>NC_092780.1:66536645-66895041 GCF_047496795.1 Chiloscyllium punctatum | reverse complement strand
GAGAGCGATCACAGACAGAGAGCGATCACAGACAGAGGGCGATCACAGACAGAGGGCGATCACAGACAGAGAGCGATCACAGACAGAGAGCGATCACAGACAGAGAGCGATCACAGACAGAGAGCGGGATCACAGACAGAGAGAGGGATCACAGACAGAGAGAGGGATCACAGACAGAGAGAGGGATCACAGACAGAGAGGGTTCGCAGACAGAGAGCGATCGCAGACCGAGAGCGATCGCAGACAGAGAGCGATCGCAGACTGAGAGGGTTCGCACACAGAGAGCGATCACAGACCGAGAGGGATCACAGACAGAGGGCGATCACAGACAGAGAGCGATCACAGACCGAGAGGGATCACAGACAGAGAGCGATCACAGACAGAGGGCGATCACAGACCGAGAGGGATCACAGACAGAGAGCGATCATAGTCAGGGAGCGATCACAGACAGAGGGCGATCACAGACAGGGAGCGATCGCAGACAGAGAGCGATCGCAGACTGAGAGGGTTCGCACACAGAGAGCGATCACAGACCGAGAGGGTTCGCAGACCGAGAGGATTCACAGACAGAGAGCGATCACAGACCGAGAGGGATCACAAACAGAGGGCGATCACAGACAGAGGGCGATCACAGACAGAGAGAGATCACCGACAGAGAGTGATCACAGACAGGGAGCGATAACAGACAGAGAGCGATCACAGACAGAGAGCGATAACAGACAGAGAGCGATCACAGACAGAGAGCGATCGTATACAGAGAGCGATCACAGACAGGGAGCGATCACAGACAGAGAGCGATCACAGACAGAGAGCGATCACAGACAGAGAGCGATCACAGACAGAGAGCGATCACAGACAGAGAGCGATCGTAGACAGAGAGCGATCGTAGACAGAGAGCGATCGTAGACAGAGAGTGATCACAGTCAGGGAGCGATCACAGACAGAGAGCGATCACAGACAGAGAGCGATCGCAGACAGAGAGCGATCGCAGACAGGGAGCGATCGCAGACAGAGAGAGATCGTAGAGAGAGAGAGATGGTAGACAGAGAGCGATCGCAGACATGGAGAGATCGCAGACAGGGAGCGATCGCAGACATGGAGAGATCGCAGACAGGGAGCGATCGCAGACATGGAGAGATCGCAGACAGGGAGCGATCGCAGACAGAGAGAGATGGTAGACAGAGAGCGATCGCAGACAGAGAGCGATCGCAGACAGAGAGCGATCGCAGACAGAGAGCGATCGCAGACAGAGAGCGATCGCAGACAGAGAGCGATCGCAGACAGAGAGCGATCGCAGTCAGAGAGCGATCGCAGACAGAGAGCGATCGCAGACAGAGAGCGATCGCAGACAGGGAGCGATCACAGACAGACAGCGATCGCAGACAGGGAGAGATCATAGACAGAGAGCGATCACAGACAGAGAGAGATCACAGACAGAGAGCGATCACAGACAGAGAGAGATCGCAGACAGAGCGAGATCGCAGACAGAGCGAGATCGCAGACAGAGCGAGATCGCAGACAGAGACAGATCGCAGACCGAGAGAGATCGCAGACCGAGAGAGATCGCCGACCGAGAGAGATCGCAGACAGAGAGAGATCGCAGACAGGGAGCGATCGCAGACAGAGAGCGATCGCAGACAGGGAGCGATCGCAGACAGGGAGCGATCACAGACAGGGAGCGATCACAGACAGGGAGCGATCACAGACAGGGAGCGATCACAGACAGGGAGCGATCACAGACAGGGAGCGATCACAGACAGGGAGCGATCACAGACAGAGAGCGATCACAGACAGGGAGCGATCACAGTCAGAGAGCGATCGCAGACAGAAAGCGATCGCAGACAGAGAGCGATCGCAGACAGGGAGCGATCACAGACAGACAGCGATCACAGACAGAGAGAGATCATAGACAGAGAGCGATCGCAGACAGAGAGAGATCGCAGACAGAGCGAGATCGCAGACAGAGCGAGATCGCAGACAGAGCGAGATCGCAGACAGAGCGAGATCGCAGACCGAGACAGATCGCAGACCGAGAGAGATCGCAGACCGAGAGAGATCGCAGACAGGGAGCGATCGCAGACAGGGAGCGATCGCAGACAGGGAGCGATCGCAGACAGGGAGCGATCGCAGACAGGGAGCGATCGCAGACAGGGAGCGATCGCAGACAGGGAGCGATCGCAGACAGGGAGCGATCGCAGACAGGGAGCGATCACAGACAGGGAGCGATCACAGACAGGGAGCGATCACAGACAGGGAGCGATCACAGACAGGGAGCGATCACAGTCAGGGAGAGATCGTAGACAGAGAGACATCGTAGACAGAGAGACATCGTAGACAGAGAGCGATCACAGACAGAGAGCGATCACGGACATAGAGAGCGATCACAGACAGAGAGCGATCACGGACAGAGAGCGATCACGGACAGAGAGAGATCGTAGACAGAGAGAGATCGTAGACAGAGAGCGATCACAGTCAGGGAGCGATCACAGTCAAGCAGCGATCACAGACAGGGAGCGATCGCAGACAGGGAGCGATCGCAGACAGGGAGCGATCGCAGACAGAGAGCGATCGCAGACAGAGAGCGATCGCAGACAGGGAGGGATCACAGACAGGGAGGGATCACAGACAGGGAGGGATCACAGACAGAGAGCGATCACAGACAGGGAGGGATCACAGACAGGGAGCGATCACAGACAGGGAGCGATCACAGACAGGGAGCGATCACAGACAGGGAGCGATCACAGTCAGGGAGAGATCGTAGACAGAGAGCGATCACAGACAGAGAACGATCACAGACAGAGAACGATCACAGACAGAGAGCGATCACAGACAGAGAACGATCACGGACAGAGAGAGATCGTAGACAGAGAGCGATCACAGTCAGAGAGCGATCACTGTCAAGGAGCGATGACAGACAGGGAGCGATCACAGACAGGGAGCGATCACAGACAGAGAGAGATCGTAGACAGAGAGCGATCACAGACAGAGACAGATCACAGACAGTGAGCGATCGCAGACAGAGAGCGATCGCAGACAGAGAGCGATCGCAGACAGGGAGTGATCGCAGACAGAGAGCGATCACAGACAGGGAGCGATCGCAGACAGAGAGCGATCGCAGACAGGGAGCGATCGCAGACAGAGAGCGATCACAGACAGGGAGCTATCGTAGACAGGGAGCGATCGTAGACAGGGAGCGATCGTAGACAGAGAGCGATCGTAGACAGGGAGCGATCGTAGACAGGGAGCTATCGTAGACAGAGAGCGATCACAGACAGAGAGCGATCACAGTCAGGGAGCGATCACAGTCAGGAAGCGATCACAGTCAGGGAGCGATCACAAACAGAGAGCGATCGTAGACAGAGAGCGATCGTAGACAGAGAGCGATGGTTGACAGAGACCGATCGTAGACAGGCAGCTATCATAGACAGAGAGAGATCACCGACAGAGAGGGATCACAGACAGGGAGCGATCACAGACAGAGAGCGATCACAGACAGAGAGCGATCACAGACAGAGAGCGATCGTAGACAGAGAGCGATCACAGAACGAGAGCGATCACGGACAGAGAGCGATCACAGACAGAGAGCGATCACAGACAGGGAGCTATCATAGACAGAGAGCGATCACAGGCAGAGAGCGATCACAGGCAGAGAGCGATCGTAGGCAGAGAGCGATCGTAGGCAGAGAGCGATCGTAGACAGAGAGCGATCACAGAACGAGAGCGATCACGGACAGAGAGCGATCACGGACAGAGAGCGATCGTAGACAGAGAGCGATCGCAGACAGGGAGCGATCGCAGACAGGGAGCGATCGCAGACAGAGAGCGATCGCAGACAGAGAGCGATCACAGACAGAGAGCGATCACAGACAGAGAGCGATCGTAGACAGAGAGCGATCACAGACAGAGATCACAGACAGAGAGAGATCACAGACAGAGAGAGATCGTAGACAGAGAGCGATCGCAGACAGAGAGCGATCACAGACAGAGAGCGATCACAGAAAGAGAGAGATCGTAGAGAGAGAGCGATTACAGACAGAGAGCGATCGCAGACAGAGAGCGATCGCAGACAGAGAGCGATCGCAGACAGAGAGCGATCGCAGACAGAGAGCGATCGCAGACAGAGGGCGATCACAGACAGAGAGCGATCACGGACAGAGGGCGATCACGGACAGAGAGCGATCGTAGACAGAGAGCGATCGTAGACAGAGAGCGATCACAGACAGAGAGCGATCACAGACAGAGAGCGATCACAGACAGAGGGCGATCACAGACAGAGAGCGATCACAGACAGAGGGCGATCACAGACAGAGAGCGATCGTAGACAGAGAGCGATCACAGACAGAGAGCGATCGCAGACAGAGAGCGATCGCAGACAGAGAGCGATCGCAGACAGAGAGCGATCACAGACAGAGAGCGATCACAGACAGAGAGCGATCGTAGACAGAGAGCGATCACAGACAGAGATCGATCGTAGACAGAGAGCGATCGCAGACAGGGAGCGATCACAGACAGGGAGCGATCACAGACAGGGAGCGATCACAGACAGGGAGCGATCACAGACAGGGAGCAATCTCAGACCGGGAGCGATCGCAGACAGGGAGCGATCACAGACAGAGAGCGATAACAGACAGAGAGCGATCAGAGACAGTGAGCGATCGTAGACAGAGAGCTATCGTAGACAGAGAGCTATCGTAGACAGGGAGCTATCGTCGACAGGGAGCTATCGTCGACAGGGAGCTATCGTCGACAGGGAGCTATCGTCGACAGGGAGCGATCGTAGACAGGGAGCGATCGTAGACAGAGAGCGAACGTAGACAGAGAGGGATCGTAGACAGAGAGGGATCGTAGACAGGGAGCTATCGTAGACAGAGTGCGATCGTAGACAGGGAGCTATCGTAGACAGAGAGCGATCACAGACAGAGAGCGATCGCAGTCAGGGAGCGATCGCAGACAGAGAGCGATCGCAGACAGAGAGCGATCACAGTCAGAGGGCGATCACAGTCAGAGGGCGATCACAGACAGAGAGCGATCACAGACAGGGAGCGATCACAGACAGGGAGCGATCACAGACAGGGAGCGATCACAGACAGGGAGCGATCACAGACAGGGAGCGATCACAGACAGAGAGCGATCACAGACAGGGAGCGATCACAGTCAGAGAGCGATCGCAGACAGAAAGCGATCGCAGACAGAGAGCGATCGCAGACAGGGAGCGATCACAGACAGACAGCGATCACAGACAGAGAGAGATCATAGACAGAGAGCGATCGCAGACAGAGAGAGATCGCAGACAGAGCGAGATCGCAGACAGAGCGAGATCGCAGACAGAGCGAGATCGCAGACAGAGCGAGATCGCAGACCGAGACAGATCGCAGACCGAGAGAGATCGCAGACCGAGAGAGATCGCAGACAGGGAGCGATCGCAGACAGGGAGCGATCGCAGACAGGGAGCGATCGCAGACAGGGAGCGATCGCAGACAGGGAGCGATCGCAGACAGGGAGCGATCGCAGACAGGGAGCGATCACAGACAGGGAGCGATCACAGACAGGGAGCGATCACAGACAGGGAGCGATCACAGACAGGGAGCGATCACAGTCAGGGAGAGATCGTAGACAGAGAGACATCGTAGACAGAGAGACATCGTAGACAGAGAGCGATCACAGACAGAGAGCGATCACGGACATAGAGAGCGATCACAGACAGAGAGCGATCACGGACAGAGAGCGATCACGGACAGAGAGAGATCGTAGACAGAGAGAGATCGTAGACAGAGAGCGATCACAGTCAGGGAGCGATCACAGTCAAGCAGCGATCACAGACAGGGAGCGATCGCAGACAGGGAGCGATCGCAGACAGGGAGCGATCGCAGACAGAGAGCGATCGCAGACAGAGAGCGATCGCAGACAGGGAGGGATCACAGACAGGGAGGGATCACAGACAGGGAGGGATCACAGACAGAGAGCGATCACAGACAGGGAGGGATCACAGACAGGGAGCGATCACAGACAGGGAGCGATCACAGACAGGGAGCGATCACAGACAGGGAGCGATCACAGTCAGGGAGAGATCGTAGACAGAGAGCGATCACAGACAGAGAACGATCACAGACAGAGAACGATCACAGACAGAGAGCGATCACAGACAGAGAACGATCACGGACAGAGAGAGATCGTAGACAGAGAGCGATCACAGTCAGAGAGCGATCACTGTCAAGGAGCGATGACAGACAGGGAGCGATCACAGACAGGGAGCGATCACAGACAGAGAGAGATCGTAGACAGAGAGCGATCACAGACAGAGACAGATCACAGACAGTGAGCGATCGCAGACAGAGAGCGATCGCAGACAGAGAGCGATCGCAGACAGGGAGTGATCGCAGACAGAGAGCGATCACAGACAGGGAGCGATCGCAGACAGAGAGCGATCGCAGACAGGGAGCGATCGCAGACAGAGAGCGATCACAGACAGGGAGCTATCGTAGACAGGGAGCGATCGTAGACAGGGAGCGATCGTAGACAGAGAGCGATCGTAGACAGGGAGCGATCGTAGACAGGGAGCTATCGTAGACAGAGAGCGATCACAGACAGAGAGCGATCACAGTCAGGGAGCGATCACAGTCAGGAAGCGATCACAGTCAGGGAGCGATCACAAACAGAGAGCGATCGTAGACAGAGAGCGATCGTAGACAGAGAGCGATGGTTGACAGAGACCGATCGTAGACAGGCAGCTATCATAGACAGAGAGAGATCACCGACAGAGAGGGATCACAGACAGGGAGCGATCACAGACAGAGAGCGATCACAGACAGAGAGCGATCACAGACAGAGAGCGATCGTAGACAGAGAGCGATCACAGAACGAGAGCGATCACGGACAGAGAGCGATCACAGACAGAGAGCGATCACAGACAGGGAGCTATCATAGACAGAGAGCGATCACAGGCAGAGAGCGATCACAGGCAGAGAGCGATCGTAGGCAGAGAGCGATCGTAGGCAGAGAGCGATCGTAGACAGAGAGCGATCACAGAACGAGAGCGATCACGGACAGAGAGCGATCACGGACAGAGAGCGATCGTAGACAGAGAGCGATCGCAGACAGGGAGCGATCGCAGACAGGGAGCGATCGCAGACAGAGAGCGATCGCAGACAGAGAGCGATCACAGACAGAGAGCGATCACAGACAGAGAGCGATCGTAGACAGAGAGCGATCACAGACAGAGATCACAGACAGAGAGAGATCACAGACAGAGAGAGATCGTAGACAGAGAGCGATCGCAGACAGAGAGCGATCACAGACAGAGAGCGATCACAGAAAGAGAGAGATCGTAGAGAGAGAGCGATTACAGACAGAGAGCGATCGCAGACAGAGAGCGATCGCAGACAGAGAGCGATCGCAGACAGAGAGCGATCGCAGACAGAGAGCGATCGCAGACAGAGGGCGATCACAGACAGAGAGCGATCACGGACAGAGGGCGATCACGGACAGAGAGCGATCGTAGACAGAGAGCGATCGTAGACAGAGAGCGATCACAGACAGAGAGCGATCACAGACAGAGAGCGATCACAGACAGAGGGCGATCACAGACAGAGAGCGATCACAGACAGAGGGCGATCACAGACAGAGAGCGATCGTAGACAGAGAGCGATCACAGACAGAGAGCGATCGCAGACAGAGAGCGATCGCAGACAGAGAGCGATCGCAGACAGAGAGCGATCACAGACAGAGAGCGATCACAGACAGAGAGCGATCGTAGACAGAGAGCGATCACAGACAGAGATCGATCGTAGACAGAGAGCGATCGCAGACAGGGAGCGATCACAGACAGGGAGCGATCACAGACAGGGAGCGATCACAGACAGGGAGCGATCACAGACAGGGAGCAATCTCAGACCGGGAGCGATCGCAGACAGGGAGCGATCACAGACAGAGAGCGATAACAGACAGAGAGCGATCAGAGACAGTGAGCGATCGTAGACAGAGAGCTATCGTAGACAGAGAGCTATCGTAGACAGGGAGCTATCGTCGACAGGGAGCTATCGTCGACAGGGAGCTATCGTCGACAGGGAGCTATCGTCGACAGGGAGCGATCGTAGACAGGGAGCGATCGTAGACAGAGAGCGAACGTAGACAGAGAGGGATCGTAGACAGAGAGGGATCGTAGACAGGGAGCTATCGTAGACAGAGTGCGATCGTAGACAGGGAGCTATCGTAGACAGAGAGCGATCACAGACAGAGAGCGATCGCAGTCAGGGAGCGATCGCAGACAGAGAGCGATCGCAGACAGAGAGCGATCACAGTCAGAGGGCGATCACAGTCAGAGGGCGATCACAGACAGAGAGCGATCACAGACAGGGAGCGATCACAGACAGGGAGCGATCACAGACAGGGAGCGATCACAGACAGGGAGCGATCACAGACAGGGAGCGATCACAGACAGGGAGCGATCACAGACAGAGAGCGATCACAGACAGAGAGCGATCACAGACAGAGAGCGATCACAGACAGGGAGCGATCACAGACAGGGAGCGATCACAGACAGGGAGCGATCACAGACAGAGAGCAATTACAGACAGAGAGCGATCGTAGAGAGAGAGAGATCACAGACAGAGAGTGATCACAGACAGGGAGAGATCACAGACAGAGAGAGATCACAGACAGAGAGCGATCGTACACAGAGAGCGATCGCAGACAGGGAGCGATCGTAGACAGGGAGCGATCGCAGACAGGGAGCGATCGCAGACAGGGAGCGATCGCAGACAGGGAGCGATCGCAGACAGGGAGCGATCGCAGACAGGGAGCGATCACAGACAGGGAGCGATCACAGACAGGGAGCGATCACAGACAGGGAGCGATCACAGACAGGGAGCGATCACAGACAGAGAGAGATCGTAGACAGAGAGCGATCACAGACAGAGACAGATCACAGACAGTGAGCGATCGCAGACAGAGAGCGATCGCAGACAGAGAGCGATCGCAGACAGAGAGCGATCGCAGACAGAGAGCGATCGCAGACAGAGAGCGATCGCAGACAGGGAGCGATCGCAGACAGAGAGCGATCGCAGACAGAGAGCGATCGCAGACAGGGAGCGATCGCAGACAGAGAGCGATCACAGACAGGGAGCGATCGCAGACAGAGAGCGATCGCAGACAGGGAGCGATCGCAGACAGAGAGCGATCACAGACAGGGAGCTATCGTAGACAGGGAGCGATCGTAGACAGGGAGCGATCGTAGACAGAGAGCGATCACAGACAGGGAGCTATCGTAGACAGGGAGCGATCGTAGACAGGGAGCGATCGTAGACAGAGAGCGATCGTAGACAGGGAGCTATCGTAGACAGAGAGCGATCACAGACAGAGAGCGATCACAGTCAGGGAGCGATCACAGTCAGGGAGCGATCACAAACAGAGAGCGATCGTAGACAGAGAGCGATCGTAGACAGAGAGCGATGGTTGACAGAGACCGATCGTAGACAGGCAGCTATCATAGACAGAGAGAGATCACCGACAGAGAGGGATCACAGACAGGGAGCGATCACAGACAGAGAGCGATCACAGACAGAGAGCGATCGTAGACAGAGAGCGATCACAGAACGAGAGCGATCACGGACAGAGAGCGATCACAGACAGAGAGCGATCACGGACAGAGAGCGATCACAGACAGAGAGCGATCACAGACAGGGAGCTATCATAGACAGAGAGCGATCACAGGCAGAGAGCGATCGTAGGCAGAGAGCGATCGTAGGCAGAGAGCGATCGTAGGCAGAGAGCGATCGTAGGCAGAGAGCGATCGTAGACAGAGAGCGATCACAGAACGAGAGCGATCACGGACAGAGAGCGATCACGGACAGAGAGCGATCGTAGACAGGGAGCGATCGCAGACAGGGAGCGATCGCAGACAGGGAGCGATCGCAGACAGAGAGCGATCACAGACAGAGAGCGATCGCAGACAGAGAGCGATCGTAGACAGAGAGCGATCACAGACAGAGATCACAGACAGAGAGAGATCACAGACAGAGAGAGATCGTAGACAGAGAGCGATCGCAGACAGAGAGCGATCACAGACAGAGAGCGATCACAGAAAGAGAGAGATCGTAGAGAGAGAGCGATTACAGACAGAGAGCGATCGCAGACAGAGAGCGATCGCAGACAGAGAGCGATCGCAGACAGAGAGCGATCGCAGACAGAGAGCGATCGCAGACAGAGGGCGATCGCAGACAGAGAGCGATCACAGACAGAGGGCGATCACGGACAGAGAGCGATCGTAGACAGAGAGCGATCGTAGACAGAGAGCGATCACAGACAGAGAGCGATCACAGACAGAGAGCGATCACAGACAGAGAGCGATCACAGACAGAGGGCGATCACAGACAGAGAGCGATCACAGACAGAGGGCGATCACAGACAGAGAGCGATCGTAGACAGAGAGCGATCGTAGACAGAGAGCGATCACAGACAGAGAGCGATCGCAGACAGAGAGCGATCGCAGACAGAGAGCGATCACAGACAGAGAGCGATCACAGACAGAGAGCGATCGTAGACAGAGAGCGATCACAGACAGAGATCGATCGTAGACAGAGAGCGATCGCAGACAGGGAGCGATCACAGACAGGGAGCGATCACAGACAGGGAGCGATCACAGACAGGGAGCGATCACAGACAGGGAGCGATCTCAGACCGGGAGCGATCGCAGACAGGGAGCGATCACAGACAGAGAGCGATAACAGACAGAGAGCGATCAGAGACAGTGAGCGATCGTAGACAGAGAGCTATCGTAGACAGAGAGCTATCGTAGACAGGGAGCTATCGTCGACAGGGAGCTATCGTCGACAGGGAGCGATCGTAGACAGGGAGCGATCGTAGACAGAGAGCGAACGTAGACAGAGAGGGATCGTAGACAGAGAGGGATCGTAGACAGGGAGCTATCGTAGACAGAGTGCGATCGTAGACAGGGAGCTATCGTAGACAGAGAGCGATCGCAGACAGAGAGCGATCGCAGTCAGGGAGCGATCGCAGACAGAGAGCGATCGCAGACAGAGAGCGATCGCAGACAGAGAGCGATCACAGTCAGAGGGCGATCACAGTCAGAGGGCGATCACAGACAGAGAGCGATCACAGACAGGGAGCGATCACAGACAGGGAGCGATCACAGACAGAGAGCGATCGCAGACAGAGAGAAATCGCAGACAGAGAGAGATCACAGACAGGGAGCGATCGCAGACAGAGAGCGATCGCAGACAGAGAGCGATCACAGACAGGGAGCGATCACAGACAGAGAGCAATTACAGACAGAGAGCGATCGTAGAGAGAGAGAGATCACAGACAGAGAGTGATCACAGACAGGGAGAGATCGCAGACAGAGAGCGATCGCAGACAGAGAGCGATCGCAGGCAGAGAGCGATCGCAGACAGAGAGCGATCGCAGGCAGAGAGCGATCGCAGGCAGTGAGCGATCGCAGACAGGGAGCGATCGCAGACAGGGAGCGATCGCAGACAGGGAGCGATCGCAGACAGGGAGCGATCGCAGACAGGGAGCGATCGCAGACAGGGAGCGATCGCAGACAGGGAGCGATCACAGACAGAGAGCGATCGCAGACAGAGTGCGTTCGCAGACAGAAAGCGAACGCAGACAGAGAGCGATCACAGACAGAGGGCGATCGTCGACAGAGGGCGATCGTAGACAGAGAGCGATCACAGACAGAGGGCGATCACAGTCAGGGAGCGATCAGAGACAGAGGGCGATCACAGTCAGGGAGCGATCACAGACAGAGGGCGATCACAGTCAGGGAGCGATCACAGTCAGGGAGCGATCACAGACAGAGAGCGATCACAGACAGAGAGCGATCACAGACAGAGAGAGATCACAGACAGAGAGAGATCACCGACAGAGAGTGATCACAGACAGGGAGCGATAACAGACAGAGAGCGATCACAGACAGAGAGCGATAACAGACAGAGAGCGATCACAGACAGAGAGCGATCGTAGACAGGGAGCGATCACAGACAGAGAGCGATCACAGACAGGGAGCGATCACAGACAGAGAGCGATCACAGACAGAGAGCGATCACAGACAGAGAGCGATCACAGACAGAGAGCGATCACAGACAGAGAGCGATCGTAGACAGAGAGCGATCGTAGACAGAGAGCGATCGTAGACAGAGAGCGATCACAGTCAGGGAGCGATCACAGTCAGGGAGCGATCACAGTCAGGGAGCGATCACAGACAGAGAGAGATCACCGTCAGAGAGTGATCACAGACAGAGAGCGATCGCAGACAGGGAGCTATCGTAAACAGAGTGCGATCGTAGACAGGGAGCTATCGTAGACAGAGAGCGATCGCAGACAGAGAGCGATCGCAGACAGAGAGCGATCACAGACAGAGAGCGATCACAGACAGAGAGAGATCGTAGACAGAGAGCGATCGCAGACAGAGAGCGATCACAGACAGAGAGCGATCACAGAAAGAGAGAGATCGTAGAGAGAGAGCGATTACAGACAGAGAGCGATCGCAGACAGGGAGCGATCACAGACAGAGAGCGATAACCGACAGAGAGCGATCAGAGACAGTGAGCGATCGTAGACAGAGAGCTATCGTAGACAGAGAGCTATCGTAGACAGGGAGCTATCGTCGACAGGGAGCTATCGTCGACAGGGAGCGATCGTAGACAGGGAGCGATCGTAGACAGAGAGCGAACGTAGACAGAGAGGGATCGTAGACAGAGAGGGATCGTAGACAGGGAGCTATCGTAGACATAGTGCGATCGTAGACAGGGAGCTATCGTAGACAGAGAGCGATCGCAGACAGAGAGCGATCACAGTCAGGGAGCGATCGCAGTCAGGGAGCGATCGCAGACAGAGAGCGATCGCAGACAGAGAGCGATCGCAGACAGAGAGCGATCGCAGACAGAGAGCGATCACAGTCAGAGGGCGATCACAGACAGAGAGCGATCACAGACAGGGAGCGATCACAGACAGGGAGCGATCACAGACAGGGAGCGATCACAGACAGGGAGCGATCACAGACAGGGAGCGATCACAGACAGAGAGCGATCACAGACAGGGAGCGATCACAGACAGAGAGCGATCACAGACAGAGAGCGATCACAGACAGGGAGCGATCACAGACAGGGAGCGATCACAGACAGGGAGCGATCACAGACAGGGAGCGATCACAGACAGGGAGCGATCACAGACAGAGAGCGATCGTAGAGAGAGAGAGATCACAGGCAGAGAGTGATCACAGACAGGGAGAGATCACAGACAGGGAGAGATCACAGACAGAGAGCGATCGCAGACAGGGAGCTATCGTAAACAGAGTGCGATCGTAGACAGGGAGCTATCGTAGACAGAGAGCGATCACAGACAGAGAGCGATCGCAGACAGAGTGCGTTCGCAGACAGAAAGCGAACGCAGACAGAGAGCGATCACAGACAGAGGGCGATCGTCGACAGAGGGCGATCGTAGACAGAGAGCGATCACAGACAGAGGGCGATCACAGTCAGGGAGCGATCAGAGACAGAGGGCGATCACAGTCAGGGAGCGATCACAGACAGAGGGCGATCACAGTCAGGGAGCGATCACAGTCAGGGAGCGATCACAGACAGAGAGCGATCACAGACAGAGAGCGATCACAGACAGAGAGAGATCACCGACAGAGAGTGATCACAGACAGGGAGCGATAACAGACAGAGAGCGATCACAGACAGAGAGCGATAACAGACAGAGAGCGATCACAGACAGAGAGCGATCGTAGACAGGGAGCGATCACAGACAGAGAGCGATCACAGACAGGGAGCGATCACAGACAGAGAGCGATCACAGACAGAGAGCGATCACAGACAGAGAGCGATCACAGACAGAGAGCGATCACAGACAGAGAGCGATCACAGACAGAGAGCGATCGTAGACAGAGAGCGATCGTAGACAGAGAGCGATCGTAGACAGAGAGCGATCACAGTCAGGGAGCGATCACAGTCAGGGAGCGATCACAGTCAGGGAGCGATCACAGACAGAGAGAGATCACCGTCAGAGAGTGATCACAGACAGAGAGCGATCGCAGACAGGGAGCTATCGTAAACAGAGTGCGATCGTAGACAGGGAGCTATCGTAGACAGAGAGCGATCGCAGACAGAGAGCGATCGCAGACAGAGAGCGATCACAGACAGAGAGCGATCACAGACAGAGAGCGATCACAGACAGAGAGAGATCGTAGACAGAGAGCGATCGCAGACAGAGAGCGATCGCAGACAGAGAGCGATCACAGAAAGAGAGAGATCGTAGAGAGAGAGCGATTACAGACAGAGAGCGATCGCAGACAGGGAGCGATCACAGACAGAGAGCGATAACCGACAGAGAGCGATCAGAGACAGTGAGCGATCGTAGACAGAGAGCTATCGTAGACAGAGAGCTATCGTAGACAGGGAGCTATCGTCGACAGGGAGCTATCGTCGACAGGGAGCGATCGTAGACAGGGAGCGATCGTAGACAGAGAGCGAACGTAGACAGAGAGGGATCGTAGACAGAGAGGGATCGTAGACAGGGAGCTATCGTAGACATAGTGCGATCGTAGACAGGGAGCTATCGTAGACAGAGAGCGATCGCAGACAGAGAGCGATCACAGTCAGGGAGCGATCGCAGTCAGGGAGCGATCGCAGACAGAGAGCGATCGCAGACAGAGAGCGATCGCAGACAGAGAGCGATCGCAGACAGAGAGCGATCACAGTCAGAGGGCGATCACAGTCAGAGGGCGATCACAGACAGAGAGCGATCACAGACAGGGAGCGATCACAGACAGGGAGCGATCACAGACAGGGAGCGATCACAGACAGGGAGCGATCACAGACAGAGAGCGATCAAAGACAGGGAGCGATCACAGACAGAGAGCGATCACAGACAGAGAGCGATCACAGACAGGGAGCGATCACAGACAGGGAGCGATCACAGACAGGGAGCGATCACAGACAGGGAGCGATCACAGACAGGGAGCGATCACAGACAGAGAGCGATCGTAGAGAGAGAGAGATCACAGGCAGAGAGTGATCACAGACAGGGAGAGATCACAGACAGGGAGAGATCACAGACAGAGAGAGATCACAGACAGAGAGCGATCGCAGACAGGGAGCTATCGTAAACAGAGTGCGATCGTAGACAGGGAGCTATCGTAGACAGAGAGCGATCACAGACAGAGAGCGATCGCAGACAGAGTGCGTTCGCAGACAGAAAGCGAACGCAGACAGAGAGCGATCACAGACAGAGGGCGATCGTCGACAGAGGGCGATCGTAGACAGAGAGCGATCACAGACAGAGGGCGATCACAGTCAGGGAGCGATCAGAGACAGAGGGCGATCACAGTCAGGGAGCGATCACAGACAGAGGGCGATCACAGTCAGGGAGCGATCACAGTCAGGGAGCGATCACAGACAGAGAGCGATCACAGACAGAGAGCGATCACAGACAGAGAGAGATCACCGACAGAGAGTGATCACAGACAGGGAGCGATAACAGACAGAGAGCGATCACAGACAGAGAGCGATAACAGACAGAGAGCGATCACAGACAGAGAGCGATCGTAGACAGGGAGCGATCACAGACAGAGAGCGATCACAGACAGGGAGCGATCACAGACAGAGAGCGATCACAGACAGAGAGCGATCACAGACAGAGAGCGATCACAGACAGAGAGCGATCACAGACAGAGAGCGATCACAGACAGAGAGCGATCACAGACAGAGAGCGATCGTAGACAGAGAGCGATCGTAGACAGAGAGCGATCGTAGACAGAGAGCGATCGTAGACAGAGAGCGATCACAGTCAGGGAGCGATCACAGTCAGGGAGCGATCACAGTCAGGGAGCGATCACAGACAGAGAGAGATCACCGTCAGAGAGTGATCACAGACAGAGAGCGATCGCAGACAGGGAGCTATCGTAAACAGAGTGCGATCGTAGACAGGGAGCTATCGTAGACAGAGAGCGATCGCAGACAGAGAGCGATCGCAGACAGAGAGCGATCACAGACAGAGAGCGATCACAGACAGAGAGAGATCGTAGACAGAGAGCGATCGCAGACAGAGAGCGATCACAGACAGAGAGCGATCACAGAAAGAGAGAGATCGTAGAGAGAGAGCGATTACAGACAGAGAGCGATCGCAGACAGGGAGCGATCACAGACAGAGAGCGATAACCGACAGAGAGCGATCAGAGACAGTGAGCGATCGTAGACAGAGAGCTATCGTAGACAGAGAGCTATCGTAGACAGGGAGCTATCGTCGACAGGGAGCTATCGTCGACAGGGAGCGATCGTAGACAGGGAGCGATCGTAGACAGAGAGCGAACGTAGACAGAGAGGGATCGTAGACAGAGAGGGATCGTAGACAGGGAGCTATCGTAGACATAGTGCGATCGTAGACAGGGAGCTATCGTAGACAGAGAGCGATCGCAGACAGAGAGCGATCACAGTCAGGGAGCGATCACAGTCAGGGAGCGATCGCAGACAGAGAGCGATCGCAGACAGAGAGCGATCGCAGACAGAGAGCGATCGCAGACAGAGAGCGATCGCAGTCAGAGGGCGATCACAGTCAGAGGGCGATCACAGACAGAGAGCGATCACAGACAGGGAGCGATCACAGACAGGGAGCGATCACAGACAGGGAGCGATCACAGACAGGGAGCGATCATAGACAGAGAGCGATCACAGACAGGGAGCGATCACAGACAGAGAGCGATCACAGACAGAGAGCGATCACAGACAGGGAGCGATCACAGACAGGGAGCGATCACAGACAGGGAGCGATCACAGACAGGGAGCGATCACAGACAGGGAGCGATCACAGACAGGGAGCGATCACAGACAGAGAGCGATCGTAGAGAGAGAGAGATCACAGGCAGAGAGTGATCACAGACAGGGAGAGATCACAGACAGGGAGAGATCACAGACAGAGAGAGATCACAGACAGAGAGCGATCGTACACAGGGAGCGATCGTAGACAGGGAGCGATCGCAGACAGGGAGCGATCGCAGACAGGGAGCGATCGCAGACAGGGAGCGATCGCAGACAGGGAGCGATCGCAGACAGGGAGCGATCGCAGACAGGGAGCGATCGCAGACAGGGAGCGATCGCAGACAGGGAGCGATCGCAGACAGGGAGCGATCGCAGACAGGGAGCGATCGCAGACAGGGAGCGATCACAGACAGGGAGCGATCACAGACAGGGAGCGATCACAGACAGGGAGAGATCACAGACAGAGAGAGATCGTAGACAGAGAGCGATCACAGACAGAGAGAAATCACAGACAGAGAGAGATCGTAGACAGAGAGCGATCGCAGACAGAGAGCGATCGCAGACAGAGAGCGATCGCAGACAGAGAGCGATCGCAGACAGAGAGCGATCGCAGACAGAGAGCGATCGCAGACAGAGAGCGATCGCAGGCAGTGAGCGATCGCAGGCAGTGAGCGATCGCAGACAGGGAGCGATCGCAGACAGGGAGCGATCGCAGACAGGGAGCGATCGCAGACAGAGAGCGATCGCAGACAGAGTGCGTTCGCAGACAGAAAGCGAACGCAGACAGAGAGCGATCGCAGACAGAGGGCGATCGCAGACAGAGGGCGATCGAAGACAGAGAGCGATCGAAGACAGAGAGCGATCACAGACAGAGAGCGATCACAGACAGAGGGCGATCACAGTCAGAGGGCGATCACAGTCAGGGAGCGATCACAGACAGAGGGCGATCACAGTCAGGGAGCGATCACAGACAGAGGGCGATCACAGTCAGGGAGCGATCACAGACAGAGGGCGATCACAGTCAGGGAGCGATCACAGACAGAGAGCGATCACAGACAGAGAGCGATCACAGACAGAGAGAGATCACCGACAGAGAGTGATCACAGACAGGGAGCGATAACAAACAGAGAGCGATCACAGACAGAGAGCGATAACAGACAGAGAGCGATCACAGACAGAGAGCGATCGTATACAGAGAGCGATCACAGACAGGGAGCGATCACAGACAGAGAGCGATCACAGACAGAGAGCGATCACAGACAGAGAGCGATCACAGACAGAGAGCGATCACAGACAGAGAGCGATCACAGACAGAGAGCGATCGTAGACAGAGAGCGATCGTAGACAGAGAGTGATCACAGTCAGGGAGCGATCACAGTCAGGGAGCGATCACAGTCAGGGAGCGATCGTAGACAGAGAGTTATCGTAGACAGAGAGCTATCGTAGACAGGGAGCTATCGTAGACAGAGAGCGATCACAGACAGAGAGCGATCACAGACAGAGAGCGATCGCAGACAGGGAGCTATCGTAAACAGAGTGCGATCGTAGACAGGGAGCTATCGTAGACAGAGAGCGATCGTAGACAGAGAGCGATCGTAGACAGAGAGCGATCGTAGACAGAGAGCGATCACAGTCAGGGAGCGATCACAGTCAGGGAGCGATCACAGTCAGGGAGCGATCACAGACAGAGAGAGATCACCGTCAGAGAGTGATCACAGACAGGGAGCGATCGTAGACAGAGAGTTATCGTAGACAGAGAGCTATCGTAGACAGGGAGCTATCGTAGACAGGGAGCTATCGTAGACAGAGAGCGATCACAGACAGAGAGCGATCGTAGACAGGGAGCGATCGTAGACAGAGAGCGAACGTAGACAGAGAGGGATCGTAGACAGGGAGCTATCGTAAACAGAGTGCGATCGTAGACAGGGAGCTATCGTAGACAGGGAGCTATCGTAGACAGAGAGCGATCACAGACAGAGAGCGATCACAGACAAAGAGCGATCACAGTCAGGGAGCGATCACAAACAGAGAGCGATCACAAACAGAGAGCGATGGTAGACAGAGAGCGATGGTAGACAGAGACCGATCGTAGACAGAGAGAGATCACCGACAGAGAGTGATCACAGACAAGGAGCGATCACAGACAGAGAGCGATCACAGGCAGAGAGCGATCGTAGACAGAGAGCGATCGTAGACAGAGAGCGATCACAGGCAGAGAGCGATCACAGGCAGAGAGCGATCACAGACAGAGAGCGATCACAGACAGAGAGCGATCGCAGACAGAGAGCGATCGTAGACGGAGAGCGATCACGGACAGAGAGCGATCGTAGACAGAGAGCGATCGTAGACAGAGAGCGATCGCAGACAGAGAGCGATCGTAGACAGAGAGCGATCGTAGACAGAGAGAGATCGTAGACAGAGAGAGATCGTAGACAGAGAGAGATCGTAGACAGAGAGCGATCGCAGACAGAGAGCGATCGCAGACAGGGAGCGATCGCAGACAGAGAGCGATCGCAGACAGGGAGCGATCGCAGACATGGAGAGATCGCAGACAGAGAGAGATCGTAGAGAGAGAGAGATGGTAGACAGAGAGCGATCGCAGACAGAGAGCGATCGCAGACAGAGAGCGATCGCAGACAGAGAGCGATCGCAGACAGAGAGCGATCGCAGACAGAGAGCGATCGCAGACAGAGAGCGATCGCAGACAGAGAGCGATCGCAGACAGGGAGCGATCGCAGACAGGGAGCGATCGCAGACAGGGAGCGATCGCAGACAGAGAGCGATCGCAGACAGAGAGCGATCGCAGACAGAGAGCGATCGCAGACAGAGAGCGATCCCAGACAGAGAGCGATCCCAGACAGAGAGCGATCCCAGACAGAGAGCGATCCCAGACAGAGAGCGATCCCAGACAGAGAGCGATCGCAGACAGAGAGCGATCGCAGACAGGGAGCGATCGCACACAGGGAGCGATCGCACACAGGGAGCGATCCCAGACAGAGAGCGATCCCAGACAGAGAGCGATCCCAGACAGAGAGCGATCCCAGACAGAGAGCGATCCCAGACAGAGAGCGATCCCAGACAGAGAGCGATCCCAGACAGAGAGCGATCCCAGACAGAGAGCGATCACAGACAGAGAGCGATCACAGTCCGGGAGCGATCACAGTCCGGGAGCGATCACAGACAGAGAGCGATCACAGTCAGGGAGCGATCACAGACAGGGATCGATCACAGACAGAGAGAGATCGTAGACAGAGAGAGATCGTAGACAGAGAGCGATCGCAGACAGAGAGCGATCGCAGACAGAGAGCGATCGCAGACAGGGAGCGATCGCAGACAGGGAGCGATCGCAGACAGGGAGCGATCGCAGACAGGGAGCGATCGCAGACAGGGAGCGATCGCAGACAGGGAGCGATCGCAGACAGGGAGCGATCGCAGACAGGGAGCGATCGCAGACAGGGAGCGATCGCAGACAGGGAGCGATCGCAGACAGGGAGCGATCGCAGACAGGGAGCGATCGCAGACAGGGAGCGATCGCAGACAGGGAGCGATCGCAGACAGAGAGCGATCGCAGACAGAGAGCGATCGCAGACAGAGAGCGATCGCAGACAGAGAGCGATCGCAGACAGAGAGCGATCACAGTCCGGGAGCGATCGCAGTCCGGGAGCGATCGCAGACAGAGAGCGATCGCAGACAGAGAGCGATCGCAGACAGGGAGCGATCGCAGACAGGGAGCGATCGCAGACAGGGAGCGATCACAGACAGGGAGCGATCACAGACAGGGAGCGATCACAGACAGGGAGCGATCACAGACAGGGAGCGATCACAGACAGGGAGCGATCACAGACAGGGAGCGATCACAGACAGGGAGCGATCACAGACAGGGAGCGATCACAGTCAGAGAGCGATCGCAGACAGAAAGCGATCGCAGACAGAAAGCGATCGCAGACAGAGAGCGATCGCAGACAGGGAGCGATCACAGACAGACAGCGATCGCAGACAGGGAGAGATCATAGACAGAGAGCGATCACAGACAGAGAGAGATCACAGACAGAGAGAGATCATAGACAGAGAGCGATCGCAGACAGAGAGAGATCGCAGACAGAGCGAGATCGCAGACAGAGCGAGATCGCAGACAGAGCGAGATCGCAGACAGAGCGAGATCGCAGACAGAGACAGATCGCAGACAGAGACAGATCGCAGACAGAGACAGATCGCAGACGGAGAGAGATCGCAGACAGAGAGAGATCGCAGACAGGGAGCGATCGCAGACAGAGAGAGATCGCAGACAGGGAGCGATCGCAGACAGGGAGCGATCGCAGACAGGGAGCGATCGCAGACAGGGAGCGATCGCAGACAGGGAGCGATCGCAGACAGGGAGCGATCGCAGACAGGGAGCGATCGCAGACAGGGAGCGATCGCAGACAGGGAGCGATCGCAGACAGAGACCGATCGCAGACAGGGAGCGATCGCAGACAGGGAGCGATCGCAGACAGGGAGCGATCACAGACAGGGAGCGATCACAGACAGGGAGCGATCACAGACAGGGAGCGATCACAGTCAGGGAGAGATCGTAGACAGAGAGACATCGTAGACAGAGAGCGATCACAGACAGAGAGCGATCACAGACAGAGAACGATCACAGACAGAGAGCGATCACGGACATAGAGAGCGATCACAGACAGAGAGCGATCACGGACAGAGAGAGATCGTAGACAGAGAGCGATCACAGTCAAGCAGCGATCACAGACAGGGAGCGATCGCAGACAGGGAGCGATCGCAGACAGGGAGCGATCGCAGACAGGGAGCGATCGCAGACAGGGAGCGATCGCAGACAGGGAGCGATCGCAGACAGGGAGCGATCGCAGACAGAGAGCGATCACAGACAGAGAGCGATCGCAGACAGGGAGGGATCACAGACAGGGAGGGATCACAGACAGAGAGCGATCACAGACAGGGAGGGATCACAGACAGGGAGCGATCACAGACAGGGAGCGATCACAGACAGGGAGCGATCACAGACAGGGAGCGATCACAGTCAGGGAGAGATCGTAGACAGAGAGCGATCACAGACAGAGAACGATCACAGACAGAGAACGATCACAGACAGAGAGCGATCACAGACAGAGAACGATCACGGACAGAGAGAGATCGTAGACAGAGAGCGATCACAGCCAGAGAGCGATCACTGTCAAGGAGCGATGACAGACAGGGAGCGATCACAGACAGGGAGCGATCACAGACAGAGAGAGATCGTAGACAGAGAGCGATCACAGACAGAGACAGATCACAGACAGTGAGCGATCGCAGACAGAGAGCGATCGCAGACAGAGAGCGATCGCAGACAGAGAGCGATCGCAGACAGAGAGCGATCGCAGACAGGGAGCGATCGCAGACAGAGAGCGATCGCAGACAGGGAGCGATCGCAGACAGAGAGCGATCGCAGACAGAGAGCGATCGCAGACAGGGAGCGATCGCAGACAGAGAGCGATCACAGACAGGGAGCGATCGTAGACAGGGAGCGATCGTAGACAGGGAGCGATCGTAGACAGGGAGCGATCGTAGACAGAGAGCGATCGTAGACAGGGAGCTATCGTAGACAGAGAGCGATCACAGACAGAGAGCGATCACAGTCAGGGAGCGATCACAGTCAGGAAGCGATCACAGTCAGGGAGCGATCACAAACAGAGAGCGATCGTAGACAGAGAGCGATCGTAGACAGAGAGCGATGGTTGACAGAGACCGATCGTAGACAGGCAGCTATCATAGACAGAGAGAGATCACCGACAGAGAGGGATCACAGACAGGGAGCGATCACAGACAGAGAGCGATCACAGACAGAGAGCGATCGTAGACAGAGAGCGATCACAGAACGAGAGCGATCACGGACAGAGAGCGATCACAGACAGAGAGCGATCACAGACAGGGAGCTATCATAGACAGAGAGCGATCACAGGCAGAGAGCGATCGTAGGCAGAGAGCGATCGTAGGCAGAGAGCGATCGTAGACAGAGAGCGATCACAGAACGAGAGCGATCACGGACAGAGAGCGATCACGGACAGAGAGCGATCACGGACAGAGAGCGATCGTAGACAGAGAGCGATCGCAGACAGGGAGCGATCGCAGACAGGGAGCGATCACAGACAGAGAGCGATCACAGACAGAGAGCGATCACAGACAGAGAGCGATCGTAGACAGAGAGCGATCACAGACAGAGATCACAGACAGACAGAGATCACAGACAGAGAGAGATCACAGACAGAGAGAGATCGTAGACAGAGAGCGATCGCAGACAGGGAGCGATCGCAGACAGGGAGCGATCGCAGACAGGGAGCGATCACAGACAGAGAGCGATCACAGACAGAGAGCGATCACAGACAGAGAGCGATCGTAGACAGAGAGCGATCACAGACAGAGATCACAGACAGAGAGAGATCACAGACAGAGAGAGATCGTAGACAGAGAGCGATCGCAGACAGAGAGCGATCACAGACAGAGAGCGATCACAGAAAGAGAGAGATCGTAGAGAGAGAGCGATTACAGACAGAGAGCGATCGCAGACAGAGAGCGATCGCAGACAGAGAGCGATCGCAGACAGAGGGCGATCGCAGACAGAGGGCGATCGCAGACAGAGAGCGATCACAGACAGAGGGCGATCACGGACAGAGAGCGATCGTAGACAGAGAGCGATCGTAGACAGAGAGCGATCACAGACAGAGAGCGATCACAGACAGAGAGCGATCACAGACAGAGGGCGATCACAGACAGAGAGCGATCACAGACAGAGGGCGATCACAGACAGAGAGCGATCGTAGACAGAGAGCGATCGTAGACAGAGAGCGATCGCAGACAGAGAGCGATCGCAGACAGAGAGCGATCGCAGACAGAGAGCGATCGCAGACAGAGAGCGATCGCAGACAGAGAGCGATCACAGACAGAGAGCGATCACAGACAGAGAGCGATCGTAGACAGAGAGCGATCACAGACAGAGATCGATCGTAGACAGAGAGCGATCGCAGACAGGGAGCGATCACAGACAGGGAGCGATCACAGACAGGGAGCGATCACAGACAGGGAGCAATCTCAGACCGGGAGCGATCGCAGACAGGGAGCGATCACAGACAGAGAGCGATAACAGACAGAGAGCGATCAGAGACAGTGAGCGATCGTAGACAGAGAGCTATCGTAGACAGAGAGCTATCGTAGACAGGGAGCTATCGTCGACAGGGAGCAATCGTCGACAGGGAGCTATCGTCGACAGGGAGCGATCGTAGACAGGGAGCGATCGTAGACAGAGAGCGAACGTAGACAGAGAGGGATCGTAGACAGAGAGGAATCGTAGACAGGGAGCTATCGTAGACAGAGTGCGATCGTAGACAGGGAGCTATCGTAGACAGAGTGCGATCGTAGACAGGGAGCTATCGTAGACAGAGAGCGATCACAGACAGAGAGCGATCACAGTCAGGGAGCGATCGCAGTCAGGGAGCGATCGCAGACAGAGAGCGATCGCAGACAGAGAGCGATCGCAGACAGAGAGCGATCGCAGACAGAGAGCGATCACAGTCAGAGGGCGATCACAGTCAGAGGGCGATCACAGTCAGAGGGCGATCACAGTCAGAGGGCGATCACAGACAGAGAGCGATCACAGACAGGGAGCGATCACAGACAGGGAGCGATCGTAGACAGGGAGCTTTCGTAGACAGGGAGCTATCGTAGACAGGGAGCTATCGTAGACAGGGAGCTATCGTGGACAGGGAGCGATCGCAGACAGGGAGCGATCGCAGACAGAGAGCGATCGCAGACAGAGAGCGATCGCAGACAGAGGGCGATCGCAGACAGAGAGCGATCGCAGAGAGCGATCGCAGACAGGGAGCGATCGCAGACAGGGAGCGATCGCAGACAGGGAGCGATCACAGACAGAGAGCGATCACAGACAGAGAGCGATCACAGACAGAGAGCGATCGTAGACAGGGAGCGATCGCAGACAGAGATCGATCGTAGACAGAGAGCGATCGCAGACAGGGAGCGATCACAGACAGGGAGCGATCACAGACAGGGAGCGATCACAGACAGGGAGCAATCTCAGACCGGGAGCGATCGCAGACAGGGAGCGATCACAGACAGAGAGCGATAACAGACAGAGAGCGATCAGAGACAGTGAGCGATCGTAGACAGAGAGCTATCGTAGACAGAGAGCTATCGTAGACAGGGAGCTATCGTCGACAGGGAGCGATCACAGACAGGGAGCGATCACAGAAAGGGAGAGATCACAGACAGAGAGAGATCGTAGACAGAGAGCGATCACAGACAGAGAGAAATCGCAGACAGAGAGAAATCGCAGACAGAGAGAGATCGCAGACAGAGAGAGATCGCAGACAGAGAGCGATCGCAGACAGAGAGCGATCGCAGACAGAGAGCGATCGCAGACAGAGAGCGATCGCAGACAGAGAGCGATCGCAGACAGAGAGCGATCGCAGGCAGAGAGCGATCGCAGGCAGTGAGCGATCGCAGACAGGGAGCGATCGCAGACAGGGAGCGATCGCAGACAGGGAGCGATCGCAGACAGGGAGCGATCGCAGACAGAGAGCGATCACAGACAGAGTGCGTTCGCAGACAGAAAGCGAACGCAGACAGAGAGCGATCGCAGACAGAGGGCGATCGTCGACAGAGGGCGATCGTAGACAGAGAGCGATCACAGACAGAGGGCGATCACAGTCAGGGAGCGATCAGAGACAGAGGGCGATCACAGTCAGGGAGCGATCACAGTCAGGGAGCGATCACAGACAGAGAGCGATCACAGACAGAGAGCGATCACAGACAGAGAGAGATCACCGACAGAGAGTGATCACAGACAGAGAGCGATCACAGACAGAGAGCGATCACAGACAGAGAGCGATCACAGACAGAGAGCGATCGTAGACAGGGAGCGATCACAGACAGAGAGCGATCACAGACAGGGAGCGATCACAGACAGGGAGCGATCACAGACAGGGAGCGATCACAGACAGAGAGCGATCACAGACAGAGAGCGATCACAGACAGAGAGCGATCACAGACAGAGAGCGATCACAGACAGAGAGCGATCACAGACAGAGAGCGATCGTAGACAGAGAGCGATCGTAGACAGAGAGCGATCACAGTCAGGGAGCGATCACAGTCAGGGAGCGATCACAGTCAGGGAGCGATCACAGACAGAGAGAGATCACCGTCAGAGAGTGATCACAGACAGGGAGCGATCGTAGACAGAGAGTTATCGTAGACAGAGAGCTATCGTAGACAGGGAGCTATCGTAGACAGAGAGCGATCACAGACAGAGAGCGATCGCAGACAGAGAGCGATCGCAGACAGGGAGCTATCGTAGACAGAGAGCGATCACAGACAGAGAGCGATCGCAGACAGAGAGCGATCGCAGACAGGGAGCTATCGTAAACAGAGTGCGATCGTAGACAGGGAGCTATCGTAGACAGAGAGCGATCGTAGACAGAGAGCGATCGTAGACAGAGAGCGATCGTAGACAGAGAGCGATCACAGACAGAGAGAGATCGTAGACAGAGAGCGATCACAGACAGAGAGCGATCACAGTCAGGGAGCGATCACAGTCAGGGAGCGATCACAGACAGAGAGAGATCACCGTCAGAGAGTGATCACAGACAGGGAGCGATCGTAGACAGAGAGTTATCGTAGACAGAGAGCTATCGTAGACAGGGAGCTATCGTAGACAGAGAGCGATCACAGACAGAGAGCGATCGTAGACAGGGAGCGATCGTAGACAGAGAGCGAACGTAGACAGAGAGGGATCGTAGACAGAGAGCGATCGTAGACAGGGAGCTATCGTAAACAGAGTGCGATCGTATTCAGGGAGCTATCGAAGACAGGGAGCTATCGTAGACAGAGAGCGATCACAGACAAAGAGCGATCACAGTCAGGGAGCGATCACAGACAGAGAGCGATGGTAGACAGAGACCGATCGTAGACAGAGAGAGATCACCGACAGAGAGTGATCACAGACAAGGAGCGATCACAGGCAGAGAGCGATCGTAGACAGAGAGCGATCGTAGACAGAGAGCGATCACAGGCAGAGAGCGATCGTAGACAGAGAGCGATCACAGACAGAGAGCGATCACAGGCAGAGAGCGATCACAGGCAGAGAGCGATCACAGACAGAGAGCGATCACAGACAGAGAGCGATCACAGACAGAGAGCGATCACAGACAGAGAGCGATCACAGACAGAGAGCGATCACAGACAGAGAGCGATCACAGACAGAGAGCGATCGTAGACAGAGAGCGATCACGGACAGAGAGCGATCGTAGACAGAGAGCGATCGTAGACAGAGAGCGATCGCAGACAGAGAGCGATCGTAGACAGAGAGCGATCGTAGACAGAGAGAGATCGTAGACAGAGAGCGATCGCAGACAGAGAGCGATCGCAGACAGGGAGCGATCGCAGACAGGGAGCGATCGCAGACAGGGAGCGATCGCAGACAGGGAGCGATCGCAGACAGAGAGCGATCGCAGACAGGGAGCGATCGCAGACATGGAGAGATCGCAGACAGGGAGCGATCGCAGACAGGGAGAGATCGCAGACAGGGAGAGATCGCAGACAGGGAGCGATCGCAGACAGGGAGCGATCGCAGACAAAGAGCGATCGCAGACAAAGAGCGATCGCAGACAGGGAGCGATCGCAGACAGAGAGCGATCGCAGACAGAGAGCGATCGCAGACAGAGAGCGATCGCAGACAGAGAACGATCGCAGACAGAGAGCTATCGCAGACAGGGAGCGATCGCAGACAGGGAGCGATCGCAGACAGGGAGCGATCGCAGACCGGGAGCGATCGCAGACCGGGAGCGATCGCAGACAGGGAGCGATCGCAGACAGGGAGCGATCGCAGACAGAGAGCGATCGCAGACAGAGAGCGATCGCAGACAGAGAGCGATCGCAGACAGAGAGCGATCGCAGACAGTGAGCGATCGCAGACAGAGAGCGATCGCAGACAGAAAGCGATCGCAGACAGAGAGCGATCGCAGACAGGGAGCGATCACAGACAGAGAGCGATCACAGACAGGGAGCGATCACAGACAGAGAGCGATCGTAGAAAGAGAGGGATCACAGACAGAGAGCGATCACAGACAGAGAGCGATCACAGACAGAGAGCGATCGTAGACAGAGAGCGATCGTAGACAGAGAGCGATCGTAGACAGAGAGCGATCACAGACAGAGGGCGATCACAGTCAGGGAGCGATCACAGACAGAGAGCGATCACAGACACAGAGCGATCACAGACAGAGATTGATCGTAGACAGGGAGCGATCGCAGACAGAGAGCGATCACAGACAGAGAGCGATCGTAGACAGAGAGCGATCACAGACAGAGAGCGATCACAGACAGAGATTGATCGTAGACAGAGAGTGATCGCAGACAGGGAGCGATCACAGACAGAGGGCGATCACAGACAGAGAGTCATCACAGACAGAGTGATCACAGACAGAGAACGATCATAGACAGGGAGCGATCGCAGACAGAGGGCGAACACAGACAGAGAGCGATCGCAGACAGAGAGCGATCGTAGACAGAGAGCGATCACAGACAGGGAGCGATCACAGACAGGGAGCGATCACAGACCGAGACCGATCGTAGACAGGGAGCGATCGCAGACAGGGAGCGATCACAGACAGGGAGCGGTCACAGACAGGGAGCGATTACAGACAGGGAGCGATCACCGACAGGGAGCGATCACAGACAGGGAGCGATCGTAGACAGAGAGCGATCGTAGACAGAGAGCGATCGTAGACAGAGAGCGATCACAGACAGAGAGCGATCGTAGACAGAGAGCGATCACAGACAGAGAGCGATCGAAGACAGAGAGCGATCGAAGACAGAGAGCGATCGAAGACAGAGAGCGATCGCAGACAGGGAGCGATCACAAACAGAGAGCGATCACAGACAGGGAGCGATCACAGTCAGGGAGCGATCACAGTCAGGGAGCGATCACAAACAGAGAGCGATCGTAGACAGAGAGCGATCGTAGACAGAGAGAGATCGCAGACAGAGAGCGATCGCAGACAGGGAGCGATCACAGACAGGGAGCGATCACAGACAGGGAGCGATCGCAGACAGGGAGCGATCACAGACAGGGAGCGATCACAGACAGGGAGCGATCACAGACAGAGAGCGATCAGAGACAGAGAGCGATCACAGACAGAGGGCGATCACAGACAGAGGGCGATCACAGACAGAGAGCGATCACAGTCAGGGAGTGATCACAGACAGAGGGCGATCACAGACAGAGATTGATCGTAGACAGAGAGTGATCACAGACAGGGAGCGATCGCAGACAGAGAGCGATCACAGACAGAGAGCGATCGCAGACAGAGTGCGATCGTAGACAGAGAGCGATCACATCCAAAGAGCGATCACAGACAGAGATTGATCGTAGACAGAGAGTGATCGCAGACAGGGAGCGATCGCAGACAGAGGGCGATCACAGACAGAGAGTCATCACAGACAGAGTGATCACAGACAGAGGGCGATCACAGACAGAGGGCGATCACAGACAGGGAGCGATCGCAGACAGGGAGCGATCGCAGACAGGGAGCGATCGCAGACAGGGAGCGATCGCAGACAGGGAGCGATCGCAGACAGAGGGCGATCACAGACAGAGGGCGAACACAGACAGAGAGCGATCACAAACAGGGAGCGATCACAAACAGGGAGCGATCGTAGACAGAGAGCGATCGTAGACAGAGAGCGATCGTAGACAGAGAGCGATCGTAGACAGAGAGCGATCACAGTCAGGGAGCGATCACAGACAGAGAGCGATCACAGACAGAGATTGATCGTAGACAGGGAGCGATCACAGACAGAGAGCGATCACAGACAGAGAGCGATCACAGACAGAGAGCGATCACAGACAGAGATTGATCGTAGACAGAGAGTGATCGCAGACAGGGAGCGATCGCAGACAGAGAGCGATCACAGACAGAGGACGATCACAGACAGAGGACGATCACAGACAGAGAGTCATCACAGACAGAGTGATCACAGACAGAGAGCGATCATAGACAGGGAGCGATCACAGACAGGGAGCGATCGCAGACAGAGGGCGAACACAGACAGAGAGCGATCGTAGACAGAGAGCGATCACAGACAGGGAGCGATCGCAGACAGGGAGCGATCACAGACAGGGAGCGATCACAGACAGGGAGCGATTACAGACAGGGAGCGATCACAGACAGGGAGCGATTACAGACAGGGAGCGATCACCGACAGGGAGCGATCACAGACAGGGAGCGATCGTAGACAGAGAGCGATCGTAGACAGAGAGCGATCACAGACAGAGAGCGATCACAGACAGAGAGCGATCGTAGACAGAGAGCGATCACAGACAGAGAGCGATTGAAGACAGAGAGCGATCGAAGACAGAGAGCGATCGAAGACAGAGAGCGATCGCAGACAGAGAGCGATCACAGACAGAGAGCGATCAAAGTCAGGGAGCGATCACAGTCAGGGAGCGATCACAGTCAGGGAGCGATCACAAACAGAGAGCGATCGTAGACAGAGAGCGATCGTAGACAGAGAGCGATCGCAGACAGAGAGCGATCGAAGACAGAGAGCGATCGCAGACAGGGAGCGATCGCAGACAGGGAGCGATCACAGACAGAGAGCGATCGCAGACAGAGAGCGATCACAGTCAGGGAGCGATCACAGTCAGAGAGCGATCACAAACAAAGAGCGATCGTAGACAGAGAGAGATCGTAGACAGAGAGCGATGGTAGACAGAGACCGATCGTAGACAGGGAGCTATCATAGACAGAGAGAGATCACCGACAGAGAGTGATCACAGACAGGGAGCGATCACAGACAGAGAGCGATCACAGGCAGAGAGCGATCGTAGACAGAGAGCGATCACAGAACGAGAGCGATCACGGACAGAGAGCGATCACAGACAGAGAGCGATCACAGACAGAGAGCGATCGTAGACAGAGAGCGATCACAGACAGAGAGCGATCGTAGACAGAGAGCGATCGTAGACAGAGAGCGATCACAGAACGAGAGCGATCACAGAACGAGAGCGATCACGGACAGAGAGCGATCACAAACAGAGAGAGATCGTAGACAGAGAGAGATCGTAGACAGAGAGCGATGGTAGACAGAGACCGATCGTAGACAGGGAGCTATCGTAGACAGAGAGAGATCACCGACAGAGAGTGATCACCGACAAGGAGCGATCACAGACAGAGAGCGATCGCAGACAGAGAGCGATCGCAGACAGAGAGCGATCGCAGACCGAGAGCGATCGCGGACCGAGAGCGATCACGGACAGAGAGCGATCGCGGACAGAGAGCGATCGCGGACAGAGAGCGATCGCAGACAGAGAGCAATCGCAGACAGGGAGCGATCGCAGACATGGAGAGATCGCAGACATGGAGAGATCGCAGACAGGGAGCGATCGCAGACAGAGAGCGATCGTAGACAGAGAGCGATCGTAGACAGAGAGCGATCGTAGACAGAGAGCGATCACAGGCAGAGAGCGATCACAGGCAGAGAGCGATCACAGACAGAGAGCGATCACAGACAGAGAGCGATCACAGACAGAGAGCGATCACAGACAGAGAGCGATCACAGACAGAGAGCGATCACAGACAGAGAGCGATCACAGACAGAGAGCGATCGTAGACAGAGAGCGATCACGGACAGAGAGCGATCGCAGACAGAGAGCGATCGCAGACAGAGAGCGATCGTAGACAGAGAGCGATCGTAGACAGAGAGAGATCGTAGACAGAGAGAGATCGTAGACAGAGAGAGATCGTAGACAGAGAGCGATCGCAGACAGAGAGCGATCGCAGACAGAGAGCGATCGCAGACAGAGAGCGATCGCAGACAGAGAGCGATCGCAGACAGAGAGCGATCGCAGACATGGAGAGATCGCAGACAGGGAGCGATCGCAGACAGGGAGAGATCGCAGACAGGGAGAGATCGCAGACAGGGAGCGATCGCAGACAGGGAGCGATCGCAGACAGGGAGCGATCGCAGACAGGGAGCGATCGCAGACAAAGAGCGATCGCAGACAGGGAGCGATCGTAGACAGAGAGCGATCGCAGACAGAGAGCGATCGCAGACAGAGAACGATCGCAGACAGAGAGCTATCGCAGACAGAGAGCGATCGCAGACAGAGAACGATCGCAGACAGGGAGCGATCGCAGACAGGGAGCGATCGCAGACAGGGAGCGATCGCAGACAGGGAGCGATCGCAGACAGGGAGCGATCGCAGACAGAGAGCGATCGCAGACAGAGAGCGATCGCAGACAGAGAGCGATCGCAGACAGAGAGCGATCGCAGACAGAGAGCGATCGCAGACAGTGAGCGATCGCAGACAGAGAGCGATCGCAGACAGAAAGCGATCGCAGACAGAGAGCGATCGCAGACAGGGAGCGATCACAGACAGAGAGCGATCACAGACAGGGAGCGATCACAGACAGAGAGCGATCGTAGAAAGAGAGGGATCACAGACAGAGAGCGATCGTAGACAGAGAGCGATCGTAGACAGAGAGCGATCGTAGACAGAGAGCGATCGTAGACAGAGAGCGATCGTAGACAGAGAGCGATCACAGACAGAGAGCGATAACAGACAGAGAGCGATCACAGACAGAGATTGATCGTAGACAGGGAGCGATCGCAGACAGAGAGCGATCACAGACAGAGAGCGATCATAGACAGAGAGCGATCACAGAGAGAGAGCGATCACAGACAGAGATTGATCGTAGACAGAGAGTGATCGCAGACAGGGAGCGATCACAGACAGAGGGCGATCACAGACAGAGAGTCATCACAGACAGAGTGATCACAGACAGAGAGCGATCATAGACAGGGAGCGATCACAGACAGGGAGCGATCGCAGACAGAGGGCGAACACAGACAGAGAGCGATCGCAGACAGAGAGCGATCGCAGACAGAGAGCGATCGCAGACAGAGAGCGATCGCAGACAGAGAGCGATCGCAGACAGAGAGCGATCGTAGACAGAGAGCGATCACAGACAGGGAGCGATCACAGACAGGGAGCGATCACAGACAGAGAGCGATCGTAGAAAGAGAGGGATCACAGACAGAGAGCGATCACAGACAGAGAGCGATCGTAGACAGAGAGCGATCGTAGACAGAGAGCGATCGTAGACAGAGAGCGATCGTAGACAGAGAGCGATCACAGACAGAGGGCGATCACAGTCAGGGAGCGATCACAGACAGAGAGCGATCACAGACACAGAGCGATCACAGACAGAGATTGATCGTAGACAGGGAGCGATCGCAGACAGAGAGCGATCACAGACAGAGAGCGATCGTAGACAGAGAGTGATCGCAGACAGGGAGCGATCGCAGACAGAGAGCGATCACAGACAGAGATTGATCGTAGACAGAGAGTGATCGCAGACAGGGAGCGATCGCAGACAGAGAGCGATCACAGACAGAGATTGATCGTAGACAGAGAGTGATCGCAGACAGGGAGCGATCACAGACAGAGGGCGATCACAGACAGAGAGTCATCACAGACAGAGTGATCACAGACAGAGAACGATCATAGACAGGGAGCGATCGCAGACAGAGGGCGAACACAGACAGAGAGCGATCGCAGACAGAGAGCGATCGTAGACAGAGAGCGATCACAGACAGGGAGCGATCACAGACAGGGAGCGATCACAGACCGAGAGCGATCGTAGACAGGGAGCGATCGCAGACAGGGAGCGATCACAGACAGGGAGCGGTCACAGACAGGGAGCGATTACAGACAGGGAGCGATCACCGACAGGGAGCGATCACAGACAGGGAGCGATCGTAGACAGAGAGCGATCGTAGACAGAGAGCGATCGTAGACAGAGAGCGATCACAGACAGAGAGCGATCGTAGACAGAGAGCGATCACAGACAGAGAGCGATCGAAGACAGAGAGCGATCGAAGACAGAGAGCGATCGAAGACAGAGAGCGATCGCAGACAGGGAGCGATCACAGACAGAGAGCGATCACAGACAGGGAGCGATCACAGTCAGGGAGCGATCACAGTCAGGGAGCGATCACAAACAGAGAGCGATCGTAGACAGAGAGCGATCGTAGACAGAGAGAGATCGCAGACAGAGAGCGATCGCAGACAGGGAGCGATCACAGACAGGGAGCGATCACAGACAGGGAGCGATCACAGACAGAGAGCGATCAGAGACAGAGAGCGATCACAGAAAGAGGGCGATCACAGACAGAGGGCGATCACAGACAGAGAGCGATCACAGTCAGGGAGCGATCACAGACAGAGGGCGATCACAGACAGAGATTGATCGTAGACAGAGAGTGATCACAGACAGGGAGCGATCGCAGACAGAGAGCGATCACAGACAGAGAGCGATCGCAGACAGAGTGCGATCGTAGACAGAGAGCGATCACATCCAAAGAGCGATCACAGACAGAGATTGATCGTAGACAGAGAGTGATCGCAGACAGGGAGCGATCGCAGACAGAGGGCGATCACAGACAGAGAGTCATCACAGACAGAGTGATCACAGACAGAGGGCGATCACAGACAGAGGGCGATCGCAGACAGGGAGCGATCGCAGACAGGGAGCGATCGCAGACAGGGAGCGATCGCAGACAGGGAGCGATCGCAGACAGGGAGCGATCGCAGACAGAGGGCGATCACAGACAGAGGGCGAACACAGACAGAGAGCGATCACAGACAGAGAGCGATCACAAACAGGGAGCGATCGTAGACAGAGAGCGATCGTAGACAGAGAGCGATCGTAGACAGAGAGCGATCGTAGACAGAGAGCGATCGTAGACAGAGAGCGATCACAGTCAGGGAGCGATCACAGACAGAGAGCGATCACAGACAGAGATTGATCGTAGACAGGGAGCGATCACAGACAGAGAGCGATCACAGACAGAGAGCGATCACAGACAGAGAGCGATCACAGACAGAGATTGATCGTAGACAGAGAGTGATCGCAGACAGGGAGCGATCGCAGACAGAGAGCGATCACAGACAGAGGACGATCACAGACAGAGGACGATCACAGACAGAGGACGATCACAGACAGAGAGTCATCACAGACAGAGTGATCACAGACAGAGAGCGATCATAGACAGGGAGCGATCACAGACAGGGAGCGATCGCAGACAGAGGGCGAACACAGACAGAGAGCGATCGTAGACAGAGAGCGATCACAGACAGGGAGCGATCGCAGACAGGGAGCGATCACAGACAGGGAGCGATCACAGACAGGGAGCGATTACAGACAGGGAGCGATCACCGACAGGGAGCGATCACAGACAGGGAGCGATCGTAGACAGAGAGCGATCGTAGACAGAGAGCGATCACAGACAGAGAGCGATCACAGACAGAGAGCGATCGTAGACAGAGAGCGATCACAGACAGAGAGCGATTGAAGACAGAGAGCGATCGAAGACAGAGAGCGATCGAAGACAGAGAGCGATCGCAGACAGAGAGCGATCACAGACAGAGAGCGATCAAAGTCAGGGAGCGATCACAGTCAGGGAGCGATCACAGTCAGGGAGCGATCACAAACAGAGAGCGATCGTAGACAGAGAGCGATCGTAGACAGAGAGCGATCGCAGACAGAGAGCGATCGAAGACAGAGAGCGATCGCAGACAGGGAGCGATCGCAGACAGGGAGCGATCGCAGACAGAGAGCGATCGCAGACAGAGAGCGATCACAGTCAGGGAGCGATCACAGTCAGAGAGCGATCACAAACAAAGAGCGATCGTAGACAGAGAGAGATCGTAGACAGAGAGCGATGGTAGACAGAGACCGATCGTAGACAGGGAGCTATCATAGACAGAGAGAGATCACCGACAGAGAGTGATCACAGACAGGGAGCGATCACAGACAGAGAGCGATCACAGGCAGAGAGCGATCGTAGACAGAGAGCGATCACAGAACGAGAGCGATCACGGACAGAGAGCGATCACAGACAGAGAGCGATCACAGACAGAGAGCGATCGTAGACAGAGAGCGATCGTAGACAGAGAGCGATCACAGACAGAGAGCGATCGTCGACAGAGAGCGATCACAGAACGAGAGCGATCACAGAACGAGAGCGATCACGGACAGAGAGCGATCACAAACAGAGAGAGATCGTAGACAGAGAGAGATCGTAGACAGAGAGCGATGGTAGACAGAGACCGATCGTAGACAGGGAGCTATCGTAGACAGAGAGAGATCACCGACAGAGAGTGATCACCGACAAGGAGCGATCACAGACAGAGAGCGATCGCAGACAGAGAGCGATCGCAGACAGAGAGCGATCGCAGACAGAGAGCGATCGCAGACAGAGAGCGATCGCAGACAGAGAGCGATCGCAGACAGGGAGCGATCGCAGACAGGGAGCGATCGCAGACAGGGAGCGATCGCAGACAGGGAGCGATCGCAGACATGGAGAGATCGCAGACATGGAGAGATCGCAGACAGGGAGCGATCGCAGACAGAGAGCGATCGCAGACAGAGAGCGATCGTAGACAGAGAGCGATCACAGGCAGAGAGCGATCACAGGCAGAGAGCGATCACAGGCAGAGAGCGATCACAGACAGAGAGCGATCACAGGCAGAGAGCGATCACAGACAGAGAGCGATCACAGGCAGAGAGCGATCACAGACAGAGAGCGATCACAGACAGAGAGCGATCACAGACAGAGAGCGATCACAGACAGAGAGCGATCACAGACAGAGAGCGATCACAGACAGAGAGCGATCGTAGACAGAGAGCGATCACGGACAGAGAGCGATCGCGGACAGAGAGCGATCGCAGACAGAGAGCGATCGTAGACAGAGAGCGATCGTAGACAGAGAGAGATCGTAGACAGAGAGAGATCGTAGACAGAGAGAGATCGTAGACAGAGAGCGATCGCAGACAGAGAGCGATCGCAGACAGAGAGCGATCGCAGACAGAGAGCGATCGCAGACATGGAGAGATCGCAGACAGGGAGCGATCGCAGACAGGGAGAGATCGCAGACAGGGAGAGATCGCAGACAGGGAGCGATCGCAGACAGGGAGCGATCGCAGACAGGGAGCGATCGCAGACAGGGAGCGATCGCAGACAAAGAGCGATCGCAGACAGGGAGCGATCGTAGACAGAGAGCGATCGCAGACAGAGAGCGATCGCAGACAGAGAACGATCGCAGACAGAGAGCTATCGCAGACAGAGAGCGATCGCAGACAGAGAACGATCGCAGACAGAGAGCGATCGCAGACAGGGAGCGATCGCAGACAGGGAGCGATCGCAGACAGGGAGCGATCGCAGACAGGGAGCGATCGCAGACAGGGAGCGATCGCAGACAGGGAGCGATCGCAGACAGAGAGCGATCGTAGACAGAGAGCGATCGCAGACAGAGAGCGATCGCAGACAGAGAGCGATCGCAGACAGAGAGCGATCGCAGACAGAGAGCGATCGCAGACAGAGAGCGATCGCAGACAGTGAGCGATCGCAGACAGAGAGCGATCGCAGACAGAAAGCGATCGCAGACAGAGAGCGATCGCAGACAGAGAGCGATCGCAGACAGAGAGCGATCGCAGACAGTGAGCGATCGCAGACAGAGAGCGATCGCAGACAGAAAGCGATCGCAGACAGAGAGCGATCGCAGACAGAGAGCGATCGCAGACAGGGAGCGATCACAGACAGAGAGCGATCGTAGACAGAGAGCGATCGTAGACAGAGAGCAATCGTAGACAGAGAGCGATCACAGACAGAGGGCGATCACAGTCAGGGAGCGATCACAGACAGAGAGCGATAACAGACAGAGAGCGATCACAGACAGAGATTGATCGTAGACAGGGAGCGATCGCAGACAGAGAGCGATCACAGACAGAGAGCGATCATAGACAGAGAGCGATCACAGAGAGAGAGCGATCACAGACAGAGATTGATCGTAGACAGAGAGCGATCACAGACAGAGAGCGATCACAGACAGAGAGCGATCGTAGACAGAGAGCGATCACAGACAGAGATCGATCGTAGACAGAGAGCGATCGCAGACAGGGAGCGATCACAGACAGGGAGCGATCACAGACAGGGAGCGATCACAGACAGGGAGCGATCTCAGACCGGGAGCGATCGCAGACAGGGAGCGATCACAGACAGAGAGCGATAACAGACAGAGAGCGATCAGAGACAGTGAGCGATCGTAGACAGAGAGCTATCGTAGACAGAGAGCTATCGTAGACAGGGAGCTATCGTCGACAGGGAGCAATCGTCGACAGGGAGCTATCGTCGACAGGGAGCGATCGTAGACAGGGAGCGATCGTAGACAGAGAGCGAACGTAGACAGAGAGGGATCGTAGACAGAGAGGAATCGTAGACAGGGAGCTATCGTAGACAGATTGCGATCGTAGACAGGGAGCTATCGTAGACAGAGTGCGATCGTAGACAGGGAGCTATCGTAGACAGAGAGCGATCACAGACAGAGAGCGATCACAGTCAGGGAGCGATCGCAGACAGAGAGCGATCGCAGACAGAGAGCGATCGCAGACAGAGAGCGATCGCAGACAGAGAGCGATCACAGTCAGAGGGCGATCACAGTCAGAGGGCGATCACAGACAGAGAGCGATCACAGTCAGAGGGCGATCACAGTCAGAGGGCGATCACAGACAGAGGGCGATCACAGACAGAGAGCGATCACAGACAGGGAGCGATCACAGACAGGGAGCGATCACAGACAGGGAGCGATCGTAGACAGGGAGCTTTCGTAGACAGGGAGCTATCGTAGACAGGGAGCTATCGTAGACAGGGAGCTATCGTGGACAGGGAGCGATCGCAGACAGGGAGCGATCGCAGACAGGGAGCGATCGCAGACAGAGAGCGATCGCAGACAGAGAGCGATCGCAGACAGAGAGCGATCGCAGACAGAGAGCGATCGCAGACAGAGAGCGATCACAGTCAGAGGGCGATCACAGTCAGAGGGCGATCACAGACAGAGGGCGATCACAGACAGAGAGCGATCACAGACAGGGAGCGATCACAGACAGAGAGCGATCACAGTCAGAGGGCGATCACAGTCAGAGGGCGATCACAGTCAGAGGGCGATCACAGTCAGAGGGCGATCACAGTCAGAGGGCGATCACAGACAGAGGGCGATCACAGACAGAGAGCGATCACAGACAGGGAGCGATCACAGACAGGGAGCGATCACAGACAGGGAGCGATCGTAGACAGGGAGCTTTCGTAGACAGGGAGCTATCGTAGACAGGGAGCTATCGTAGACAGGGAGCTATCGTGGACAGGGAGCGATCGCAGACAGGGAGCGATCGCAGACAGAGAGCGATCGCAGACAGAGAGCGATCGCAGACAGAGGGCGATCGCAGACAGAGAGCGATCGCAGAGAGCGATCGCAGACAGAGAGCGATCGCAGAGAGCGATCGCAGACAGGGAGCGATCGCAGACAGGGAGCGATCGCAGACAGGGAGCGATCACAGACAGAGAGCGATCACAGACAGAGAGCGATCACAGACAGAGAGCGATCGTAGACAGGGAGCGATCGCAGACAGAGATCGATCGTAGACAGAGAGCGATCGCAGACAGGGAGCGATCACAGACAGGGAGCGATCACAGACAGGGAGCAATCTCAGACCGGGAGCGATCGCAGACAGGGAGCGATCACAGACAGAGAGCGATAACAGACAGAGAGCGATCAGAGACAGTGAGCGATCGTAGACAGAGAGCTATCGTAGACAGAGAGCTATCGTAGACAGGGAGCTATCGTCGACAGGGAGCGATCACAGACAGGGAGCGATCACAGAAAGGGAGAGATCACAGACAGAGAGAGATCGTAGACAGAGAGCGATCACAGACAGAGAGAAATCGCAGACAGAGAGAAATCGCAGACAGAGAGAGATCGCAGACAGAGAGAGATCGCAGACAGAGAGCGATCGCAGACAGAGAGCGATCGCAGACAGAGAGCGATCGCAGACAGAGAGCGATCGCAGACAGAGAGCGATCGCAGACAGAGAGCGATCGCAGGCAGAGAGCGATCGCAGGCAGTGAGCGATCGCAGACAGGGAGCGATCGCAGACAGGGAGCGATCGCAGACAGGGAGCGATCGCAGACAGGGAGCGATCGCAGACAGAGAGCGATCACAGACAGAGTGCGTTCGCAGACAGAAAGCGAACGCAGACAGAGAGCGATCGCAGACAGAGGGCGATCGTCGACAGAGGGCGATCGTAGACAGAGAGCGATCACAGACAGAGGGCGATCACAGTCAGGGAGCGATCAGAGACAGAGGGCGATCACAGTCAGGGAGCGATCACAGACAGAGGGCGATCACAGTCAGGGAGCGATCACAGTCAGGGAGCGATCACAGACAGAGAGCGATCACAGACAGAGAGCGATCACAGACAGAGAGAGATCACCGACAGAGAGTGATCACAGACAGAGAGCGATCACAGACAGAGAGCGATCACAGACAGAGAGCGATCACAGACAGAGAGCGATCGTAGACAGGGAGCGATCACAGACAGAGAGCGATCACAGACAGGGAGCGATCACAGACAGAGAGCGATCACAGACAGAGAGCGATCACAGACAGAGAGCGATCACAGACAGAGAGCGATCACAGACAGAGAGCGATCACAGACAGAGAGCGATCGTAGACAGAGAGCGATCGTAGACAGAGAGCGATCACAGTCAGGGAGCGATCACAGTCAGGGAGCGATCACAGTCAGGGAGCGATCACAGACAGAGAGAGATCACCGTCAGAGAGTGATCACAGACAGGGAGCGATCGTAGACAGAGAGTTATCGTAGACAGAGAGCTATCGTAGACAGGGAGCTATCGTAGACAGAGAGCGATCACAGACAGAGAGCGATCACAGACAGAGAGCGATCGCAGACAGAGAGCGATCGCAGACAGGGAGCTATCGTAAACAGAGTGCGATCGTAGACAGGGAGCTATCGTAGACAGAGAGCGATCGTAGACAGAGAGCGATCGTAGACAGAGAGCGATCGTAGACAGAGAGCGATCACAGACAGAGAGAGATCGTAGACAGAGAGCGATCACAGACAGAGAGCGATCACAGTCAGGGAGCGATCACAGTCAGGGAGCGATCACAGACAGAGAGAGATCACCGTCAGAGAGTGATCACAGACAGGGAGCGATCGTAGACAGAGAGTTATCGTAGACAGAGAGCTATCGTAGACAGGGAGCTATCGTAGACAGAGAGCGATCACAGACAGAGAGCGATCGTAGACAGGGAGCGATCGTAGACAGAGAGCGAACGTAGACAGAGAGGGATCGTAGACAGAGAGCGATCGTAGACAGGGAGCTATCGTAAACAGAGTGCGATCGTATTCAGGGAGCTATCGAAGACAGGGAGCTATCGTAGACAGAGAGCGATCACAGACAGAGAGCGATCACAGACAAAGAGCGATCACAGTCAGGGAGCGATCACAGACAGAGAGCGATGGTAGACAGAGACCGATCGTAGACAGAGAGAGATCACCGACAGAGAGTGATCACAGACAAGGAGCGATCACAGGCAGAGAGCGATCGTAGACAGAGAGCGATCGTAGACAGAGAGCGATCACAGGCAGAGAGCGATCACAGGCAGAGAGCGATCACAGACAGAGAGCGATCACAGACAGAGAGCGATCACAGACAGAGAGCGATCACAGACAGAGAGCGATCACAGACAGAGAGCGATCACAGACAGAGAGCGATCACAGACAGAGAGCGATCGTAGACAGAGAGCGATCACGGACAGAGAGCGATCGTAGACAGAGAGCGATCGTAGACAGAGAGCGATCGCAGACAGAGAGCGATCGTAGACAGAGAGCGATCGTAGACAGAGAGAGATCGTAGACAGAGAGCGATCGCAGACAGAGAGCGATCGCAGACAGAGAGCGATCGCAGACAGGGAGCGATCGCAGACAGGGAGCGATCGCAGACAGAGAGCGATCGCAGACAGGGAGCGATCGCAGACATGGAGAGATCGCAGACAGGGAGCGATCGCAGACAGGGAGAGATCGCAGACAGGGAGAGATCGCAGACAGGGAGCGATCGCAGACAGGGAGCGATCGCAGACAAAGAGAGATCGCAGACAGGGAGCGATCGCAGACAGGGAGCGATCGCAGACAGAGAGCGATCGCAGACAGAGAACGATCGCAGACAGAGAGCTATCGCAGACAGGGAGCGATCGCAGACAGGGAGCGATCGCAGACAGGGAGCGATCGCAGACCGGGAGCGATCGCAGACAGGGAGCGATCGCAGACAGGGAGCGATCGCAGACAGAGAGCGATCGCAGACAGAGAGCGATCGCAGACAGAGAGCGATCGCAGACAGTGAGCGATCGCAGACAGAGAGCGATCGCAGACAGAAAGCGATCGCAGACAGAGAGCGATCGCAGACAGAGAGCGATCACAGACAGGGAGCGATCACAGACAGAGAGCGATCGTAGAAAGAGAGGGATCACAGACAGAGAGCGATCACAGACAGAGAGCGATCACAGACAGAGAGCGATCGTAGACAGAGAGCGATCGTAGACAGAGAGCGATCGTAGACAGAGAGCGATCACAGACAGAGGGCGATCACAGTCAGGGAGCGATCACAGACAGAGAGCGATCACAGACACAGAGCGATCACAGACAGAGATTGATCGTAGACAGGGAGCGATCGCAGACAGAGAGCGATCACAGACAGAGAGCGATCGTAGACAGAGAGCGATCACAGACAGAGAGCGATCACAGACAGAGATTGATCGTAGACAGAGAGTGATCGCAGACAGGGAGCGATCACAGACAGAGGGCGATCACAGACAGAGAGTCATCACAGACAGAGTGATCACAGACAGAGAACGATCATAGACAGGGAGCGATCGCAGACAGAGGGCGAACACAGACAGAGAGCGATCGCAGACAGAGAGCGATCGTAGACAGAGAGCGATCACAGACAGGGAGCGATCACAGACAGGGAGCGATCACAGACCGAGACCGATCGTAGACAGGGAGCGATCGCAGACAGGGAGCGATCACAGACAGGGAGCGGTCACAGACAGGGAGCGATTACAGACAGGGAGCGATCACCGACAGGGAGCGATCACAGACAGGGAGCGATCGTAGACAGAGAGCGATCGTAGACAGAGAGCGATCGTAGACAGAGAGCGATCACAGACAGAGAGCGATCGTAGACAGAGAGCGATCACAGACAGAGAGCGATCGAAGACAGAGAGCGATCGAAGACAGAGAGCGATCGAAGACAGAGAGCGATCGCAGACAGGGAGCGATCACAGACAGAGAGCGATCACAGACAGGGAGCGATCACAGTCAGGGAGCGATCACAGTCAGGGAGCGATCACAAACAGAGAGCGATCGTAGACAGAGAGCGATCGTAGACAGAGAGAGATCGCAGACAGAGAGCGATCGCAGACAGGGAGCGATCACAGACAGGGAGCGATCACAGACAGGGAGCGATCACAGACAGAGAGCGATCAGAGACAGAGAGCGATCACAGACAGAGGGCGATCACAGACAGAGGGCGATCACAGACAGAGAGCGATCACAGTCAGGGAGTGATCACAGACAGAGGGCGATCACAGACAGAGATTGATCGTAGACAGAGAGTGATCACAGACAGGGAGCGATCGCAGACAGAGAGCGATCACAGACAGAGAGCGATCGCAGACAGAGTGCGATCGTAGACAGAGAGCGATCACATCCAAAGAGCGATCACAGACAGAGATTGATCGTAGACAGACAGTGATCGCAGACAGGGAGCGATCGCAGACAGAGGGCGATCACAGACAGAGAGTCATCACAGACAGAGTGATCACAGACAGAGGGCGATCACAGACAGAGGGCGATCACAGACAGGGAGCGATCGCAGACAGGGAGCGATCGCAGACAGGGAGCGATCGCAGACAGGGAGCGATCGCAGACAGGGAGCGATCGCAGACAGAGGGCGATCACAGACAGAGGGCGAACACAGACAGAGAGCGATCACAGACAGAGAGCGATCACAAACAGGGAGCGATCACAAACAGGGAGCGATCGTAGACAGAGAGCGATCGTAGACAGAGAGCGATCGTAGACAGAGAGCGATCGTAGACAGAGAGCGATCACAGTCAGGGAGCGATCACAGACAGAGAGCGATCACAGACAGAGATTGATCGTAGACAGGGAGCGATCACAGACAGAGAGCGATCACAGACAGAGAGCGATCACAGACAGAGATTGATCGTAGACAGAGAGTGATCGCAGACAGGGAGCGATCGCAGACAGAGAGCGATCACAGACAGAGGACGATCACAGACAGAGGACGATCACAGACAGAGAGTCATCACAGACAGAGTGATCACAGACAGAGAGCGATCATAGACAGGGAGCGATCACAGACAGGGAGCGATCGCAGACAGAGGGCGAACACAGACAGAGAGCGATCGTAGACAGAGAGCGATCACAGACAGGGAGCGATCGCAGACAGGGAGCGATCACAGACAGGGAGCGATCACAGACAGGGAGCGATTACAGACAGGGAGCGATCACAGACAGGGAGCGATTACAGACAGGGAGCGATCACCGACAGGGAGCGATCACAGACAGGGAGCGATCGTAGACAGAGAGCGATCGTAGACAGAGAGCGATCACAGACAGAGAGCGATCACAGACAGAGAGCGATCGTAGACAGAGAGCGATCACAGACAGAGAGCGATTGAAGACAGAGAGCGATCGAAGACAGAGAGCGATCGAAGACAGAGAGCGATCGCAGACAGAGAGCGATCGCAGACAGAGAGCGATCAAAGTCAGGGAGCGATCACAGTCAGGGAGCGATCACAGTCAGGGAGCGATCACAAACAGAGAGCGATCGTAGACAGAGAGCGATCGTAGACAGAGAGCGATCGCAGACAGAGAGCGATCGAAGACAGAGAGCGATCGCAGACAGGGAGCGATCGCAGACAGGGAGCGATCACAGACAGAGAGCGATCGCAGACAGAGAGCGATCACAGTCAGGGAGCGATCACAGTCAGAGAGCGATCACAAACAAAGAGCGATCGTAGACAGAGAGAGATCGTAGACAGAGAGCGATGGTAGACAGAGACCGATCGTAGACAGGGAGCTATCATAGACAGAGAGAGATCACCGACAGAGAGTGATCACAGACAGGGAGCGATCACAGACAGAGAGCGATCACAGGCAGAGAGCGATCGTAGACAGAGAGCGATCACAGAACGAGAGCGATCACGGACAGAGAGCGATCACAGACAGAGAGCGATCACAGACAGAGAGCGATCGTAGACAGAGAGCGATCGTAGACAGAGAGCGATCACAGACAGAGAGCGATCGTAGACAGAGAGCGATCACAGAACGAGAGCGATCACAGAACGAGAGCGATCACGGACAGAGAGCGATCACAAACAGAGAGAGATCGTAGACAGAGAGAGATCGTAGACAGAGAGCGATGGTAGACAGAGACCGATCGTAGACAGGGAGCTATCGTAGACAGAGAGAGATCACCGACAGAGAGTGATCACCGACAAGGAGCGATCACAGACAGAGAGCGATCGCAGACAGAGAGCGATCGCAGACAGAGAGCGATCGCAGACCGAGAGCGATCACGGACAGAGAGCGATCGCGGACAGAGAGCGATCGCGGACAGAGAGCGATCGCAGACAGAGAGCGATCGCAGACAGGGAGCGATCGCAGACATGGAGAGATCGCAGACATGGAGAGATCGCAGACAGGGAGCGATCGCAGACAGAGAGCGATCGTAGACAGAGAGCGATCGTAGACAGAGAGCGATCGTAGACAGAGAGCGATCACAGGCAGAGAGCGATCACAGGCAGAGAGCGATCACAGGCAGAGAGCGATCACAGACAGAGAGCGATCACAGACAGAGAGCGATCACAGACAGAGAGCGATCACAGACAGAGAGCGATCACAGACAGAGAGCGATCACAGACAGAGAGCGATCACAGACAGAGAGCGATCGTAGACAGAGAGCGATCGCGGACAGAGAGCGATCGCAGACAGAGAGCGATCGCAGACAGAGAGCGATCGTAGACAGAGAGCGATCGTAGACAGAGAGAGATCGTAGACAGAGAGAGATCGTAGACAGAGAGAGATCGTAGACAGAGAGCGATCGCAGACAGAGAGCGATCGCAGACAGAGAGCGATCGCAGACAGAGAGCGATCGCAGACAGAGAGCGATCGCAGACAGAGAGCGATCGCAGACATGGAGAGATCGCAGACAGGGAGCGATCGCAGACAGGGAGAGATCGCAGACAGGGAGAGATCGCAGACAGGGAGCGATCGCAGACAGGGAGCGATCGCAGACAGGGAGCGATCGCAGACAGGGAGCGATCGCAGACAAAGAGCGATCGCAGACAGGGAGCGATCGTAGACAGAGAGCGATCGCAGACAGAGAGCGATCGCAGACAGAGAACGATCGCAGACAGAGAGCTATCGCAGACAGAGAGCGATCGCAGACAGAGAACGATCGCAGACAGGGAGCGATCGCAGACAGGGAGCGATCGCAGACAGGGAGCGATCGCAGACAGGGAGCGATCGCAGACAGGGAGCGATCGCAGACAGGGAGCGATCGCAGACAGGGAGCGATCGCAGACAGAGAGCGATCGCAGACAGAGAGCGATCGCAGACAGAGAGCGATCGCAGACAGAGAGCGATCGCAGACAGAGAGCGATCGCAGACAGAGAGCGATCGCAGACAGAGAGCGATCGCAGACAGTGAGCGATCGCAGACAGAGAGCGATCGCAGACAGAAAGCGATCGCAGACAGAGAGCGATCGCAGACAGGGAGCGATCACAGACAGAGAGCGATCACAGACAGGGAGCGATCACAGACAGAGAGCGATCGTAGAAAGAGAGGGATCACAGACAGAGAGCGATCGTAGACAGAGAGCGATCGTAGACAGAGAGCGATCGTAGACAGAGAGCGATCACAGACAGAGGGCGATCACAGTCAGGGAGCGATCACAGACAGAGAGCGATAACAGACAGAGAGCGATCACAGACAGAGATTGATCGTAGACAGGGAGCGATCGCAGACAGAGAGCGATCACAGACAGAGAGCGATCATAGACAGAGAGCGATCACAGAGAGAGAGCGATCACAGACAGAGATTGATCGTAGACAGAGAGTGATCGCAGACAGGGAGCGATCACAGACAGAGGGCGATCACAGACAGAGAGTCATCACAGACAGAGTGATCACAGACAGAGAGCGATCATAGACAGGGAGCGATCACAGACAGGGAGCGATCGCAGACAGAGGGCGAACACAGACAGAGAGCGATCGCAGACAGAGAGCGATCGCAGACAGAGAGCGATCGCAGACAGAGAGCGATCGTAGACAGAGAGCGATCACAGACAGGGAGCGATCACAGACAGGGAGCGATCACAGACAGAGAGCGATCGTAGAAAGAGAGGGATCACAGACAGAGAGCGATCACAGACAGAGAGCGATCACAGACAGAGAGCGATCGTAGACAGAGAGCGATCGTAGACAGAGAGCGATCGTAGACAGAGAGCGATCACAGACAGAGGGCGATCACAGTCAGGGAGCGATCACAGACAGAGAGCGATCACAGACACAGAGCGATCACAGACAGAGATTGATCGTAGACAGGGAGCGATCGCAGACAGAGAGCGATCACAGACAGAGAGCGATCGTAGACAGAGAGCGATCACAGACAGAGAGCGATCACAGACAGAGATTGATCGTAGACAGAGAGTGATCGCAGACAGGGAGCGATCGCAGACAGAGGGCGAACACAGACAGAGAGCGATCGCAGACAGAGAGCGATCGTAGACAGAGAGCGATCACAGACAGGGAGCGATCACAGACAGGGAGCGATCACAGACCGAGAGCGATCGTAGACAGGGAGCGATCGCAGACAGGGAGCGATCACAGACAGGGAGCGGTCACAGACAGGGAGCGATTACAGACAGGGAGCGATCACCGACAGGGAGCGATCACAGACAGGGAGCGATCGTAGACAGAGAGCGATCGTAGACAGAGAGCGATCGTAGACAGAGAGCGATCACAGACAGAGAGCGATCGTAGACAGAGAGCGATCACAGACAGAGAGCGATCGAAGACAGAGAGCGATCGAAGACAGAGAGCGATCGAAGACAGAGAGCGATCGCAGACAGGGAGCGATCACAGACAGAGAGCGATCACAGACAGGGAGCGATCACAGTCAGGGAGCGATCACAGTCAGGGAGCGATCACAAACAGAGAGCGATCGTAGACAGAGAGCGATCGTAGACAGAGAGAGATCGCAGACAGAGAGCGATCGCAGACAGGGAGCGATCACAGACAGGGAGCGATCACAGACAGGGAGCGATCACAGACAGAGAGCGATCAGAGACAGAGAGCGATCACAGAAAGAGGGCGATCACAGACAGAGGGCGATCACAGACAGAGAGCGATCACAGTCAGGGAGCGATCACAGACAGAGGGCGATCACAGACAGAGATTGATCGTAGACAGAGAGTGATCACAGACAGGGAGCGATCGCAGACAGAGAGCGATCACAGACAGAGAGCGATCGCAGACAGAGTGCGATCGTAGACAGAGAGCGATCACATCCAAAGAGCGATCACAGACAGAGATTGATCGTAGACAGAGAGTGATCGCAGACAGGGAGCGATCGCAGACAGAGGGCGATCACAGACAGAGAGTCATCACAGACAGAGTCATCACAGACAGAGGGCGATCACAGACAGAGGGCGATCGCAGACAGGGAGCGATCGCAGACAGGGAGCGATCGCAGACAGGGAGCGATCGCAGACAGGGAGCGATCGCAGACAGGGAGCGATCGCAGACAGAGGGCGATCACAGACAGAGGGCGAACACAGACAGAGAGCGATCACAGACAGAGAGCGATCACAAACAGGGAGCGATCGTAGACAGAGAGCGATCGTAGACAGAGAGCGATCGTAGACAGAGAGCGATCGTAGACAGAGAGCGATCGTAGACAGAGAGCGATCACAGTCAGGGAGCGATCACAGACAGAGAGCGATCACAGACAGAGATTGATCGTAGACAGGGAGCGATCACAGACAGAGAGCGATCACAGACAGAGAGCGATCACAGACAGAGAGCGATCACAGACAGAGATTGATCGTAGACAGAGAGTGATCGCAGACAGGGAGCGATCGCAGACAGAGAGCGATCACAGACAGAGGACGATCACAGACAGAGGACGATCACAGACAGAGAGTCATCACAGACAGAGAGCGATCACAGACAGAGAGCGATCATAGACAGGGAGCGATCACAGACAGGGAGCGATCGCAGACAGAGGGCGAACACAGACAGAGAGCGATCGTAGACAGAGAGCGATCACAGACAGGGAGCGATCGCAGACAGGGAGCGATCACAGACAGGGAGCGATCACAGACAGGGAGCGATTACAGACAGGGAGCGATCACCGACAGGGAGCGATCACAGACAGGGAGCGATCGTAGACAGAGAGCGATCGTAGACAGAGAGCGATCACAGACAGAGAGCGATCACAGACAGAGAGCGATCGTAGACAGAGAGCGATCACAGACAGAGAGCGATTGAAGACAGAGAGCGATCGAAGACAGAGAGCGATCGAAGACAGAGAGCGATCGCAGACAGAGAGCGATCACAGACAGAGAGCGATCAAAGTCAGGGAGCGATCACAGTCAGGGAGCGATCACAGTCAGGGAGCGATCACAAACAGAGAGCGATCGTAGACAGAGAGCGATCGTAGACAGAGAGCGATCGCAGACAGAGAGCGATCGAAGACAGAGAGCGATCGCAGACAGGGAGCGATCGCAGACAGGGAGCGATCGCAGACAGAGAGCGATCGCAGACAGAGAGCGATCACAGTCAGGGAGCGATCACAGTCAGAGAGCGATCACAAACAAAGAGCGATCGTAGACAGAGAGAGATCGTAGACAGAGAGCGATGGTAGACAGAGACCGATCGTAGACAGGGAGCTATCATAGACAGAGAGAGATCACCGACAGAGAGTGATCACAGACAGGGAGCGATCACAGACAGAGAGCGATCACAGGCAGAGAGCGATCGTAGACAGAGAGCGATCACAGAACGAGAGCGATCACGGACAGAGAGCGATCACAGACAGAGAGCGATCACAGACAGAGAGCGATCGTAGACAGAGAGCGATCGTAGACAGAGAGCGATCACAGACAGAGAGCGATCGTCGACAGAGAGCGATCACAGAACGAGAGCGATCACAGAACGAGAGCGATCACGGACAGAGAGCGATCACAAACAGGGAGCGATCGCAGACAGGGAGCGATCGCAGACATGGAGAGATCGCAGACATGGAGAGATCGCAGACAGGGAGCGATCGCAGACAGAGAGCGATCGTAGACAGAGAGCGATCGTAGACAGAGAGCGATCGTAGACAGAGAGCGATCACAGGCAGAGAGCGATCACAGGCAGAGAGCGATCACAGACAGAGAGCGATCACAGGCAGAGAGCGATCACAGACAGAGAGCGATCACAGGCAGAGAGCGATCACAGACAGAGAGCGATCACAGGCAGAGAGCGATCACAGACAGAGAGCGATCACAGACAGAGAGCGATCACAGACAGAGAGCGATCACAGACAGAGAGCGATCACAGACAGAGAGCGATCGTAGACAGAGAGCGATCACGGACAGAGAGCGATCGCAGACAGAGAGCGATCGCAGACAGAGAGCGATCGTAGACAGAGAGCGATCGTAGACAGAGAGAGATCGTAGACAGAGAGAGATCGTAGACAGAGAGAGATCGTAGACAGAGAGAGATCGTAGACAGAGAGCGATCGCAGACAGAGAGCGATCGCAGACAGAGAGCGATCGCAGACAGAGAGCGATCGCAGACATGGAGAGATCGCAGACAGGGAGCGATCGCAGACAGGGAGAGATCGCAGACAGGGAGAGATCGCAGACAGGGAGCGATCGCAGACAGGGAGCGATCGCAGACAGGGAGCGATCGCAGACAGTGAGCGATCGCAGACAAAGAGCGATCGCAGACAGGGAGCGATCGTAGACAGAGAGCGATCGCAGACAGAGAGCGATCGCAGACAGAGAACGATCGCAGACAGAGAGCTATCGCAGACAGAGAGCGATCGCAGACAGAGAACGATCGCAGACAGAGAGCGATCGCAGACAGGGAGCGATCGCAGACAGGGAGCGATCGCAGACAGGGAGCGATCGCAGACAGGGAGCGATCGCAGACAGGGAGCGATCGCAGACAGAGAGCGATCGTAGACAGAGAGCGATCGCAGACAGAGAGCGATCGCAGACAGAGAGCGATCGCAGACAGAGAGCGATCGCAGACAGAGAGCGATCGCAGACAGAGAGCGATCGCAGACAGTGAGCGATCGCAGACAGAGAGCGATCGCAGACAGAAAGCGATCGCAGACAGAGAGCGATCGCAGACAGAGAGCGATCGCAGACAGGGAGCGATCACAGACAGAGAGCGATCGTAGACAGAGAGCGATCGTAGACAGAGAGCGATCACAGACAGAGGGCGATCACAGTCAGGGAGCGATCACAGACAGAGAGCGATAACAGACAGAGAGCGATCACAGACAGAGATTGATCGTAGACAGGGAGCGATCGCAGACAGAGAGCGATCACAGACAGAGAGCGATCATAGACAGAGAGCGATCACAGAGAGAGAGCGATCACAGACAGAGATTGATCGTAGACAGAGAGCGATCACAGACAGAGGGCGATCACAGACAGAGAGTCATCACAGACAGAGTGATCACAGACAGAGAGCGATCATAGACAGGGAGCGATCACAGACAGGGAGCGATCGCAGACAGAGGGCGAACACAGACAGAGAGCGATCGCAGACAGAGAGCGATCGCAGACAGAGAGCGATCGCAGACAGAGAGCGATCGTAGACAGAGAGCGATCACAGACAGGGAGCGATCACAGACAGGGAGCGATCACAGACCGAGAGCGATCGTAGACAGGGAGCGATCGCAGACAGGGAGCGATCACAGACAGGGAGCGATCACAGACAGGGAGCGATCACAGACAGGGAGCGATCGTAGACAGAGAGCGATCGTAGACAGAGAGCGATCACAGACAGAGAGCGATCGTAGACAGAGAGCGATCACAGACAGAGAGCGATCGTAGACAGAGAGCGATCACAGACAGAGAGCGATCGAAGACAGAGAGCGATCGAAGACAGAGAGCGATCGCAGACAGGGAGCGATCACAGACAGAGAGCGATCACAGACAGGGAGCGATCACAGTCAGGGAGCGATCACAAACAGAGAGCGATCGTAGACAGAGAGCGATCGTAGACAGAGAGAGATCGCAGACAGAGAGAGATCGCAGACAGAGAGCGATCGCAGACAGGGAGCGATCACAGACAGGGAGCGATCACAGACAGAGAGCGATCAGAGACAGAGAGCGATCACAGACAGAGGGCGATCACAGACAGAGGGCGATCACAGACAGAGAGCGATCACAGTCAGGGAGCGATCACAGACAGAGGGCGATCACAGACAGAGAGCGATCACAGTCAGGGAGCGATCACAGACAGAGAGCGATCGCAGACAGAGAGCGATCGTAGACAGAGAGCGATCGTAGACAGAGAGCGATCACAGACAGGGAGCGATCACAGACAGAGGGCGATCACAGTCAGGGAGCGATCACAGACAGAGAGCGATCACAGACAGAGATTGATCGTAGACAGAGAGTGATCACAGACAGGGAGCGATCGCAGACAGAGAGCGATCACAGACAGAGAGCGATCACAGACAGAGAGCGATCGTAGACAGAGAGCGATCACATACAGAGAGCGATCACAGACAGAGATTGATCGTAGACAGAGAGTGATCGCAGAGAGGGAGCGATCGCAGACAGAGAGCGATCACAGACAGAGAGCGATCACAGACAGGGAGCGATCACAGACAGAGAGCGATCACAAACAGGGAGCGATCGTAGACAGAGAGCGATCGTAGACAGAGAGCGATCGTAGACAGAGAGCGATCACAGTCAGGGAGCGATCACAGACAGAGAGCGATCACAGACAGAGATTGATCGTAGACAGGGAGCGATCACAGACAGAGAGCGATCGTAGACAGAGAGCGATCGTAGACAGAGAGCGATCACAGACAGAGAGCGATCACAGACAGAGAGCGATCACAGACAGAGATTGATCGTAGACAGAGAGTGATCGCAGACAGGGAGCGATCGCAGACAGGGAGCGATCGCAGACAGAGAGCGATCACAGACAGAGGACGATCACAGACAGAGAGTCATCACAGACAGAGTGATCACAGACAGAGAGCGATCATAGACAGGGAGCGATCACAGACAGGGAGCGATCGCAGACAGAGGGCGAACACAGACAGAGAGCGATCGCAGACAGAGAGCGATCGTAGACAGAGAGCGATCACAGACAGGGAGCGATCACAGACCGAGAGCGATCGTAGACAGGGAGCGATCGCAGACAGGGAGCGATCACAGACAGGGAGCGATCACAGACAGGGAGCGATTACAGACAGGGAGCGATCACCGACAGGGAGCGATCGTAGACAGAGAGCGATCGTAGACAGAGAGCGATCACAGACAGAGAGCGATCACAGACAGAGAGCGATCGTAGACAGGGAGCGATCGCAGACAGAGAGCGATCGAAGACAGAGAGCGATCGCAGACAGAGAGCGATCGCAGACAGAGAGCGATCACAGTCAGGGAGCGATCACAGTCAGGGAGCGATCACAGTCAGGGAGCGATCACAGTCAGGGAGCGATCACAAACAGAGAGCGATCGTAGACAGAGAGCGATCGTAGACAGAGAGCGATCACAGACAGAGAGCGATCGAAGACAGAGAGCGATCGCAGACAGGGAGCGATCACAGACAGAGAGCGATCGCAGACAGAGAGCGATCGCAGACAGAGAGCGATCACAGTCAGGGAGCGATCACAGTCAGGGAGCGATCACAAACAGAGAGCGATCGTAGACAGAGAGAGATCGTAGACAGAGAGCGATGGTAGACAGAGACCGATCGTAGACAGGGAGCTATCATAGACAGAGAGAGATCACCGACAGAGAGCGATCACAGACAGGGAGCGATCACAGACAGAGAGCGATCACAGGCAGAGAGCGATCGTAGACAGAGAGCGATCACAGAACGAGAGCGATCACGGACAGAGAGCGATCACAGACAGAGAGCGATCGTAGACAGAGAGCGATCGTAGACAGAGAGCGATCGTAGACAGAGAGCGATCACAGAACGAGAGCGATCACGGACAGAGAGCGATCACAAACAGAGAGAGATCGTAGACAGAGAGAGATCGTAGACAGAGAGCGATGGTAGACAGAGACCGATCGTAGACAGGGAGCTATCGTAGACAGAGAGTGATCACAGACAAGGAGCGATCACAGACAGAGAGCGATCGTAGACAGAGAGCGATCACAGGCAGAGAGCGATCGCAGGCAGAGAGCGATCGCAGGCAGAGAGCGATCGCAGGCAGAGAGCGATCGCAGACAGAGAGCGATCGCAGACCGAGAGCGATCGCAGACCGAGAGCGATCGCAGACCGAGAGCGATCGCGGACAGAGAGCGATCGCGGACAGAGAGCGATCGCGGACAGAGAGCGATCGCGGACAGAGAGCGATCGCAGACAGAGAGAGATCGTAGACAGAGAGCGATTGCAGAAAGAGAGCGATCGCAGACAGAGAGCGATCGCAGACAGGGAGCGATCGCAGACAGGGAGCGATCGCAGACATGGAGAGATCGCAGACAGGGAGCGATCGCAGACAGGGAGCGATCGCAGACAGGGAGCGATCGTAGACAGAGAGCGATCACAGAACGAGAGCGATCACAGAACGAGAGCGATCACGGACAGAGAGCGATCACAAACAGAGAGAGATCGTAGACAGAGAGAGATCGTAGACAGAGAGCGATGGTAGACAGAGACCGATCGTAGACAGGGAGCTATCGTAGACAGAGAGAGATCACCGACAGAGAGTGATCACAGACAAGGAGCGATCACAGACAGAGAGCGATCGTAGACAGAGAGCGATCACAGGCAGAGAGCGATCACAGACAGAGAGCGATCGCAGACAGAGAGCGATCGCAGACCGAGAGCGATCGCAGACCGAGAGCGATCGCGGACAGAGAGCGATCGCGGACAGAGAGCGATCGCGGACAGAGAGCGATCGCGGACAGGGAGCGATCGCGGACAGGGAGCGATCGTAGACAGAGAACGATCGCAGACAGAGAACGATCGCAGACAGAGAACGATCGCAGACAGAGAGCGATCGCAAACAGAGAGCGATCGCAGACAGAGAGCGATCGCAGACAGAGAGCGATCGCAGACAGGGAGCGATCACAGACAGAGAGCGATCGTAGATAGGCAGTGATCACAGACAGAGAGCGATCACAGACAGAGAGCGATCACAGACAGGGAGCGATCACAGACAGAGAGCGATCGTAGAAAGAGAGGGATCACAGACAGAGAGCGATCGTAGACAGAGAGAGATCGTAGACAGAGAGCGATCGCAGACAGAGAGCGATCGTAGACAGAGAGCGATCGTAGACAGAGAGCGATCACAGACAGGGAGCGATCACAGACAGAGGGCGATCACAGTCAGGGAGCGATCACAGACAGAGAGCGATCACAGACAGAGATTGATCGTAGACAGAGAGCGATCACATACAGAGAGCGATCACAGACAGAGATTGATCGTAGACAGAGAGTGATCGCAGACAGGGAGCGATCGCAGACAGAGGGCGATCACAGACAGAGAGCGATCACAGACAGAGAGTCATCACAGACAGAGTGATCACAGACAGAGGGCGATCACAGACAGAGGGCGATCGCAGACAGGGAGCGATCGCAGACAGGGAGCGATCGCAGACAGGGATCGATCGCAGACAGGGAGCGATCGCAGACAGGGAGCGATCGCAGACAGGGAGCGATCGCAGACAGGGAGCGATCGCAGACAGAGGGCGATCGCAGACAGAGGGCGAACACAGACAGAGAGCGATCACAGACAGAGAGCGATCACAAACAGGGAGCAATCACAGACAGAGAGCGATCACAGACAGGGAGCGATCACAGACAGGGAGCGATCACAGACAGAGAGCGATCACAGACAGGGAGCGATCGTAGACAGAGAGCGATTCTAGACAGAGAGCGATCGTAGACAGGGAGCGATCACAGACAGAGAGCGATCGTAGACAGGGAGCGATCACAGACAGAGAGCGATCACAGACAGAGAGCGATCGTAGACAGAGAGCGATCACAGACAGAGAGCGATCGAAGACAGAGAGCGATCGAAGACAGAGAGCGATCGCAGACAGAGAGCGATCGAAGACAGAGAGCGATCGCAGACAGAGAGCGATCGTAGACAGAGAGCGATCGCAGACAGAGAGCGATCGTAGACAGAGAGCGATCGTAGACAGAGAGCGATCACAGACAGAGAGCGATCGAAGACAGAGAGCGATCGCAGACAGAGAGCGATCGCAGACAGGGAGCGATCGCAGACAGAGAGCGATCGCAGACAGGGAGCGATCGCAGACAGGGAGCGATCGCAGACAGGGAGCGATCGCAGACAGGGAGCGATCACAGACAGAGAGCGATCGAAGACAGAGAGCGATCACAGACAGGGAGCGATCACAGACAGAGAGCGATCACAGACAGAGAGCGATCACAGTCCGGGAGCGATCGCAGACAGGGAGCGATCACAGTCCGGGAACGATCGCAGACAGGGAGCGATCGCAGACAGAGAGCGATCACAGACAGAGAGCGATCACAGTCAGGGAGCGATCACAGTCAGGGAGCGATCACAAACAGAGAGCGATCGTAGACAGAGAGAGATCACCGACAGAGAGTGATCACAGACAGGGAGCGATCGTAGACAGAGAGCGATCACAGACAGGGAGCTATCATAGACAGAGAGCGATCACAGACCGAGAGCGATCACAGACAGAGAGCGATCACAGGCAGAGAGCGATCGTAGGCAGAGAGCGATCGTAGACAGAGAGCGATCACAGAACGAGAGCGATCACGGACAGAGAGCGATCACGGACAGAGAGCGATCGTAGACAGAGAGCGATCGCAGACAGAGAGCGATCGCAGACAGAGAGCGATCGCAGACAGAGAGCGATCGCAGACAGAGAGCGATCGCAGACAGGGAGCGATCACAGACAGAGAGCGATCACAGACAGAGAGAGATCACAGACAGAGAGAGATCGTAGACAGAGAGCGATCGCAGACAGAGAGCGATCACAGACAGAGAGCGATCACAGACAGAGAGCGATCACAGACAGAGAGAGATCGTAGACAGACAGCGATCACAGACAGAGAGCGATCACAGACAGAGAGCGATCACAGACAGAGAGCGATCACAGACAGAGAGCGATCGTAGACGGAGAGCGATCACAGACAGAGAGCGATCGTAGACAGAGAGCGATCGCAGACCGAGAGGGTTCGAAGACAGAGAGCGATCGCAAACCGAGAGGGTTCGAAGACAGAGAGCGATCGCAGACCGAGAGGGTTCGCAGACAGAGAGCGATCGCAGACCGAGAGGGTTCGCAGACAGAGAGGGTTCGCAGACAGAGAGCGATCGCAGACTGAGAGGGTTCGCAGACAGAGAGCGATCGCAGACTGAGAGGGTTCGCAGACAGAGAGCGATCACAGACCGAGAGGGATCACAGACAGAGGGCGTTCACAGACAGAGGGCGATCACAGACAGAGGGCGATCACAGACAGAGGGCGATCACAGACAGAGAGCGATCACAGACAGAGAGCGATCACAGACCGAGAGCGATCACAGACAGAGGGCGATCACAGACCGAGAGGGATCACAGACCGAGAGGGATCACAGACCGAGAGGGATCACAGACAGAGAGCGATCACAGACAGAGAGCGATCACAGACAGAGGGCGATCACAGACAGAGAGCGATCATAGTCAGAGAGCGATCACAGTCAGAGAGCGATCACAGACAGGGAGCGATCACAGACAGGGAGCGATCACAGACAGAGAGCGATCACAGACAGAGAGCGATCACAGTCAGGGAGCGATCACAGAGAGAGAGAGATCGTAGACAGAGAGCGATGGTAGACAGAGAGCGATCACAGGCAGAGAGCGATCACAGGCAGAGAGCGATCACAGACAGAGAGCGATCACAGACAAGGAGCGATCACAGACCGAGAGCGATCGCGGACAGAGAGCGATCGCGGACAGAGAGCGATCGCAGACAGAGAGCGATCGCAGACAGAGAGCGATCGCAGACAGAGAGCGATCGTAGACAGAGAGAGATCGTAGACAGAGAGCGATCGCAGACAGAGAGCGATCGCAGACAGAGAGCGATCGCAGACAGAGAGCGATCGCAGACAGGGAGCGATCGCAGACATGGAGAGATCGCAGACAGGGAGCGATCGCAGACAGGGAGAGATCGCAGACAGGGAGAGATCGCAGACAGGGAGCGATCGCAGACAGGGAGCAATCGCAGACAGGGAGCGATCGCAGACAAAGAGCGATCGCAGACAGGGAGCGATCGCAGACAGGGAGCGATCGCAGACAGAGAGCGATCGCAGACAGAGAGCGATCGCAGACAGAGAGCGATCGCAGACAGAGAGCGATCGCAGACAGAGAACGATCGCAGACAGAGAACGATCGCAGACAGAGAACGATCGCAGACAGGGAGCGATCGCAGACAGGGAGCGATCGCAGACAGGGAGCGATCGCAGACAGGGAGCGATCGCAGACAGGGAGCGATCGCAGACCGGGAGCGATCGCAGACCGGGAGCGATCGCAGACAGGGAGCGATCGCAGACAGGGAGCGATCGCAGACAGTGAGCGATCGCAGACAGGGAGCGATCGCAGACAGAGAGCGATCGCAGACAGAGAGCGATCGCAGACAGAGAGCGATCGTAGATAGGCAGTGATCACAGATAGGCAGTGATCACAGACAGAGAGCGATCACAGAAGAGAGCGATCACAGACAGAGAGCGATCACAGACAGAGAGCGATCACAGACAGAGAGCGATCACAGACAGGGAGCGATCACAGACAGAGAGCGATCGTAGAAAGAGAGGGATCACAGACAGAGAGAGATCGTAGACAGAGAGCGATCGCAGACAGAGAGCGATCGCAGACAGAGAGCGATCACAGACAGAGGGCGATCACAGTCAGGGAGCGATCACAGACAGAGAGCGATCGTAGACAGAGAGCGATCGTAGACAGAGAGCGATCGTAGACAGAGAGAGATCGTAGACAGAGAGCGATCGCAGACAGAGAGCGATCGCAGACAGAGAGCGATCACAGACAGAGAGCGATCGTAGACAGAGAGCGATCGTAGACAGAGAGCGATCGTAGACAGAGAGCGATCACAGACAGGGAGCGATCACAGACAGGGAGCGATCACAGACAGAGGGCGATCACAGACAGAGGGCGATCACAGTCAGGGAGCGATCACAGACAGAGAGCGATCACAGACAGAGAGCGATCACAGACAGAGATTGATCGTAGACAGAGAGTGATCACAGACAGGGAGCGATCGCAGACAGAGAGCGATCACAGACAGAGAGCGATCGTAGACAGAGAGCGATCACATACAGAGAGCGATCACAGACAGAGATTGATCGTAGACAGAGAGTGATCGCAGACAGGGAGCGATCGCAGACAGAGGGCGATCACAGACAGAGAGCGATCACAGACAGGGAGTCATCACAGACAGAGTGATCACAGACAGAGGGCGATCACAGACAGAGGGCGATCACAGACAGGGAGCGATCGCAGACAGGGAGCGATCGCAGACAGGGAGCGATCGCAGACAGGGAGCGATCGCAGACAGGGAGCGATCGCAGACAGGGAGCGATCGCAGACAGGGAGCGATCGCAGACAGAGGGCGATCGCAGACAGAGAGCGATCACAAACAGGGAGCGATCACAGACAGAGAGCGATCACAGACAGGGAGCGATCACAGACAGGGAGCGATCACAGACAGGGAGCGATCGTAGACAGAGAGCGATTCTAGACAGAGAGCTATCGTAGACAGGGAGCGATCACAGACAGAGAGCGATCGTAGACAGAGAGCGATCACAGACAGAGAGCGATCGTAGACAGAGAGCGATCACAGACAGAGAGCGATCGTAGACAGAGAGCGATCACAGACAGAGAGCGATCGAAGACAGAGAGCGATCGAAGACAGAGAGCGATCGAAGACAGAGAGCGATCGAAGACAGAGAGCGATCGCAGACAGAGAGCGATCGTAGACAGAGAGCGATCACAGACAGAGAGCGATCGTAGACAGAGAGCGATCGTAGACAGAGAGCGATCGCAGACAGGGAGCGATCGCAGACAGGGAGCGATCGCAGACAGGGAGCGATCGCAGACAGGGAGCGATCGCAGACAGGGAGCGATCGCAGACAGGGAGCGATCGCAGACAGGGAGCGATCGCAGACAGGGAGCGATCGCAGACAGGGAGCGATCGCAGACAGGGAGCGATCGCAGACAGGGAGCGATCACAGACAGGGAGCGATCACAGACAGGGAGCTATTGTAGACAGGGAGCGATCACAGACAGAGAGCGATCGAAGACAGAGAGCGATCACAGACAGGGAGCGATCACAGACAGGGAGCGATCACAGACAGAGAGCGATCACAGACAGGGAGCGATCACAGACAGAGAGCGATCACAGTCAGGGAGCGATCACAAACAGAGAGCGATCGTAAGCAGAGAGCGATCGTAGACAGAGAGTGATCACAGACAGAGAGCGATCACAGTCAGGGAGCGATCACAGTCAGGGAGCGATCACAAACAGAGAGCGATCGTAGACAGAGAGAGATCACCGACAGAGAGTGATCACAGACAGGGAGCGATCGTAGACAGAGAGCGATCGTAGACAGAGAGCGATCGCAGACAGAGAGCGATCGCAGACAGGGAGCGATCACAGACAGAGAGCGATCACAGACAGAGAGCGATCACAGACAGAGAGAGATCACAGACAGAGAGAGATCGTAGACAGAGAGCGATCGCAGACAGAGAGCGATCACAGACAGAGAGCGATCACAGACAGGGAGCGATCACAGACAGAGAGAGATCGTAGACAGAGAGCGATCACAGACAGAGAGCGATCACAGACAGAGAGCGATCGTAGACAGAGAGCGATCGTAGACAGAGAGCGATCGCAGACAGAGAGCGATCACAGACAGAGAGCGATCACAGACAGAGAGAGATCGTAGACAGACAGCGATCACAGACAGAGAGCGATCACAGACAGAGAGCGATCACAGACAGAGAGCGATCACAGACAGAGAGCGATCACAGACAGAGAGCGATCGTAGACGGAGAGCGATCACAGACAGAGAGCGATCGTAGACAGAGAGCGATCGCAAACCGAGAGGGTTCGAAGACAGAGAGCGATCGCAGACCGAGAGGGTTCGCAGACAGAGAGCGATCGCAGACCGAGAGGGTTCGCAGACAGAGAGGGTTCGCAGACAGAGAGCGATCGCAGACTGAGAGGGTTCGCAGACAGAGAGCGATCGCAGACTGAGAGGGTTCGCAGACAGAGAGCGATCACAGACCGAGAGGGATCACAGACAGAGGGCGTTCACAGACAGAGGGCGATCACAGACAGAGGGCGATCACAGACAGAGGGCGATCACAGACAGAGGGCGATCACAGACAGAGAGCGATCACAGACCGAGAGCGATCACAGACAGAGGGCGATCACAGACAGAGAGCAATCACAGACAGAGAGCGATCACAGACAGAGAGCGATCACAGACAGAGAGCGATCACAGACAGGGAGCGATCACAGACAGGGAGCGATCACAGTCAGGGAGCGATCACAGACAGAGGGCGATCACAGACAGGGAGCGATCACAGACAGGGAGCGATCACAGACAGAGAGCGATCACAGTCAGGGAGCGATCACAGAGAGAGAGAGATCGTAGACAGAGAGCGATGGTAGACAGAGAGCGATCACAGGCAGAGAGCGATCACAGACAGAGAGCGATCACAGACAAGGAGCGATCACAGACCGAGAGCGATCACAGACCGAGAGCGATCGCGGACAGAGAGCGATCGCGGACAGAGAGCGATCGCGGACAGAGAGCGATCGCGGACAGAGAGCGATCGCGGACAGAGAGCGATCGCAGACAGAGAGCGATCGTAGACAGAGAGAGATCGTAGACAGAGAGCGATCGCAGACAGAGAGCGATCGCAGACAGAGAGCGATCGCAGACAGGGAGCGATCGCAGACATGGAGAGATCGCAGACAGGGAGCGATCGCAGACAAGGAGCGATCGCAGACAGGGAGCGATCGCAGACAGGGAGCGATCGCAGACAGGGAGCGATCGCAGACAGGGAGCGATCGCAGACAGAGAGCGATCGCAGACAGAGAACGATCGCAGACAGAGAACGATCGCAGACAGGGAACGATCGCAGACAGAGAACGATCGCAGACAGGGAGCGATCGCAGACAGGGAGCGATCGCAGACAGGGAGCGATCGCAGACAGGGAGCGATCGCAGACAGGGAGCGATCGCAGACAGGGAGCGATCGCAGACAGAGAGCGATCGCAGACAGAGAGCGATCGCAGACAGAGAGCGATCGCAGACAGGGAGCGATCACAGACAGAGAGCGATCGTAGATAGGCAGTGATCACAGACAGAGAGCGATCACAGACAGAGAGCGATCACAGACAGGGAGCGATCACAGACAGAGAGCGATCGTAGAAAGAGAGGGATCACAGACAGAGAGCGATCGTAGACAGAGAGAGATCGTAGACAGAGAGCGATCGCAGACAGAGAGCGATCACAGACAGAGAGCGATCACAGACAGAGAGCGATCGTAGACAGAGAGCGATCACAGACAGGGAGCGATCACAGACAGGGAGCGATCACAGACAGAGGGCGATCACAGACAGAGGGCGATCACAGACAGAGGGCGATCACAGTCAGGGAGCGATCACAGACAGAGAGCGATCACAGACAGAGAGCGATCACAGACAGAGAGCGATCACAGACAGAGAGCGATCGTAGACAGAGAGAGATCGTAGACAGAGAGCGATCAGAGACAGAGGGCGATCACAGTCAGGGAGCGATCACAGACAGAGTGCGATCACAGTCAGGGAGCGATCACAGTCAGGGAGCGATCACAGACAGAGAGCGATCACAGACAGAGAGCGATCACAGACAGAGAGCGATCACAGACAGAGATTGATCGTAGACAGAGAGTGATCGCAGACAGGGAGCGATCGTAGACAGAGAGCGATCGCAGACAGGGAGCGATCGCAGACAGGGAGCGATCGCAGACAGGGAGCGATCGCAGACAGGGAGCGATCGCAGACAGGGAGCGATCGCAGACAGGGAGCGATCGCAGACAGGGAGCGATCACAGACAGGGAGCGATCACAGACGGAGAGCGATCGTAGACGGAGAGCGATCACAGACGGAGAGCGATCGTAGACAGAGAGCGATCGCAGACCGAGAGGGTTCGAAGACAGAGAGCGATCGCAGACCGAGAGGGTTCGCAGACAGAGAGCGATCGCAGACCGAGAGGGTTCGCAGACAGAGAGGGTTCGCAGACAGAGAGCGATCGCAGACTGAGATGGTTCGCAGACAGAGAGCGATCGCAGACTGAGAGGGTTCGCAGACAGAGAGCGATCACAGACCGAGAGGGATCACAGACAGAGGGCGTTCACAGACAGAGGGCGTTCACAGACAGAGGGCGATCACAGACAGAGGGCGATCACAGACAGAGGGCGATCACAGACAGAGGGCGATCACAGACAGAGAGCGATCACAGACCGAGAGGGATCACAGACAGAGAGCGATCACAGACAGAGAGCGATCACAGACAGAGGGCGATCACAGACAGAGGGCGATCACAGACCGAGAGGGATCACAGACCGAGAGGGATCACAGACCGAGAGGGATCACAGACAGAGAGCGATCACAGACAGAGGGCGATCACAGACAGAGGGCGATCACAGACAGAGAGCGATCACAGACAGGGAGCGATCACAGACAGAGGGCGATCACAGACAGAGCGCGATCATAGTCAGAGGGCGATCACAGACAGGGAGCAATCACAGACAGGGAGCGATCACAGACAGAGAGGGTTCGCAGACAGAGAGGGTTCGCAGACAGAGAGGGTTCGCAGACAGAGAGGGTTCGCAGACCGAGAGGGTTCGCAGACCGAGAGGGTTCGCAGACCGAGAGGGTTCGCAGACCGAGAGGGTTCGCAGACAGAGAGCGATCGCAGACTGAGAGGGTTCGCAGACAGAGAGCGATCACAGACCGAGAGGGATCACAAACAGAGGGCGATCACAGACAGAGGGCGATCACAGACAGAGGGCGATCACAGACAGAGAGCGATCACAGACAGAGAGAGATCACAGACAGAGAGAGATCACAGACAGGGAGCGATCACAGACAAGAGCGATCACAGACAGGGAGCGATCACAGTCAGGGAGCGATCACAGACAGAGAGAGATCGTAGACAGACAGCGATCACAGACAGAGAGCGATCACAGACAGAGAGCGATCACAGACAGAGAGCGATCACAGTCATGGAGCGATCACAGAGAGAGAGAGATCGGAGACAGACAGCGATCACAGACAGAGAGCGATCACAGACAGAGAGCGATCACAGACAGAGAGCGATCACATTCAGGGAGCGATCACAGAGAGAGAGAGATCGTAGACAGAGAGCGATGGTAGACAGAGAGCGATCGCAGACAGAGAGCGATCGCAGACAGAGAGCGATCGTAGACAGAGAGAGATCGTAGACAGAGAGCGATCGCAGACAGAGAGCGATCGCAGACAGAGAGCGATCGCAGACATGGAGAGATCGCAGACATGGAGAGATCGCAGACATGGAGAGATCGCAGACATGGAGAGATCGCAGACAGGGAGCGGTCGCAGACAGGGAGCGATCGCAGACAGGGAGAGATCGCAGACAGGGAGAGATCGCAGACAGGGAGAGATCGCAGACAGGGAGAGATCGCAGACAGGGAGCGATCGCAGACAGGGAGCGATCGCAGACAGGGAGCGATCGCAGACAGGGAGCGATCGCAGACAGGGAGCGATCGCAGACAGGGAGCGATCGCAGACAGGGAGCGATCGCAGACAGGGAGCGATCGCAGACAGGGAGCGATCGCAGACAGGGAGCGATCGCAGACAGAGAGCGATCGCAGACAGAGAACGATCGCAGACAGGGAGCGATCGCAGACAGGGAGCGATCGCAGACCGGGAGCGATCGCAGACAGGGAGCGATCGCAGACAGGGAGCGATCGCAGACAGGGAGCGATCGCAGACAGAGAGCGATCGCAGACAGAGAGCGATCGCAGACAGAGAGCGATCGCAGACAGGGAGCGATCGCAGACAGAGAGCGATCACAGACAGAGAGCGATCGTAGAAAGAGAGGGATCACAGACAGAGAGCGATCGTAGACAGAGAGAGATCGTAGACAGAGAGCGATCGCAGACAGAGAGCGATCACAGACAGAGAGCGATCACAGACAGAGAGCGATCGCAGACCGGGAGCGATCGCAGACAGGGAGCGATCGCAGACAGGGAGCGATCGCAGACAGGGAGCGATCGCAGACAGGGAGCGATCGCAGACAGAGAGCGATCGCAGACAGAGAGCGATCGCAGACAGAGAGCGATCACAGACAGAGAGCGATCGTAGAAAGAGAGCGATCACAGACAGAGAGCGATCGTAGAAAGAGAGGGATCACAGACAGAGAGCGATCGTAGACAGAGAGAGATCGTAGACAGAGAGCGATCGCAGACAGAGAGCGATCACAGACAGAGAGCGATCACAGACAGAGAGCGATCGCAGACCGGGAGCGATCGCAGACAGGGAGCGATCGCAGACAGGGAGCGATCGCAGACAGGGAGCGATCGCAGACAGAGAGCGATCGCAGACAGAGAGCGATCGCAGACAGAGAGCGATCGCAGACAGGGAGCGATCGCAGACCGGGAGCGATCGCAGACAGGGAGCGATCGCAGACAGGGAGCGATCGCAGACAGGGAGCGATCGCAGACAGAGAGCGATCGCAGACAGAGAGCGATCGCAGACAGAGAGCGATCGCAGACAGGGAGCGATCGCAGACAGAGAGCGATCACAGACAGAGAGCGATCGTAGAAAGAGAGGGATCACAGACAGAGAGCGATCGTAGACAGAGAGAGATCGTAGACAGAGAGCGATCGCAGACAGAGAGCGATCACAGACAGAGAGCGATCGTAGAAAGAGAGGGATCACAGACAGAGAGCGATCGTAGACAGAGAGAGATCGTAGACAGAGAGCGATCGCAGACAGAGAGCGATCACAGACAGAGAGCGATCACAGACAGAGAGCGATCGTAGACAGGGAGCGATCGCAGACAGAGAGCGATCACAGACAGAGAGCGATCACAGACAGAGAGCGATCGTAGACAGAGAGCGATCACATACAGAGAGCGATCACAGACAGAGATTGATCGTAGACAGAGAGTGATCGCAGACAGAGGGCGATCACAGACAGAGAGCGATCACAGACAGAGAGTCATCACAGACAGAGTGATCACAGACAGAGGGCGATCACAGACAGAGGGCGATCACAGACAGAGGGCGATCACAGACAGGGAGCGATCGCAGACAGGGAGCGATCGCAGACAGGGAGCGATCGCAGACAGGGAGCGATCGCAGACAGGGAGCGATCGCAGACAGAGGGCGAACACAGACAGAGAGCGATCACAGACAGAGAGCGATCACAAACAGGGAGCGATCACAGACAGAGAGCGATCACAGACAGAGAGCGATCACAGACAGGGAGCGATCACAGACAGAGAGCGATCACAGACAGGGAGCGATCGTAGACAGAGAGCGATTCTAGACAGAGAGCGATTCTAGACAGAGAGCTATCGTAGACAGGGAGCGATCACAGACAGAGAGCGATCGTAGACAGAGAGCGATCACAGACAGAGAGCGATCACAGACAGAGAGCGATCGAAGACAGAGAGCGATCGCAGACAGAGAGCGATCGTAGACAGAGAGCGATCGTAGACAGAGAGCGATCACAGACAGAGAGCGATCGCAGACAGAGAGCGATCGCAGACAGAGAGCGATCGCAGACAGAGAGAGATCGTAGACAGAGAGAGATCGTAGACAGAGAGCGATCGCAGACAGAGAGCGATCGCAGACAGGGAGCGATCGCAGACATGGAGAGATCGCAGACAGGGAGCGATCGCAGACAGGGAGCGATCGCAGACAGGGAGAGATTGCAGACAGGGAGAGATCGCAGACAGGGAGAGATCGCAGACAGGGAGCGATCGCAGACAGGGAGCGATCGCAGACAGGGAGCGATCGCAGACAGGGAGCGATCGCAGACAAAGAGCGATCGCAGACAGGGAGCGATCGCAGACAGGGAGCGATCGTAGACAGGGAGCGATCGCAGACAGAGAGCGATCGCAGACAGAGAACGATCGCAGACAGGGAGCGATCGCAGACCGGGAGCGATCGCAGACCGGGAGCGATCGCAGACAGGGAGCGATCGCAGACAGGGAGCGATCGCAGACAGAGAGCGATCGCAGACAGAGAGCGATCGCAGACAGAGAGCGATCGCAGACAGGGAGCGATCGCAGACAGGGAGCGATCGCAGACAGGGAGCGATCGCAGACAGGGAGCGATCGCAGACAGAGAGCGGTCGCAGACAGAGAGCGATCGCAGACAGAGAGCGATCGCAGACAGGGAGCGATCACAGACAGAGAGCGATCGTAGATAGGCAGTGATCACAGACAGAGAGCGATCACAGACAGAGAGCAATCACAGACAGGGAGCGATCACAGACAGAGAGCGATCGTAGAAAGAGAGGGATCACAGACAGAGAGCGATCGTAGACAGAGAGAGATCGTAGACAGAGAGCGATCGCAGACAGAGAGCGATCACAGACAGAGAGCGATCACAGACAGAGGGCGATCACAGTCAGGGAGCGATCACAGACAGAGAGCGATCACAGACAGAGAGCGATCACAGACAGAGAGCGATCACAGACAGAGATTGATCGTAGACAGAGAGTGATCACAGACAGGGAGCGATCGCAGACAGAGAGCGATCACAGACAGAGAGCGATCGTAGACAGAGAGCGATCACATACAGAGAGCGATCACAGACAGAGATTGATCGTAGACAGAGAGTGATCGCAGACAGGGAGCGATCGCAGACAGAGGGCGATCACAGACAGAGAGCGATCGCAGACAGAGGGCGAACACAGACAGAGAGCGATCACAGACAGAGAGCGATCACAAACAGGGAGCGATCACAGACAGAGAGCGATCACAGACAGAGAGCGATCACAGACAGGGAGCGATCACAGACAGAGAGCGATCACAGACAGAGAGCGATCACAGACAGGGAGCGATCGTAGACAGAGAGCGATTCTAGACAGAGAGCTATCGTAGACAGGGAGCGATCACAGACAGAGAGCGATCGTAGACAGAGAGCGATCACAGACAGAGAGCGATCGTAGACAGAGAGCGATCACAGACAGAGAGCGATCGAAGACAGAGAGCGATCGAAGACAGAGAGCGATTGCAGACAGAGAGCGATCGTAGACAGAGAGCGATCACAGACAGAGAGCGATCGTAGACAGAGAGCGATCGTAGACAGAGAGAGATCACCGACAGAGAGTGATCACAGTCAGGGAGCGATCACAGTCAGGGAGCGATCGTAGACAGAGAGAGATCACCGACAGAGAGTGATCACAGACAGGGAGCGATCGTAGACAGAGAGCAATCACAGACAGAGAGCGATCACAGACAGGGAGCTATCATAGACAGAGAGCGATCACAGACAGAGAGCGATCACAGGCAGAGAGCGATCGCAGTCAGAGAGCGATCGCAGACAGAGAGCGATCGCAGACAGAGAGCGATCGCAGACAGGGAGCGATCACGGACAGAGAGCGATCACGGACAGAGAGCGATCACGGACAGAGAGCGATCGTAGACAGAGAGCGATCGCAGACAGAGAGCGATCGCAGACAGGGAGCGATCACAGACAGAGAGCGATCACAGACAGAGAGAGATCACAGACAGAGAGAGATCGTAGACAGAGAGCGATCGCAGACAGAGAGCGATCACAGACAGAGAGCGATCGTAGACAGACAGCGATCACAGACAGGGAGCGATCACAGACAGAGAGAGATCGTAGACAGACAGCGATCACAGACAGACAGCGATCACAGACAGAGAGCGATCACAGACAGAGAGCGATCACAGACAGAGAGCGATCACAGACAGAGAGCGATCACAGACAGAGAGCGATCACAGACGGAGAGCGATCACAGACAGAGAGCGATCGTAGACAGAGAGCGATCGCAGACCGAGAGGGTTCGAAGACAGAGAGCGATCGCAGACCGAGAGGGTTCGCAGACAGAGAGCGATCGCAGACCGAGAGGGTTCGCAGACAGAGAGCGATCGCAGACCGAGAGGGTTCGCAGACAGAGAGCGATCGCAGACCGAGAGGGTTCGCAGACAGAGAGCGATCGCAGACTGAGAGGGTTCGCAGACAGAGAGCGATCACAGACAGAGGGCGTTCACAGACAGAGGGCGATCACAGACAGAGGGCGATCACAGACAGAGGGCGATCACAGACAGAGAGCGATCACAGACAGAGAGCGATCACAGACAGAGAGCGATCACAGACAGAGGGCGATCACAGACAGAGGGCGATCACAGACCGAGAGGGATCACAGACCGAGAGGGATCACAGACAGAGAGCGATCACAGACAGAGAGCGATCACAGACAGAGGGCGATCACAGACAGAGGGCGATCACAGACAGAGAGCGATCACAGACAGAGAGCGATCACAGTCAGGGAGCGATCACAGACAGAGGGCGATCACAGACAGAGAGCGATCATAGTCAGAGAGCGATCACAGTCAGAGAGCGATCACAGACAGGGAGCGATCACAGACAGAGAGGGTTCGCAGACCGAGAGGGTTCGCAGACCGAGAGGGTTCGCAGACAGAGAGCGATCGCAGACTGAGAGGGTTCGCAGACAGAGAGCGATCACAGACCGAGAGGGATCACAAACAGAGGGCGATCACAGACAGAGGGCGATCACAGACAGAGGGGGATCACAGACCGAGAGGGATCGCAGACAGAGAGCGATCGCAGACAGGGAGCGATCGCAGACAGAGAGCGATCGCAGACAGAGAGCGATCGCAGACAGAGAGCGATCGCAGACAGGGAGCGATCGCAGACAGAGAGCGATCACAGACAGAGAGCGATCACAGACAGAGAGAGATCACAGACAGGGAGCGATCACAGACAGGGAGGGATAACAGACAGGGAGCGATCGCAGTCAGAGAGCGATCGCAGACAGAAAGCGATCGCAGACAGAGAGCGATCGCAGACAGAGAGCGATCGCAGACAGAGAGCGATCGCAGACAGGGAGCGATCACGGACAGAGAGCGATCACGGACAGAGAGCGATCATAGACAGAGAGCGATCGCAGACAGAGAGCGATCGCAGACAGGGAGCGATCACAGAGAGCGATCACAGACAGAGAGCGATCACAGACAGAGAGAGATCACAGACAGAGAGAGATCGTAGACAGAGAGCGATCGCAGACAGAGAGCGATCACAGACAGAGAGCGATCGTAGACAGACAGCGATCACAGACAGGGAGCGATCACAGACAGAGAGAGATCGTAGACAGACAGCGATCACAGACAGACAGCGATCACAGACAGAGAGCGATCACAGACAGAGAGCGATCACAGACAGAGAGCGATCACAGACAGAGAGCGATCACAGACAGGGAGCGATCACAGACGGAGAGCGATCACAGACAGAGAGCGATCGTAGACAGAGAGCGATCGCAGACCGAGAGGGTTCGAAGACAGAGAGCGATCGCAGACCGAGAGGGTTCGCAGACAGAGAGCGATCGCAGACCGAGAGGGTTCGCAGACAGAGAGCGATCGCAGACCGAGAGGGTTCGCAGACAGAGAGCGATCGCAGACTGAGAGGGTTCGCAGACAGAGAGCGATCGCAGACTGAGAGGGTTCGCAGACAGAGAGCGATCACAGACAGAGGGCGTTCACAGACAGAGGGCGATCACAGACAGAGGGCGATCACAGACAGAGGGCGATCACAGACAGAGGGCGATCACAGACAGAGAGCGATCACAGACAGAGAGCGATCACAGACAGAGAGCGATCACAGACAGAGGGCGATCACAGACAGAGGGCGATCACAGACCGAGAGGGATCACAGACAGAGAGCGATCACAGACAGAGGGCGATCACAGACAGAGGGCGATCACAGACAGAGAGCGATCACAGACAGAGAGCGATCACAGTCAGGGAGCGATCACAGACAGAGGGCGATCACAGACAGAGAGCGATCATAGTCAGAGAGCGATCACAGTCAGAGAGCGATCACAGACAGGGAGCGATCGCAGACAGAGAGGGTTCGCAGACAGAGAGGGTTCGCAGACCGAGAGGGTTCGCAGACAGAGAGCGATCGCAGACTGAGAGGGTTCGCAGACAGAGAGCGATCACAGACCGAGAGGGATCACAAACAGAGGGCGATCACAGACAGAGGGCGATCACAGATAGAGGGGGATCACAGACCGAGAGGGATCGCAGACAGAGAGCGATCGCAGACAGGGAGCGATCGCAGACAGAGAGCGATCGCAGACAGAGAGCGATCGCAGACAGGGAGCGATCGCAGACAGAGAGCGATCACAGACAGAGAGCGATCACAGACAGAGAGAGATCACAGACAGGGAGCGATCACAGACAGGGAGGGATAACAGACAGGGAGCGATCGCAGTCAGAGAGCGATCGCAGACAGAAAGCGATCGCAGACAGAAAGCGATCGCAGACAGAGAGCGATCACAGACAGAGAGCGATCACAGTCAGGGAGCGATCACAGACAGGGAGCGATCACAGTCAGGGAGCGATCACAGTCAGGGAGCGATCACAGACAGGGAGCGATCACAGACAGAGAGCGATCACAGACAGGGAGCGATCACAGAAAGAGAGCGATCACAGACAGGGAGCGATCACAGTCAGGGAGCGATCACAGACAGGGAGCGATCACAGTCAGGGAGCGATCACAGACAGAGAGAGATCGTAGACAGACAGCGATCACAGACAGAGAGCGATCACAGACAGAGAGCGATCACAGACAGAGAGAGATCACAGACAGAGAGCGATCACAGTCATGGAGCGATCACAGAGAGAGAGAGATCGTAGACAGACAGCGATCACAGACAGAGAGCGATCACAGACAGAGAGCGATCACAGACAGAGAGCGATCACAGACAGAGAGCGATCACAGACAGGGAGCGATCACAGACAGAGAGCGATCACAGACAGAGAGCGATCACAGACAGAGAGCGATCTCAGACAGGGAGCGATCACAGACAGAGAGCGATCACAGTCAGAGAGCGATCACAGACAGAGAGCGATCACAGTCAAGGAGCGATCACAGTCAGGGAGCGATCACAGACAGGGAGCGATCACAGACAGGGAGCGATCACAGACAGAGAGCGATCACAGACAGAGAGCGATCACAGACATTGAGAGATCGTAGACAGACAGCTATCACAGACAGAGAGCGATCACAGACATTGAGAGATCGTAGACAGACAGCGATCACAGACAGAGAGCGATCACAGACAGGGAGCGATCACAGACAGAGAGCGATCACAGACAGAGAGCGATCACAGACAGACAGCGATCACAGACAGACAGCGATCACAGACAGACAGCGATCACAGACAGACAGCGATCACAGACAGAGAGAGATCGTAGACAGAGAGCGATCACAGACAGAGAGCGATCACAGACAGAGAGCGATCACAGTCAGGGAGCGATCACAGAGAGAGAGAGATCGTAGACAGACAGCGATCACAGACAGAGAGCGATCACAGACAGAGAGCGATCACAGAAAGGGAGCGATCACAGACAGAGAGCGATCTCAGACAGAGAGCGATCTCAGACAGAGAGCGATCTCAGACAGGGAGCGATCACAGACAGAGAGCGGTCACAGACAGAGAGCGATCACAGACAGAGAGCGATCACAGTCAGAGAGCGATCACAGACAGAGAGCGATCACAGTCAGGGAGCGATCACAGACAGGGAGCGATCACAGACAGGGAGCGATCACAGACAGAGAGCGATCACAGACAGAGAGCGATCACAGACATTGAGAGATCGTAGACAGACAGCTATCACAGACAGAGAGCGATCACAGACATAGAGCGATCACAGACATTGAGAGATCGTAGACAGACAGCGATCACAGACATTGAGAGATCGTAGACAGACAGCGATCACAGACAGAGAGCGATCACAGACAGAGAGCGATCACAGACAGAGAGCGATCACAGACAGGGTGCGATCACAGACAGGGAGCGATCACAGACAGGGAGCGATCACAGACAGAGAGCGATCACAGACAGAGAGCGATCACAGTCCGGGAGCGATCACAGTCAGAGAGCGATCGCAGACAGGGAGCGATCGCAGACAGAGAGCGATCACAGACAGAGAGCGATCACAGACAGAGAGCGATCACAGACAGGGAGCGATCGCAGACAGAGAGCGATCGCAGACAGGGAGCGATCGCAGACAGGGAGCGATCGCAGACAGGGAGCGATCGCAGTCAGGGAGCGATCGCAGTCAGGGAGCGATCGCAGACAGGGAGCGATCGCAGACAGGGAGCGATCGCAGTCAGGGAGCGATCGCAGTCAGGGAGCGATCGCAGTCAGGGAGCGATCGCAGACAGAGAGCGATCACAGACAGAGAGCGATCACAGACAGGGAGCGATCACAAAGAGGGAGCGATCACATACAGAGAGCGATCACAGACAGGGAGCGATCACAGACAGGGAGCGATCACAGACAGAGAGCGATCACAGACAGGGAGCGATCACAGACAGGGAGCGATCACAGACAGGGAGCGATCACAGACAGGGAGCGATCACAGACAGGGAGCGATCACAGTCAGGGAGCGATCACAGTCAGGGAGCGATCACAGACAGAGAGCGATCACAGACAGGGAGCGATCACAGACAGAGAGCGATCACAGACAGGGAGCGATCACAAAGAGGGAGCGATCACATACAGAGAGCGATCACTGACAGGGAGCGATCACAGACAGGGAGCGATCACAGACAGGGAGCGATCACAGACAGGGAGCGATCACAGACAGGGAGCGATCACAGACAGGGAGCGATCACAGACAGGGAGCGATCACAGACAGGGAGCGATCACAGACAGGGAGCGATCACAGACAGAGAGCGATCACAGACAGGGAGCGATCACAGACAGGGAGCGATCACAAAGAGGGAGCGATCACATACAGAGAGCGATCAATAGACAATAGACAATAGACAATAGATGCAGGAGTAGGCCATTCTGCCCTTCGAGCCTGCACCGCCATTCAATATGATCATGGCTGATCATTCCTAATTAGTATCCTGTTCCAGCCTTATCTCCATACCCCTTGACTCCACTATCTTTAAGAGCTCTATCCAATTCTTTCTTAAAAGAATCCAGAGACTGGGCCTCCACTGCCCTCTGGGGCAGAGCATTCCACACAGCCACCACTCTCTGTGTGAAGTAGTTTCTCCTCATCTCTGTCCTAAATGGTCTACCCCGTATTTTTAAGTTGTGTCCTCTGGTTCGGCACTCCCCCATCAACGGAAATATGTTCCCTCCTGCCAGAGTGTCCAGTCCTTTCATAAGCCTATATGTTTCAATCAGATCCCCTCTCAGTCTTCTAAACTCAAGGGTATACAAGCCCAGTCGCTTCAGTCTTTCCGTGTAAGGCAATCCTGCCATTCCAGGAATTGACCTCGTGAACCTACGCTGCACTCCCTCAATAGCCAGAATGTCTTTCCTCAAATTTGGAGACCAGAACTGTACACAGTACTCCAGGTGTGGTCTCACCAGGGCCCTGTACAGCTGACAGGGAGCGATCACAGACAGAGAGCGATCACAGACAGGGAGCGATCGCAGTCAGAGAGCGATCGCAGACAGAAAGCGATCGCAGACAGAGAGAGATCGTAGACAGACAGCGATCACAGTCAGGGAGCGATCACAGACAGAGAGAGATCGTAGACAGACAGCGATCACAGGCAGAGAGCGATCAAAGGCAGAGAGCGATCACAGACAGAGAGCGATCGCAGACAGAGAGAGATCGCAGACAGAGAGATCGCAGACAGAGAGAGATCGCAGACAGAGCGAGATCGCAGACAGAGAGAGATCGCAGACAGAGAGAGATCGCATACAGAGAGCGATCGCAGACAGAGAGAGATCGCAGACAGAGAGCGATCGCAGACAGATAGCGATCGCAGACAGATAGCGATCGCAGACAGAGCGGGCTCGCAGACAGAGAGGGATCGCAGACTGAGAGGGTTCGCAGACAGAGAGCGATCGCAGACTGAGAGAGATCGCAGACAGAGAGGGTTCGCAGACAGAGAGGGTTCGCATACAGAGAGCGATCGCAGACCGAGAGGGTTCGCAGACAGTGAGCGTTCGCAGACAGAGAGCGATCGCAGACCGAGAGGGTTCGCAGACAGACAGCGATCGCAGACCGAGAGGGTTCGCAGACAGAGAGCGATCGCAGACAGATAGCGATCGCAGACAGAGCGGGCTCGCAGACAGAGAGGGATCGCAGACTGAGAGCGATCGCAGACTGAGAGGGTTCGCAGACAGAGAGCGATCACAGACCGAGAGGGATCACAGACAGAGGGCGATCACAGACAGAGAGCGATCACAGACCGAGAGGGATCACAGACAGAGGGCGATCACAGACAGAGGGCGATCACAGACAGAGAGCGATCACAGACAGAGAGCGATCACAGACAGAGAGCGATCACAGACAGAGAGCGATCACAGACAGGGAGCGATCACAGACAGAGGGCGATCGCAGACAGAGAGAGATCGCAGACAGAGAGAGATCGCAGAGAGAGAGAGAGATCGCAGAGAGAGAGAGAGATCGCAGAGAGAGAGAGAGATCGCAGAGAGAGAGAGATCGCAGACAGAGAGCGATCGCAGACAGGGAGGGATCGCAGACAGGGAGGGATCACAGACAGGGAGCGATCACAGACAGAGAGCGATCGTAGACAGAGAGCGATCACAGTCAGGGAGAGAAGGTAGACAGAGAGCGATCACAGACAGAGAGCGATCACAGACAGAGAGCGATCACAGACAGAGAACGATCACAGACAGAGGGCGACCGCAGACAGAGGGCGACCGCAGACAGAGGGCGACCGCAGACAGAGGGCGACCGCAGACAGAGAGAGATCGTAGACAGACAGCGATCACAGTCAGGGAGCGATCACAGACAGAGAGACATCGTAGACAGAGAGCGATCACAGACAGAGAGCGATCACAGACAGAGATTGATCGTAGACAGAGAGTGATCGCAGACAGGGAGCGATCGCAGACAGAGGGCGATCACAGACAGAGAGTCATCACAGACAGAGTGATCACAGACAGAGGGCGATCACAGACAGAGGGCGATCGCAGACAGGGAGCGATCGCAGACAGGGAGCGATCGCAGACAGGGAGCGATCGCAGACAGGGAGCGATCGCAGACAGGGAGCGATCGCAGACAGAGGGCGATCACAGACAGAGGGCGAACACAGACAGAGAGCGATCACAGACAGAGAGCGATCACAAACAGGGAGCGATCGTAGACAGAGAGCGATCGTAGACAGAGAGCGATCGTAGACAGAGAGCGATCGTAGACAGAGAGCGATCGTAGACAGAGAGCGATCACAGTCAGGGAGCGATCACAGACAGAGAGCGATCACAGACAGAGATTGATCGTAGACAGGGAGCGATCACAGACAGAGAGCGATCACAGACAGAGAGCGATCACAGACAGAGAGCGATCACAGACAGAGATTGATCGTAGACAGAGAGTGATCGCAGACAGGGAGCGATCGCAGACAGAGAGCGATCACAGACAGAGGACGATCACAGACAGAGGACGATCACAGACAGAGAGTCATCACAGACAGAGTGATCACAGACAGAGAGCGATCATAGACAGGGAGCGATCACAGACAGGGAGCGATCGCAGACAGAGGGCGAACACAGACAGAGAGCGATCGTAGACAGAGAGCGATCACAGACAGGGAGCGATCGCAGACAGGGAGCGATCACAGACAGGGAGCGATCACAGACAGGGAGCGATTACAGACAGGGAGCGATCACCGACAGGGAGCGATCACAGACAGGGAGCGATCGTAGACAGAGAGCGATCGTAGACAGAGAGCGATCACAGACAGAGAGCGATCACAGACAGAGAGCGATCGTAGACAGAGAGCGATCACAGACAGAGAGCGATTGAAGACAGAGAGCGATCGAAGACAGAGAGCGATCGAAGACAGAGAGCGATCGCAGACAGAGAGCGATCACAGACAGAGAGCGATCAAAGTCAGGGAGCGATCACAGTCAGGGAGCGATCACAGTCAGGGAGCGATCACAAACAGAGAGCGATCGTAGACAGAGAGCGATCGTAGACAGAGAGCGATCGCAGACAGAGAGCGATCGAAGACAGAGAGCGATCGCAGACAGGGAGCGATCGCAGACAGGGAGCGATCGCAGACAGAGAGCGATCGCAGACAGAGAGCGATCACAGTCAGAGAGCGATCACAAACAAAGAGCGATCGTAGACAGAGAGAGATCGTAGACAGAGAGCGATGGTAGACAGAGACCGATCGTAGACAGGGAGCTATCATAGACAGAGAGAGATCACCGACAGAGAGTGATCACAGACAGGGAGCGATCACAGACAGAGAGCGATCACAGGCAGAGAGCGATCGTAGACAGAGAGCGATCACAGAACGAGAGCGATCACGGACAGAGAGCGATCACAGACAGAGAGCGATCACAGACAGAGAGCGATCGTAGACAGAGAGCGATCGTAGACAGAGAGCGATCACAGACAGAGAGCGATCGTCGACAGAGAGCGATCACAGAACGAGAGCGATCACAGAACGAGAGCGATCACGGACAGAGAGCGATCACAAACAGGGAGCGATCGCAGACAGGGAGCGATCGCAGACATGGAGAGATCGCAGACATGGAGAGATCGCAGACAGGGAGCGATCGCAGACAGAGAGCGATCGTAGACAGAGAGCGATCGTAGACAGAGAGCGATCGTAGACAGAGAGCGATCACAGGCAGAGAGCGATCACAGGCAGAGAGCGATCACAGACAGAGAGCGATCACAGGCAGAGAGCGATCACAGACAGAGAGCGATCACAGGCAGAGAGCGATCACAGACAGAGAGCGATCACAGGCAGAGAGCGATCACAGACAGAGAGCGATCACAGACAGAGAGCGATCACAGACAGAGAGCGATCACAGACAGAGAGCGATCACAGACAGAGAGCGATCGTAGACAGAGAGCGATCACGGACAGAGAGCGATCGCAGACAGAGAGCGATCGCAGACAGAGAGCGATCGTAGACAGAGAGCGATCGTAGACAGAGAGAGATCGTAGACAGAGAGAGATCGTAGACAGAGAGAGATCGTAGACAGAGAGAGATCGTAGACAGAGAGCGATCGCAGACAGAGAGCGATCGCAGACAGAGAGCGATCGCAGACAGAGAGCGATCGCAGACATGGAGAGATCGCAGACAGGGAGCGATCGCAGACAGGGAGAGATCGCAGACAGGGAGAGATCGCAGACAGGGAGCGATCGCAGACAGGGAGCGATCGCAGACAGGGAGCGATCGCAGACAGTGAGCGATCGCAGACAAAGAGCGATCGCAGACAGGGAGCGATCGTAGACAGAGAGCGATCGCAGACAGAGAGCGATCGCAGACAGAGAACGATCGCAGACAGAGAGCTATCGCAGACAGAGAGCGATCGCAGACAGAGAGCGATCGCAGACAGAGAACGATCGCAGACAGAGAGCGATCGCAGACAGGGAGCGATCGCAGACAGGGAGCGATCGCAGACAGGGAGCGATCGCAGACAGGGAGCGATCGCAGACAGGGAGCGATCGCAGACAGAGAGCGATCGCAGACAGAGAGCGATCGCAGACAGAGAGCGATCGCAGACAGAGAGCGATCGCAGACAGAGAGCGATCGCAGACAGAGAGCGATCGCAGACAGTGAGCGATCGCAGACAGAGAGCGATCGCAGACAGAAAGCGATCGCAGACAGAGAGCGATCGCAGACAGAGAGCGATCGCAGACAGGGAGCGATCACAGACAGAGAGCGATCGTAGACAGAGAGCGATCGTAGACAGAGAGCGATCGTAGACAGAGAGCGATCACAGACAGAGGGCGATCACAGTCAGGGAGCGATCACAGACAGAGAGCGATAACAGACAGAGAGCGATCACAGACAGAGATTGATCGTAGACAGGGAGCGATCGCAGACAGAGAGCGATCACAGACAGAGAGCGATCATAGACAGAGAGCGATCACAGAGAGAGAGCGATCACAGACAGAGATTGATCGTAGACAGAGAGCGATCACAGACAGAGGGCGATCACAGACAGAGAGTCATCACAGACAGAGTGATCACAGACAGAGAGCGATCATAGACAGGGAGCGATCACAGACAGGGAGCGATCGCAGACAGAGGGCGAACACAGACAGAGAGCGATCGCAGACAGAGAGCGATCGCAGACAGAGAGCGATCGCAGACAGAGAGCGATCGTAGACAGAGAGCGATCACAGACAGGGAGCGATCACAGACAGGGAGCGATCACAGACCGAGAGCGATCGTAGACAGGGAGCGATCGCAGACAGGGAGCGATCACAGACAGGGAGCGATCACAGACAGGGAGCGATCACCGACAGGGAGCGATCACAGACAGGGAGCGATCGTAGACAGAGAGCGATCGTAGACAGTGAGCGATCACAGACAGAGAGCGATCGTAGACAGAGAGCGATCACAGACAGAGAGCGATCGTAGACAGAGAGCGATCACAGACAGAGAGCGATCGAAGACAGAGAGCGATCGAAGACAGAGAGCGATCGCAGACAGGGAGCGATCACAGACAGAGAGCGATCACAGACAGGGAGCGATCACAGTCAGGGAGCGATCACAAACAGAGAGCGATCGTAGACAGAGAGCGATCGTAGACAGAGAGAGATCGCAGACAGAGAGAGATCGCAGACAGAGAGCGATCGCAGACAGGGAGCGATCACAGACAGGGAGCGATCACAGACAGAGAGCGATCAGAGACAGAGAGCGATCACAGACAGAGGGCGATCACAGACAGAGGGCGATCACAGACAGAGAGCGATCACAGTCAGGGAGCGATCACAGACAGAGGGCGATCACAGACAGAGAGCGATCACAGTCAGGGAGCGATCACAGACAGAGAGCGATCGCAGACAGAGAGCGATCGTAGACAGAGAGCGATCGTAGACAGAGAGCGATCACAGACAGGGAGCGATCACAGACAGAGGGCGATCACAGTCAGGGAGCGATCACAGACAGAGAGCGATCACAGACAGAGATTGATCGTAGACAGAGAGTGATCACAGACAGGGAGCGATCGCAGACAGAGAGCGATCACAGACAGAGAGCGATCACAGACAGAGAGCGATCGTAGACAGAGAGCGATCACATACAGAGAGCGATCACAGACAGAGATTGATCGTAGACAGAGAGTGATCGCAGAGAGGGAGCGATCGCAGACAGAGAGCGATCACAGACAGAGAGCGATCACAGACAGGGAGCGATCACAGACAGAGAGCGATCACAAACAGGGAGCGATCGTAGACAGAGAGCGATCGTAGACAGAGAGCGATCGTAGACAGAGAGCGATCACAGTCAGGGAGCGATCACAGACAGAGAGCGATCACAGACAGAGATTGATCGTAGACAGGGAGCGATCACAGACAGAGAGCGATCGTAGACAGAGAGCGATCGTAGACAGAGAGCGATCACAGACAGAGAGCGATCACAGACAGAGAGCGATCACAGACAGAGATTGATCGTAGACAGAGAGTGATCGCAGACAGGGAGCGATCGCAGACAGGGAGCGATCGCAGACAGAGAGCGATCACAGACAGAGGACGATCACAGACAGAGAGTCATCACAGACAGAGTGATCACAGACAGAGAGCGATCATAGACAGGGAGCGATCACAGACAGGGAGCGATCGCAGACAGAGGGCGAACACAGACAGAGAGCGATCGCAGACAGAGAGCGATCGTAGACAGAGAGCGATCACAGACAGGGAGCGATCACAGACCGAGAGCGATCGTAGACAGGGAGCGATCGCAGACAGGGAGCGATCACAGACAGGGAGCGATCACAGACAGGGAGCGATTACAGACAGGGAGCGATCACCGACAGGGAGCGATCGTAGACAGAGAGCGATCGTAGACAGAGAGCGATCACAGACAGAGAGCGATCACAGACAGAGAGCGATCGTAGACAGAGAGCGATCACAGACAGAGAGCGATCGAAGACAGAGAGCGATCGAAGACAGAGAGCGATCGCAGACAGGGAGCGATCGCAGACAGAGAGCGATCGAAGACAGAGAGCGATCGCAGACAGAGAGCGATCGCAGACAGAGAGCGATCACAGTCAGGGAGCGATCACAGTCAGGGAGCGATCACAGTCAGGGAGCGATCACAGTCAGGGAGCGATCACAAACAGAGAGCGATCGTAGACAGAGAGCGATCGTAGACAGAGAGCGATCACAGACAGAGAGCGATCGAAGACAGAGAGCGATCGCAGACAGGGAGCGATCACAGACAGAGAGCGATCGCAGACAGAGAGCGATCGCAGACAGAGAGCGATCACAGTCAGGGAGCGATCACAGTCAGGGAGCGATCACAAACAGAGAGCGATCGTAGACAGAGAGAGATCGTAGACAGAGAGCGATGGTAGACAGAGACCGATCGTAGACAGGGAGCTATCATAGACAGAGAGAGATCACCGACAGAGAGCGATCACAGACAGGGAGCGATCACAGACAGAGAGCGATCACAGGCAGAGAGCGATCGTAGACAGAGAGCGATCACAGAACGAGAGCGATCACGGACAGAGAGCGATCACAGACAGAGAGCGATCGTAGACAGAGAGCGATCGTAGACAGAGAGCGATCGTAGACAGAGAGCGATCACAGAACGAGAGCGATCACGGACAGAGAGCGATCACAAACAGAGAGAGATCGTAGACAGAGAGAGATCGTAGACAGAGAGCGATGGTAGACAGAGACCGATCGTAGACAGGGAGCTATCGTAGACAGAGAGTGATCACAGACAAGGAGCGATCACAGACAGAGAGCGATCGTAGACAGAGAGCGATCACAGGCAGAGAGCGATCGCAGGCAGAGAGCGATCGCAGGCAGAGAGCGATCGCAGGCAGAGAGCGATCGCAGACAGAGAGCGATCGCAGACCGAGAGCGATCGCAGACCGAGAGCGATCGCGGACAGAGAGCGATCGCGGACAGAGAGCGATCGCGGACAGAGAGCGATCGCGGACAGAGAGCGATCGCAGACAGAGAGAGATCGTAGACAGAGAGCGATTGCAGAAAGAGAGCGATCGCAGACAGAGAGCGATCGCAGACAGGGAGCGATCGCAGACAGGGAGCGATCGCAGACATGGAGAGATCGCAGACAGGGAGCGATCGCAGACAGGGAGCGATCGCAGACAGGGAGCGATCGTAGACAGAGAGCGATCACAGAACGAGAGCGATCACAGAACGAGAGCGATCACGGACAGAGAGCGATCACAAACAGAGAGAGATCGTAGACAGAGAGAGATCGTAGACAGAGAGCGATGGTAGACAGAGACCGATCGTAGACAGGGAGCTATCGTAGACAGAGAGAGATCACCGACAGAGAGTGATCACAGACAAGGAGCGATCACAGACAGAGAGCGATCGTAGACAGAGAGCGATCACAGGCAGAGAGCGATCACAGACAGAGAGCGATCGCAGACAGAGAGCGATCGCAGACCGAGAGCGATCGCAGACCGAGAGCGATCGCGGACAGAGAGCGATCGCGGACAGAGAGCGATCGCGGACAGAGAGCGATCGCGGACAGGGAGCGATCGCGGACAGGGAGCGATCGTAGACAGAGAACGATCGCAGACAGAGAACGATCGCAGACAGAGAACGATCGCAGACAGAGAGCGATCGCAAACAGAGAGCGATCGCAGACAGAGAGCGATCGCAGACAGAGAGCGATCGCAGACAGGGAGCGATCACAGACAGAGAGCGATCGTAGATAGGCAGTGATCACAGACAGAGAGCGATCACAGACAGAGAGCGATCACAGACAGGGAGCGATCACAGACAGAGAGCGATCGTAGAAAGAGAGGGATCACAGACAGAGAGCGATCGTAGACAGAGAGAGATCGTAGACAGAGAGCGATCGCAGACAGAGAGCGATCGTAGACAGAGAGCGATCGTAGACAGAGAGCGATCACAGACAGGGAGCGATCACAGACAGAGGGCGATCACAGTCAGGGAGCGATCACAGACAGAGAGCGATCACAGACAGAGATTGATCGTAGACAGAGAGCGATCACATACAGAGAGCGATCACAGACAGAGATTGATCGTAGACAGAGAGTGATCGCAGACAGGGAGCGATCGCAGACAGAGGGCGATCACAGACAGAGAGCGATCACAGACAGAGAGTCATCACAGACAGAGTGATCACAGACAGAGGGCGATCACAGACAGAGGGCGATCGCAGACAGGGAGCGATCGCAGACAGGGAGCGATCGCAGACAGGGAGCGATCGCAGACAGGGAGCGATCGCAGACAGGGAGCGATCGCAGACAGGGAGCGATCGCAGACAGGGAGCGATCGCAGACAGAGGGCGATCGCAGACAGAGGGCGAACACAGACAGAGAGCGATCACAGACAGAGAGCGATCACAAACAGGGAGCGATCACAGACAGAGAGCGATCACAGACAGGGAGCGATCACAGACAGGGAGCGATCACAGACAGAGAGCGATCACAGACAGGGAGCGATCGTAGACAGAGAGCGATTCTAGACAGAGAGCGATCGTAGACAGGGAGCGATCACAGACAGAGAGCGATCGTAGACAGGGAGCGATCACAGACAGAGAGCGATCACAGACAGAGAGCGATCGTAGACAGAGAGCGATCACAGACAGAGAGCGATCGAAGACAGAGAGCGATCGAAGACAGAGAGCGATCGCAGACAGAGAGCGATCGAAGACAGAGAGCGATCGCAGACAGAGAGCGATCGTAGACAGAGAGCGATCGCAGACAGAGAGCGATCGTAGACAGAGAGCGATCGTAGACAGAGAGCGATCACAGACAGAGAGCGATCGAAGACAGAGAGCGATCGCAGACAGAGAGCGATCGCAGACAGGGAGCGATCGCAGACAGAGAGCGATCGCAGACAGGGAGCGATCGCAGACAGGGAGCGATCGCAGACAGGGAGCGATCGCAGACAGGGAGCGATCACAGACAGAGAGCGATCGAAGACAGAGAGCGATCACAGACAGGGAGCGATCACAGACAGAGAGCGATCACAGACAGAGAGCGATCACAGTCCGGGAGCGATCGCAGACAGGGAGCGATCACAGTCCGGGAACGATCGCAGACAGGGAGCGATCGCAGACAGAGAGCGATCACAGACAGAGAGCGATCACAGTCAGGGAGCGATCACAGTCAGGGAGCGATCACAAACAGAGAGCGATCGTAGACAGAGAGAGATCACCGACAGAGAGTGATCACAGACAGGGAGCGATCGTAGACAGAGAGCGATCACAGACAGGGAGCTATCATAGACAGAGAGCGATCACAGACCGAGAGCGATCACAGACAGAGAGCGATCACAGACAGAGAGCGATCACAGGCAGAGAGCGATCGTAGGCAGAGAGCGATCGTAGACAGAGAGCGATCACAGAACGAGAGCGATCACGGACAGAGAGCGATCGCAGACAGAGAGCGATCGTAGACAGAGAGCGATCGCAGACAGAGAGCGATCGCAGACAGAGAGCGATCGCAGACAGAGAGCGATCGCAGACAGAGAGCGATCGCAGACAGGGAGCGATCACAGACAGAGAGCGATCACAGACAGAGAGAGATCACAGACAGAGAGAGATCGTAGACAGAGAGCGATCGCAGACAGAGAGCGATCACAGACAGAGAGCGATCACAGACAGAGAGCGATCACAGACAGAGAGAGATCGTAGACAGACAGCGATCACAGACAGAGAGCGATCACAGACAGAGAGCGATCACAGACAGAGAGCGATCACAGACAGAGAGCGATCGTAGACGGAGAGCGATCACAGACAGAGAGCGATCGTAGACAGAGAGCGATCGCAGACCGAGAGGGTTCGAAGACAGAGAGCGATCGCAAACCGAGAGGGTTCGAAGACAGAGAGCGATCGCAGACCGAGAGGGTTCGCAGACAGAGAGCGATCGCAGACCGAGAGGGTTCGCAGACAGAGAGGGTTCGCAGACAGAGAGCGATCGCAGACTGAGAGGGTTCGCAGACAGAGAGCGATCGCAGACTGAGAGGGTTCGCAGACAGAGAGCGATCACAGACCGAGAGGGATCACAGACAGAGGGCGTTCACAGAGAGAGGGCGATCACAGACAGAGGGCGATCACAGACAGAGGGCGATCACAGACAGAGAGCGATCACAGACAGAGAGCGATCACAGACCGAGAGCGATCACAGACAGAGGGCGATCACAGACCGAGAGGGATCACAGACCGAGAGGGATCACAGACCGAGAGGGATCACAGACAGAGAGCGATCACAGACAGAGAGCGATCACAGACAGAGGGCGATCACAGACAGAGAGCGATCATAGTCAGAGAGCGATCACAGTCAGAGAGCGATCACAGACAGGGAGCGATCACAGACAGGGAGCGATCACAGACAGAGAGCGATCACAGACAGAGAGCGATCACAGTCAGGGAGCGATCACAGAGAGAGAGAGATCGTAGACAGAGAGCGATGGTAGACAGAGAGCGATCACAGGCAGAGAGCGATCACAGGCAGAGAGCGATCACAGACAGAGAGCGATCACAGACAAGGAGCGATCACAGACCGAGAGCGATCGCGGACAGAGAGCGATCGCGGACAGAGAGCGATCGCAGACAGAGAGCGATCGCAGACAGAGAGCGATCGCAGACAGAGAGCGATCGTAGACAGAGAGAGATCGTAGACAGAGAGCGATCGCAGACAGAGAGCGATCGCAGACAGAGAGCGATCGCAGACAGAGAGCGATCGCAGACAGGGAGCGATCGCAGACATGGAGAGATCGCAGACAGGGAGCGATCGCAGACAGGGAGAGATCGCAGACAGGGAGAGATCGCAGACAGGGAGCGATCGCAGACAGGGAGCAATCGCAGACAGGGAGCGATCGCAGACAAAGAGCGATCGCAGACAGGGAGCGATCGCAGACAGGGAGCGATCGCAGACAGAGAGCGATCGCAGACAGAGAGCGATCGCAGACAGAGAGCGATCGCAGACAGAGAACGATCGCAGACAGAGAACGATCGCAGACAGAGAACGATCGCAGACAGGGAGCGATCGCAGACAGGGAGCGATCGCAGACAGGGAGCGATCGCAGACAGGGAGCGATCGCAGACAGGGAGCGATCGCAGACCGGGAGCGATCGCAGACCGGGAGCGATCGCAGACAGGGAGCGATCGCAGACAGGGAGCGATCGCAGACAGTGAGCGATCGCAGACAGGGAGCGATCGCAGACAGAGAGCGATCGCAGACAGAGAGCGATCGCAGACAGAGAGCGATCGTAGATAGGCAGTGATCACAGATAGGCAGTGATCACAGACAGAGAGCGATCACAGAAGAGAGCGATCACAGACAGAGAGCGATCACAGACAGAGAGCGATCACAGACAGAGAGCGATCACAGACAGGGAGCGATCACAGACAGAGAGCGATCGTAGAAAGAGAGGGATCACAGACAGAGAGAGATCGTAGACAGAGAGCGATCGCAGACAGAGAGCGATCGCAGACAGAGAGCGATCACAGACAGAGGGCGATCACAGTCAGGGAGCGATCACAGACAGAGAGCGATCGTAGACAGAGAGCGATCGTAGACAGAGAGCGATCGTAGACAGAGAGAGATCGTAGACAGAGAGCGATCGCAGACAGAGAGCGATCGCAGACAGAGAGCGATCACAGACAGAGAGCGATCGTAGACAGAGAGCGATCGTAGACAGAGAGCGATCGTAGACAGAGAGCGATCACAGACAGGGAGCGATCACAGACAGGGAGCGATCACAGACAGAGGGCGATCACAGACAGAGAGCGATCGTAGACAGAGAGCGATCACATACAGAGAGCGATCACAGACAGAGATTGATCGTAGACAGAGAGTGATCGCAGACAGGGAGCGATCGCAGACAGAGGGCGATCACAGACAGAGAGCGATCACAGACAGGGAGTCATCACAGACAGAGTGATCACAGACAGAGGGCGATCACAGACAGAGGGCGATCACAGACAGGGAGCGATCGCAGACAGGGAGCGATCGCAGACAGGGAGCGATCGCAGACAGGGAGCGATCGCAGACAGGGAGCGATCGCAGACAGAGGGCGATCGCAGACAGGGAGCGATCGCAGACAGGGAGCGATCGCAGACAGGGAGCGATCGCAGACAGAGGGCGATCGCAGACAGAGAGCGATCACAAACAGGGAGCGATCACAGACAGAGAGCGATCACAGACAGGGAGCGATCACAGACAGGGAGCGATCACAGACAGGGAGCGATCGTAGACAGAGAGCGATTCTAGACAGAGAGCTATCGTAGACAGGGAGCGATCACAGACAGAGAGCGATCGTAGACAGAGAGCGATCACAGACAGAGAGCGATCGTAGACAGAGAGCGATCACAGACAGAGAGCGATCGTAGACAGAGAGCGATCACAGACAGAGAGCGATCGAAGACAGAGAGCGATCGAAGACAGAGAGCGATCGAAGACAGAGAGCGATCGAAGACAGAGAGCGATCGCAGACAGAGAGCGATCGTAGACAGAGAGCGATCGCAGACAGAGAGCGATCGTAGACAGAGAGCGATCACAGACAGAGAGCGATCGTAGACAGAGAGCGATCGTAGACAGAGAGCGATCGCAGACAGGGAGCGATCGCAGACAGGGAGCGATCGCAGACAGGGAGCGATCGCAGACAGGGAGCGATCGCAGACAGGGAGCGATCGCAGACAGGGAGCGATCGCAGACAGGGAGCGATCGCAGACAGGGAGCGATCGCAGACAGGGAGCGATCGCAGACAGGGAGCGATCGCAGACAGGGAGCGATCACAGACAGGGAGCGATCACAGACAGGGAGCTATTGTAGACAGGGAGCGATCACAGACAGAGAGCGATCGAAGACAGAGAGCGATCACAGACAGGGAGCGATCACAGACAGGGAGCGATCACAGACAGAGAGCGATCACAGACAGGGAGCGATCACAGACAGAGAGCGATCACAGTCAGGGAGCGATCACAAACAGAGAGCGATCGTAAGCAGAGAGCGATCGTAGACAGAGAGTGATCACAGACAGAGAGCGATCACAGTCAGGGAGCGATCACAGTCAGGGAGCGATCACAAACAGAGAGCGATCGTAGACAGAGAGAGATCACCGACAGAGAGTGATCACAGACAGGGAGCAATCGTAGACAGAGAGCGATCGTAGACAGAGAGCGATCGCAGACAGAGAGCGATCGCAGACAGGGAGCGATCACAGACAGAGAGCGATCACAGACAGAGAGCGATCACAGACAGAGAGAGATCACAGACAGAGAGAGATCGTAGACAGAGAGCGATCGCAGACAGAGAGCGATCACAGACAGAGAGCGATCACAGACAGGGAGCGATCACAGACAGAGAGAGATCGTAGACAGAGAGCGATCACAGACAGAGAGCGATCACAGACAGAGAGCGATCGTAGACAGAGAGCGATCGTAGACAGAGAGCGATCGCAGACAGAGAGCGATCACAGACAGAGAGCGATCACAGAACGAGAGCGATCACAGAACGAGAGCGATCACGGACAGAGAGCGATCACAAACAGAGAGAGATCGTAGACAGAGAGAGATCGTAGACAGAGAGCGATGGTAGACAGAGACCGATCGTAGACAGGGAGCTATCGTAGACAGAGAGAGATCACCGACAGAGAGTGATCACAGACAAGGAGCGATCACAGACAGAGAGCGATCGTAGACAGAGAGCGATCACAGGCAGAGAGCGATCACAGACAGAGAGCGATCGCAGACAGAGAGCGATCGCAGACCGAGAGCGATCGCAGACCGAGAGCGATCGCGGACAGAGAGCGATCGCGGACAGAGAGCGATCGCGGACAGGGAGCGATCGCGGACAGGGAGCGATCGTAGACAGAGAACGATCGCAGACAGAGAACGATCGCAGACAGAGAACGATCGCAGACAGAGAGCGATCGCAAACAGAGAGCGATCGCAGACAGAGAGCGATCGCAGACAGAGAGCGATCGCAGACAGGGAGCGATCACAGACAGAGAGCGATCGTAGATAGGCAGTGATCACAGACAGAGAGCGATCACAGACAGAGAGCGATCACAGACAGGGAGCGATCACAGACAGAGAGCGATCGTAGAAAGAGAGGGATCACAGACAGAGAGCGATCGTAGACAGAGAGAGATCGTAGACAGAGAGCGATCGCAGACAGAGAGCGATCGTAGACAGAGAGCGATCGTAGACAGAGAGCGATCACAGACAGGGAGCGATCACAGACAGAGGGCGATCACAGTCAGGGAGCGATCACAGACAGAGAGCGATCACAGACAGAGATTGATCGTAGACAGAGAGCGATCACATACAGAGAGCGATCACAGACAGAGATTGATCGTAGACAGAGAGTGATCGCAGACAGGGAGCGATCGCAGACAGAGGGCGATCACAGACAGAGAGCGATCACAGACAGAGAGTCATCACAGACAGAGTGATCACAGACAGAGGGCGATCACAGACAGAGGGCGATCGCAGACAGGGAGCGATCGCAGACAGGGAGCGATCGCAGACAGGGAGCGATCGCAGACAGGGAGCGATCGCAGACAGGGAGCGATCGCAGACAGGGAGCGATCGCAGACAGGGAGCGATCGCAGACAGGGAGCGATCGCAGACAGGGAGCGATCGCAGACAGAGGGCGATCGCAGACAGAGGGCGAACACAGACAGAGAGCGATCACAGACAGAGAGCGATCACAAACAGGGAGCGATCACAGACAGAGAGCGATCACAGACAGGGAGCGATCACAGACAGGGAGCGATCACAGACAGAGAGCGATCACAGACAGGGAGCGATCGTAGACAGAGAGCGATTCTAGACAGAGAGCGATCGTAGACAGGGAGCGATCACAGACAGAGAGCGATCGTAGACAGGGAGCGATCACAGACAGAGAGCGATCACAGACAGAGAGCGATCGTAGACAGAGAGCGATCACAGACAGAGAGCGATCGAAGACAGAGAGCGATCGAAGACAGAGAGCGATCGCAGACAGAGAGCGATCGAAGACAGAGAGCGATCGCAGACAGAGAGCGATCGTAGACAGAGAGCGATCGCAGACAGAGAGCGATCGTAGACAGAGAGCGATCGTAGACAGAGAGCGATCACAGACAGAGAGCGATCGAAGACAGAGAGCGATCGCAGACAGAGAGCGATCGCAGACAGGGAGCGATCGCAGACAGAGAGCGATCGCAGACAGGGAGCGATCGCAGACAGGGAGCGATCGCAGACAGGGAGCGATCGCAGACAGGGAGCGATCACAGACAGAGAGCGATCGAAGACAGAGAGCGATCACAGACAGGGAGCGATCACAGACAGAGAGCGATCACAGACAGAGAGCGATCACAGTCCGGGAGCGATCGCAGACAGGGAGCGATCACAGTCCGGGAACGATCGCAGACAGGGAGCGATCGCAGACAGAGAGCGATCACAGACAGAGAGCGATCACAGTCAGGGAGCGATCACAGTCAGGGAGCGATCACAAACAGAGAGCGATCGTAGACAGAGAGAGATCACCGACAGAGAGTGATCACAGACAGGGAGCGATCGTAGACAGAGAGCGATCACAGACAGGGAGCTATCATAGACAGAGAGCGATCACAGACCGAGAGCGATCACAGACAGAGAGCGATCACAGACAGAGAGCGATCACAGGCAGAGAGCGATCGTAGGCAGAGAGCGATCGTAGACAGAGAGCGATCACAGAACGAGAGCGATCACGGACAGAGAGCGATCACGGACAGAGAGCGATCGTAGACAGAGAGCGATCGCAGACAGAGAGCGATTGCAGACAGAGAGCGATCGCAGACAGAGAGCGATCGCAGACAGAGAGCGATCGCAGACAGGGAGCGATCACAGACAGAGAGCGATCACAGACAGAGAGAGATCACAGACAGAGAGAGATCGTAGACAGAGAGCGATCGCAGACAGAGAGCGATCACAGACAGAGAGCGATCACAGACAGAGAGCGATCACAGACAGAGAGAGATCGTAGACAGACAGCGATCACAGACAGAGAGCGATCACAGACAGAGAGCGATCACAGACAGAGAGCGATCACAGACAGAGAGCGATCGTAGACGGAGAGCGATCACAGACAGAGAGCGATCGTAGACAGAGAGCGATCGCAGACCGAGAGGGTTCGAAGACAGAGAGCGATCGCAAACCGAGAGGGTTCGAAGACAGAGAGCGATCGCAGACCGAGAGGGTTCGCAGACAGAGAGCGATCGCAGACCGAGAGGGTTCGCAGACAGAGAGGGTTCGCAGACAGAGAGCGATCGCAGACTGAGAGGGTTCGCAGACAGAGAGCGATCGCAGACTGAGAGGGTTCGCAGACAGAGAGCGATCACAGACCGAGAGGGATCACAGACAGAGGGCGTTCACAGAGAGAGGGCGATCACAGACAGAGGGCGATCACAGACAGAGGGCGATCACAGACAGAGAGCGATCACAGACAGAGAGCGATCACAGACCGAGAGCGATCACAGACAGAGGGCGATCACAGACCGAGAGGGATCACAGACCGAGAGGGATCACAGACCGAGAGGGATCACAGACAGAGAGCGATCACAGACAGAGAGCGATCACAGACAGAGGGCGATCACAGACAGAGAGCGATCATAGTCAGAGAGCGATCACAGTCAGAGAGCGATCACAGACAGGGAGCGATCACAGACAGGGAGCGATCACAGACAGAGAGCGATCACAGACAGAGAGCGATCACAGTCAGGGAGCGATCACAGAGAGAGAGAGATCGTAGACAGAGAGCGATGGTAGACAGAGAGCGATCACAGGCAGAGAGCGATCACAGGCAGAGAGCGATCACAGACAGAGAGCGATCACAGACAAGGAGCGATCACAGACCGAGAGCGATCGCGGACAGAGAGCGATCGCGGACAGAGAGCGATCGCAGACAGAGAGCGATCGCAGACAGAGAGCGATCGCAGACAGAGAGCGATCGTAGACAGAGAGAGATCGTAGACAGAGAGCGATCGCAGACAGAGAGCGATCGCAGACAGAGAGCGATCGCAGACAGAGAGCGATCGCAGACAGGGAGCGATCGCAGACATGGAGAGATCGCAGACAGGGAGCGATCGCAGACAGGGAGAGATCGCAGACAGGGAGAGATCGCAGACAGGGAGCGATCGCAGACAGGGAGCAATCGCAGACAGGGAGCGATCGCAGACAAAGAGCGATCGCAGACAGGGAGCGATCGCAGACAGGGAGCGATCGCAGACAGAGAGCGATCGCAGACAGAGAGCGATCGCAGACAGAGAGCGATCGCAGACAGAGAGCGATCGCAGACAGAGAACGATCGCAGACAGAGAACGATCGCAGACAGAGAACGATCGCAGACAGAGAACGATCGCAGACAGGGAGCGATCGCAGACAGGGAGCGATCGCAGACCGGGAGCGATCGCAGACAGGGAGCGATCGCAGACAGGGAGCGATCGCAGACAGTGAGCGATCGCAGACAGGGAGCGATCGCAGACAGAGAGCGATCGCAGACAGAGAGCGATCGCAGACAGAGAGCGATCGTAGATAGGCAGTGATCACAGATAGGCAGTGATCACAGACAGAGAGCGATCACAGAAGAGAGCGATCACAGACAGAGAGCGATCACAGACAGAGAGCGATCACAGACAGGGAGCGATCACAGACAGAGAGCGATCGTAGAAAGAGAGGGATCACAGACAGAGAGAGATCGTAGACAGAGAGCGATCGCAGACAGAGAGCGATCGCAGACAGAGAGCGATCACAGACAGAGGGCGATCACAGTCAGGGAGCGATCACAGACAGAGAGCGATCGTAGACAGAGAGCGATCGTAGACAGAGAGCGATCGTAGACAGAGAGAGATCGTAGACAGAGAGCGATCGCAGACAGAGAGCGATCGCAGACAGAGAGCGATCGCAGACAGAGAGCGATCGTAGACAGAGAGCGATCGTAGACAGAGAGCGATCGTAGACAGAGAGCGATCGTAGACAGAGAGCGATCGTAGACAGAGAGCGATCACAGACAGGGAGCGATCACAGACAGGGAGCGATCACAGACAGAGGGCGATCACAGACAGAGGGCGATCACAGTCAGGGAGCGATCACAGACAGAGAGCGATCACAGACAGAGATTGATCGTAGACAGAGAGTGATCACAGACAGGGAGCGATCGCAGACAGAGAGCGATCACAGACAGAGAGCGATCGTAGACAGAGAGCGATCACATACAGAGAGCGATCACAGACAGAGATTGATCGTAGACAGAGAGTGATCGCAGACAGGGAGCGATCGCAGACAGAGGGCGATCACAGACAGAGAGCGATCACAGACAGGGAGTCATCACAGACAGAGTGATCACAGACAGAGGGCGATCACAGACAGAGGGCGATCACAGACAGGGAGCGATCGCAGACAGGGAGCGATCGCAGACAGGGAGCGATCGCAGACAGGGAGCGATCGCAGACAGGGAGCGATCGCAGACAGAGGGCGATCGCAGACAGAGAGCGATCACAAACAGGGAGCGATCACAGACAGAGAGCGATCACAGACAGGGAGCGATCACAGACAGGGAGCGATCACAGACAGGGAGCGATCGTAGACAGAGAGCGATTCTAGACAGAGAGCTATCGTAGACAGGGAGCGATCACAGACAGAGAGCGATCGTAGACAGAGAGCGATCACAGACAGAGAGCGATCGTAGACAGAGAGCGATCACAGACAGAGAGCGATCGTAGACAGAGAGCGATCACAGACAGAGAGCGATCGAAGACAGAGAGCGATCGAAGACAGAGAGCGATCGAAGACAGAGAGCGATCGAAGACAGAGAGCGATCGAAGACAGAGAGCGATCGCAGACAGAGAGCGATCGTAGACAGAGAGCGATCACAGACAGAGAGCGATCGTAGACAGAGAGCGATCGTAGACAGAGAGCGATCGCAGACAGGGAGCGATCGCAGACAGGGAGCGATCGCAGACAGGGAGCGATCGCAGACAGGGAGCGATCGCAGACAGGGAGCGATCGCAGACAGGGAGCGATCGCAGACAGGGAGCGATCGCAGACAGGGAGCGATCGCAGACAGGGAGCGATCGCAGACAGGGAGCGATCGCAGACAGGGAGCGATCACAGACAGGGAGCGATCACAGACAGGGAGCTATTGTAGACAGGGAGCGATCACAGACAGAGAGCGATCGAAGACAGAGAGCGATCACAGACAGGGAGCGATCACAGACAGGGAGCGATCACAGACAGAGAGCGATCACAGACAGGGAGCGATCACAGACAGAGAGCGATCACAGTCAGGGAGCGATCACAAACAGAGAGCGATCGTAAGCAGAGAGCGATCGTAGACAGAGAGTGATCACAGACAGAGAGCGATCACAGTCAGGGAGCGATCACAGTCAGGGAGCGATCACAAACAGAGAGCGATCGTAGACAGAGAGAGATCACCGACAGAGAGTGATCACAGACAGGGAGCGATCGTAGACAGAGAGCGATCGTAGACAGAGAGCGATCGCAGACAGAGAGCGATCGCAGACAGGGAGCGATCACAGACAGAGAGCGATCACAGACAGAGAGCGATCACAGACAGAGAGAGATCACAGACAGAGAGAGATCGTAGACAGAGAGCGATCGCAGACAGAGAGCGATCACAGACAGAGAGCGATCACAGACAGGGAGCGATCACAGACAGAGAGAGATCGTAGACAGAGAGCGATCACAGACAGAGAGCGATCACAGACAGAGAGCGATCGTAGACAGAGAGCGATCGTAGACAGAGAGCGATCGCAGACAGAGAGCGATCACAGACAGAGAGCGATCACAGACAGAGAGAGATCGTAGACAGACAGCGATCACAGACAGAGAGCGATCACAGACAGAGAGCGATCACAGACAGAGAGCGATCACAGACAGAGAGCGATCACAGACAGAGAGCGATCACAGACAGAGAGCGATCGTAGACGGAGAGCGATCACAGACAGAGAGCGATCGTAGACAGAGAGCGATCGCAAACCGAGAGGGTTCGAAGACAGAGAGCGATCGCAGACCGAGAGGGTTCGCAGACAGAGAGCGATCGCAGACCGAGAGGGTTCGCAGACAGAGAGGGTTCGCAGACAGAGAGCGATCGCAGACTGAGAGGGTTCGCAGACAGAGAGCGATCGCAGACTGAGAGGGTTCGCAGACAGAGAGCGATCACAGACCGAGAGGGATCACAGACAGAGGGCGTTCACAGACAGAGGGCGATCACAGACAGAGGGCGATCACAGACAGAGGGCGATCACAGACAGAGGGCGATCACAGACAGAGAGCGATCACAGACCGAGAGCGATCACAGACAGAGGGCGATCACAGACAGAGAGCAATCACAGACAGAGAGCGATCACAGACAGAGAGCGATCACAGACAGAGAGCGATCACAGACAGGGAGCGATCACAGACAGGGAGCGATCACAGTCAGGGAGCGATCACAGACAGAGGGCGATCACAGACAGGGAGCGATCACAGACAGGGAGCGATCACAGACAGAGAGCGATCACAGTCAGGGAGCGATCACAGAGAGAGAGAGATCGTAGACAGAGAGCGATGGTAGACAGAGAGCGATCACAGGCAGAGAGCGATCACAGACAGAGAGCGATCACAGACAAGGAGCGATCACAGACCGAGAGCGATCACAGACCGAGAGCGATCGCGGACAGAGAGCGATCGCGGACAGAGAGCGATCGCGGACAGAGAGCGATCGCGGACAGAGAGCGATCGCGGACAGAGAGCGATCGCAGACAGAGAGCGATCGTAGACAGAGAGAGATCGTAGACAGAGAGCGATCGCAGACAGAGAGCGATCGCAGACAGAGAGCGATCGCAGACAGGGAGCGATCGCAGACATGGAGAGATCGCAGACAGGGAGCGATCGCAGACAGGGAGCGATCGCAGACAGGGAGCGATCGCAGACAGGGAGCGATCGCAGACAGGGAGCGATCGCAGACAGGGAGCGATCGCAGACAGAGAGCGATCGCAGACAGAGAACGATCGCAGACAGAGAACGATCGCAGACAGGGAACGATCGCAGACAGAGAACGATCGCAGACAGGGAGCGATCGCAGACAGGGAGCGATCGCAGACAGGGAGCGATCGCAGACAGGGAGCGATCGCAGACAGGGAGCGATCGCAGACAGGGAGCGATCGCAGACAGAGAGCGATCGCAGACAGAGAGCGATCGCAGACAGAGAGCGATCGCAGACAGGGAGCGATCACAGACAGAGAGCGATCGTAGATAGGCAGTGATCACAGACAGAGAGCGATCACAGACAGAGAGCGATCACAGACAGGGAGCGATCACAGACAGAGAGCGATCGTAGAAAGAGAGGGATCACAGACAGAGAGCGATCGTAGACAGAGAGAGATCGTAGACAGAGAGCGATCGCAGACAGAGAGCGATCACAGACAGAGAGCGATCACAGACAGAGAGCGATCGTAGACAGAGAGCGATCACAGACAGGGAGCGATCACAGACAGGGAGCGATCACAGACAGAGGGCGATCACAGACAGAGGGCGATCACAGACAGAGGGCGATCACAGTCAGGGAGCGATCACAGACAGAGAGCGATCACAGACAGAGAGCGATCACAGACAGAGAGCGATCACAGACAGAGAGCGATCGTAGACAGAGAGAGATCGTAGACAGAGAGCGATCAGAGACAGAGGGCGATCACAGTCAGGGAGCGATCACAGACAGAGTGCGATCACAGTCAGGGAGCGATCACAGTCAGGGAGCGATCACAGACAGAGAGCGATCACAGACAGAGAGCGATCACAGACAGAGAGCGATCACAGACAGAGATTGATCGTAGACAGAGAGTGATCGCAGACAGGGAGCGATCGTAGACAGAGAGCGATCGCAGACAGGGAGCGATCGCAGACAGGGAGCGATCGCAGACAGGGAGCGATCGCAGACAGGGAGCGATCGCAGACAGGGAGCGATCGCAGACAGGGAGCGATCACAGACAGGGAGCGATCACAGACGGAGAGCGATCGTAGACGGAGAGCGATCACAGACGGAGAGCGATCGTAGACAGAGAGCGATCGCAGACCGAGAGGGTTCGAAGACAGAGAGCGATCGCAGACCGAGAGGGTTCGCAGACAGAGAGCGATCGCAGACCGAGAGGGTTCGCAGACAGAGAGGGTTCGCAGACAGAGAGCGATCGCAGACTGAGATGGTTCGCAGACAGAGAGCGATCGCAGACTGAGAGGGTTCGCAGACAGAGAGCGATCACAGACCGAGAGGGATCACAGACAGAGGGCGTTCACAGACAGAGGGCGTTCACAGACAGAGGGCGATCACAGACAGAGGGCGATCACAGACAGAGGGCGATCACAGACAGAGGGCGATCACAGACAGAGAGCGATCACAGACCGAGAGGGATCACAGACAGAGAGCGATCACAGACAGAGAGCGATCACAGACAGAGGGCGATCACAGACAGAGGGCGATCACAGACCGAGAGGGATCACAGACCGAGAGGGATCACAGACCGAGAGGGATCACAGACAGAGAGCGATCACAGACAGAGGGCGATCACAGACAGAGGGCGATCACAGACAGAGAGCGATCACAGACAGGGAGCGATCACAGACAGAGGGCGATCACAGACAGAGCGCGATCATAGTCAGAGGGCGATCACAGACAGGGAGCAATCACAGACAGGGAGCGATCACAGACAGAGAGGGTTCGCAGACAGAGAGGGTTCGCAGACAGAGAGGGTTCGCAGACAGAGAGGGTTCGCAGACCGAGAGGGTTCGCAGACCGAGAGGGTTCGCAGACCGAGAGGGTTCGCAGACCGAGAGGGTTCGCAGACAGAGAGCGATCGCAGACTGAGAGGGTTCGCAGACAGAGAGCGATCACAGACCGAGAGGGATCACAAACAGAGGGCGATCACAGACAGAGGGCGATCACAGACAGAGGGCGATCACAGACAGAGAGCGATCACAGACAGAGAGAGATCACAGACAGAGAGAGATCACAGACAGGGAGCGATCACAGACAAGAGCGATCACAGACAGGGAGCGATCACAGTCAGGGAGCGATCACAGACAGAGAGAGATCGTAGACAGACAGCGATCACAGACAGAGAGCGATCACAGACAGAGAGCGATCACAGACAGAGAGCGATCACAGTCATGGAGCGATCACAGAGAGAGAGAGATCGGAGACAGACAGCGATCACAGACAGAGAGCGATCACAGACAGAGAGCGATCACAGACAGAGAGCGATCACATTCAGGGAGCGATCACAGAGAGAGAGAGATCGTAGACAGAGAGCGATGGTAGACAGAGAGCGATCGCAGACAGAGAGCGATCGCAGACAGAGAGCGATCGTAGACAGAGAGAGATCGTAGACAGAGAGCGATCGCAGACAGAGAGCGATCGCAGACAGAGAGCGATCGCAGACATGGAGAGATCGCAGACATGGAGAGATCGCAGACATGGAGAGATCGCAGACATGGAGAGATCGCAGACAGGGAGCGGTCGCAGACAGGGAGCGGTCGCAGACAGGGAGCGATCGCAGACAGGGAGAGATCGCAGACAGGGAGAGATCGCAGACAGGGAGAGATCGCAGACAGGGAGAGATCGCAGACAGGGAGAGATCGCAGACAGGGAGCGATCGCAGACAGGGAGCGATCGCAGACAGGGAGCGATCGCAGACAGGGAGCGATCGCAGACAGGGAGCGATCGCAGACAGGGAGCGATCGCAGACAGGGAGCGATCGCAGACAGGGAGCGATCGCAGACAGGGAGCGATCGCAGACAGGGAGCGATCGCAGACAGAGAGCGATCGCAGACAGAGAACGATCGCAGACAGGGAGCGATCGCAGACAGGGAGCGATCGCAGACCGGGAGCGATCGCAGACAGGGAGCGATCGCAGACAGGGAGCGATCGCAGACAGGGAGCGATCGCAGACAGAGAGCGATCGCAGACAGAGAGCGATCGCAGACAGAGAGCGATCGCAGACAGGGAGCGATCGCAGACAGAGAGCGATCACAGACAGAGAGCGATCGTAGAAAGAGAGGGATCACAGACAGAGAGCGATCGTAGACAGAGAGAGATCGTAGACAGAGAGCGATCGCAGACAGAGAGCGATCACAGACAGAGAGCGATCACAGACAGAGAGCGATCGCAGACCGGGAGCGATCGCAGACAGGGAGCGATCGCAGACAGGGAGCGATCGCAGACAGGGAGCGATCGCAGACAGAGAGCGATCGCAGACAGAGAGCGATCGCAGACAGAGAGCGATCGCAGACAGGGAGCGATCGCAGACAGAGAGCGATCACAGACAGAGAGCGATCGTAGAAAGAGAGCGATCACAGACAGAGAGCGATCGTAGAAAGAGAGGGATCACAGACGGAGAGCGATCGTAGACAGAGAGAGATCGTAGACAGAGAGCGATCGCAGACAGAGAGCGATCACAGACAGAGAGCGATCACAGACAGAGAGCGATCGCAGACCGGGAGCGATCGCAGACAGGGAGCGATCGCAGACAGGGAGCGATCGCAGACAGGGAGCGATCGCAGACAGAGAGCGATCGCAGACAGAGAGCGATCGCAGACAGAGAGCGATCGCAGACAGGGAGCGATCGCAGACCGGGAGCGATCGCAGACAGGGAGCGATCGCAGACAGGGAGCGATCGCAGACAGGGAGCGATCGCAGACAGAGAGCGATCGCAGACAGAGAGCGATCGCAGACAGAGAGCGATCGCAGACAGGGAGCGATCGCAGACAGAGAGCGATCACAGACAGAGAGCGATCGTAGAAAGAGAGGGATCACAGACAGAGAGCGATCGTAGACAGAGAGAGATCGTAGACAGAGAGCGATCGCAGACAGAGAGCGATCACAGACAGAGAGCGATCGTAGAAAGAGAGGGATCACAGACAGAGAGCGATCGTAGACAGAGAGAGATCGTAGACAGAGAGCGATCGCAGACAGAGAGCGATCACAGACAGAGAGCGATCACAGACAGAGAGCGATCGTAGACAGGGAGCGATCGCAGACAGAGAGCGATCACAGACAGAGAGCGATCACAGACAGAGAGCGATCGTAGACAGAGAGCGATCACATACAGAGAGCGATCACAGACAGAGATTGATCGTAGACAGAGAGTGATCGCAGACAGAGGGCGATCACAGACAGAGAGCGATCACAGACAGAGAGTCATCACAGACAGAGTGATCACAGACAGAGGGCGATCACAGACAGAGGGCGATCACAGACAGAGGGCGATCACAGACAGGGAGCGATCGCAGACAGGGAGCGATCGCAGACAGGGAGCGATCGCAGACAGGGAGCGATCGCAGACAGGGAGCGATCGCAGACAGAGGGCGAACACAGACAGAGAGCGATCACAGACAGAGAGCGATCACAAACAGGGAGCGATCACAGACAGAGAGCGATCACAGACAGAGAGCGATCACAGACAGGGAGCGATCACAGACAGAGAGCGATCACAGACAGGGAGCGATCGTAGACAGAGAGCGATTCTAGACAGAGAGCGATTCTAGACAGAGAGCTATCGTAGACAGGGAGCGATCACAGACAGAGAGCGATCGTAGACAGAGAGCGATCACAGACAGAGAGCGATCACAGACAGAGAGCGATCGAAGACAGAGAGCGATCGCAGACAGAGAGCGATCGTAGACAGAGAGCGATCGTAGACAGAGAGCGATCACAGACAGAGAGCGATCGCAGACAGAGAGCGATCGCAGACAGAGAGCGATCGCAGACAGAGAGAGATCGTAGACAGAGAGAGATCGTAGACAGAGAGCGATCGCAGACAGAGAGCGATCGCAGACAGGGAGCGATCGCAGACATGGAGAGATCGCAGACAGGGAGCGATCGCAGACAGGGAGCGATCGCAGACAGGGAGAGATTGCAGACAGGGAGAGATCGCAGACAGGGAGAGATCGCAGACAGGGAGCGATCGCAGACAGGGAGCGATCGCAGACAGGGAGCGATCGCAGACAGGGAGCGATCGCAGACAAAGAGCGATCGCAGACAGGGAGCGATCGCAGACAGGGAGCGATCGTAGACAGGGAGCGATCGCAGACAGAGAGCGATCGCAGACAGAGAACGATCGCAGACAGGGAGCGATCGCAGACCGGGAGCGATCGCAGACCGGGAGCGATCGCAGACAGGGAGCGATCGCAGACAGGGAGCGATCGCAGACAGAGAGCGATCGCAGACAGAGAGCGATCGCAGACAGGGAGCGATCGCAGACAGGGAGCGATCGCAGACAGGGAGCGATCGCAGACAGAGAGCGGTCGCAGACAGAGAGCGATCGCAGACAGGGAGCGATCACAGACAGAGAGCGATCGTAGATAGGCAGTGATCACAGACAGAGAGCGATCACAGACAGAGAGCAATCACAGACAGGGAGCGATCACAGACAGAGAGCGATCGTAGAAAGAGAGGGATCACAGACAGAGAGCGATCGTAGACAGAGAGAGATCGTAGACAGAGAGCGATCGCAGACAGAGAGCGATCACAGACAGAGAGCGATCGTAGACAGAGAGCGATCGTAGACAGAGAGCGATCACAGACAGGGAGCGATCACAGACAGAGGGCGATCACAGTCAGGGAGCGATCACAGACAGAGAGCGATCACAGACAGAGAGCGATCACAGACAGAGAGCGATCACAGACAGAGATTGATCGTAGACAGAGAGTGATCACAGACAGGGAGCGATCGCAGACAGAGAGCGATCACAGACAGAGAGCGATCGTAGACAGAGAGCGATCACATACAGAGAGCGATCACAGACAGAGATTGATCGTAGACAGAGAGTGATCGCAGACAGGGAGCGATCGCAGACAGAGGGCGATCACAGACAGAGAGCGATCGCAGACAGAGGGCGAACACAGACAGAGAGCGATCACAGACAGAGAGCGATCACAAACAGGGAGCGATCACAGACAGAGAGCGATCACAGACAGAGAGCGATCACAGACAGGGAGCGATCACAGACAGAGAGCGATCACAGACAGAGAGCGATCACAGACAGGGAGCGATCGTAGACAGAGAGCGATTCTAGACAGAGAGCTATCGTAGACAGGGAGCGATCACAGACAGAGAGCGATCGTAGACAGAGAGCGATCACAGACAGAGAGCGATCGTAGACAGAGAGCGATCACAGACAGAGAGCGATCGAAGACAGAGAGCGATCGAAGACAGAGAGCGATTGCAGACAGAGAGCGATCGTAGACAGAGAGCGATCACAGACAGAGAGCGATCGTAGACAGAGAGCGATCGTAGACAGAGAGAGATCACCGACAGAGAGTGATCACAGTCAGGGAGCGATCACAGTCAGGGAGCGATCGTAGACAGAGAGAGATCACCGACAGAGAGTGATCACAGACAGGGAGCGATCGTAGACAGAGAGCAATCACAGACAGAGAGCGATCACAGACAGGGAGCTATCATAGACAGAGAGCGATCACAGACAGAGAGCGATCACAGGCAGAGAGCGATCGCAGTCAGAGAGCGATCGCAGACAGAGAGCGATCGCAGACAGGGAGCGATCACGGACAGAGAGCGATCACGGACAGAGAGCGATCGTAGACAGAGAGCGATCGCAGACAGAGAGCGATCGCAGACAGGGAGCGATCACAGACAGAGAGCGATCACAGACAGAGAGAGATCACAGACAGAGAGAGATCGTAGACAGAGAGCGATCGCAGACAGAGAGCGATCACAGACAGAGAGCGATCGTAGACAGACAGCGATCACAGACAGGGAGCGATCACAGACAGAGAGAGATCGTAGACAGACAGCGATCACAGACAGACAGCGATCACAGACAGAGAGCGATCACAGACAGAGAGCGATCACAGACAGAGAGCGATCACAGACAGAGAGCGATCACAGACAGAGAGCGATCACAGACAGAGAGCGATCACAGACGGAGAGCGATCACAGACAGAGAGCGATCGTAGACAGAGAGCGATCGCAGACCGAGAGGGTTCGAAGACAGAGAGCGATCGCAGACCGAGAGGGTTCGCAGACAGAGAGCGATCGCAGACCGAGAGGGTTCGCAGACAGAGAGCGATCGCAGACCGAGAGGGTTCGCAGACAGAGAGCGATCGCAGACTGAGAGGGTTCGCAGACAGAGAGCGATCGCAGACTGAGAGGGTTCGCAGACAGAGAGCGATCACAGACAGAGGGCGTTCACAGACAGAGGGCGATCACAGACAGAGGGCGATCACAGACAGAGGGCGATCACAGACAGAGGGCGATCACAGACAGAGAGCGATCACAGACAGAGAGCGATCACAGACAGAGAGCGATCACAGACAGAGGGCGATCACAGACAGAGGGCGATCACAGACCGAGAGGGATCACAGACAGAGAGCGATCACAGACAGAGAGCGATCACAGACAGAGGGCGATCACAGACAGAGGGCGATCACAGACAGAGAGCGATCACAGACAGAGAGCGATCACAGTCAGGGAGCGATCACAGACAGAGGGCGATCACAGACAGAGAGCGATCATAGTCAGAGAGCGATCACAGTCAGAGAGCGATCACAGACAGGGAGCGATCACAGACAGAGAGGGTTCGCAGACCGAGAGGGTTCGCAGACCGAGAGGGTTCGCAGACAGAGAGCGATCGCAGACTGAGAGGGTTCGCAGACAGAGAGCGATCACAGACCGAGAGGGATCACAAACAGAGGGCGATCACAGACAGAGGGGGATCACAGACCGAGAGGGATCGCAGACAGAGAGCGATCGCAGACAGGGAGCGATCGCAGACAGAGAGCGATCGCAGACAGAGAGCGATCGCAGACAGAGAGCGATCGCAGACAGGGAGCGATCGCAGACAGAGAGCGATCACAGACAGAGAGAGATCACAGACAGGGAGCGATCACAGACAGGGAGGGATAACAGACAGGGAGCGATCGCAGTCAGAGAGCGATCGCAGACAGAAAGCGATCGCAGACAGAGAGCGATCGCAGACAGAGAGCGATCGCAGACAGAGAGCGATCGCAGACAGGGAGCGATCACGGACAGAGAGCGATCACGGACAGAGAGCGATCATAGACAGAGAGCGATCGCAGACAGAGAGCGATCGCAGACAGGGAGCGATCACAGAGAGCGATCACAGACAGAGAGCGATCACAGACAGAGAGAGATCACAGACAGAGAGAGATCGTAGACAGAGAGCGATCGCAGACAGAGAGCGATCACAGACAGAGAGCGATCGTAGACAGACAGCGATCACAGACAGGGAGCGATCACAGACAGAGAGAGATCGTAGACAGACAGCGATCACAGACAGACAGCGATCACAGACAGAGAGCGATCACAGACAGAGAGCGATCACAGACAGAGAGCGATCACAGACAGAGAGCGATCACAGAGAGGGAGCGATCACAGACGGAGAGCGATCACAGACAGAGAGCGATCGTAGACAGAGAGCGATCGCAGACCGAGAGGGTTCGAAGACAGAGAGCGATCGCAGACCGAGAGGGTTCGCAGACAGAGAGCGATCGCAGACCGAGAGGGTTCGCAGACAGAGAGCGATCGCAGACCGAGAGGGTTCGCAGACAGAGAGCGATCGCAGACTGAGAGGGTTCGCAGACAGAGAGCGATCGCAGACTGAGAGGGTTCGCAGACAGAGAGCGATCACAGACAGAGGGCGTTCACAGACAGAGGGCGATCACAGACAGAGGGCGATCACAGACAGAGGGCGATCACAGACAGAGGGCGATCACAGACAGAGAGCGATCACAGACAGAGAGCGATCACAGACAGAGAGCGATCACAGACAGAGAGCGATCACAGACAGAGGGCGATCACAGACAGAGGGCGATCACAGACCGAGAGGGATCACAGACAGAGAGCGATCACAGACAGAGGGCGATCACAGACAGAGGGCGATCACAGACAGAGAGCGATCACAGACAGAGAGCGATCACAGTCAGGGAGCGATCACAGACAGAGGGCGATCACAGACAGAGAGCGATCATAGTCAGAGAGCGATCACAGTCAGAGAGCGATCACAGACAGGGAGCGATCGCAGACAGAGAGGGTTCGCAGACAGAGAGGGTTCGCAGACCGAGAGGGTTCGCAGACAGAGAGCGATCGCAGACTGAGAGGGTTCGCAGACAGAGAGCGATCACAGACCGAGAGGGATCACAAACAGAGGGCGATCACAGACAGAGGGCGATCACAGACAGAGGGGGATCACAGACCGAGAGGGATCGCAGACAGAGAGCGATCGCAGACAGGGAGCGATCGCAGACAGAGAGCGATCGCAGACAGAGAGCGATCGCAGACAGGGAGCGATCGCAGACAGAGAGCGATCACAGACAGAGAGCGATCACAGACAGAGAGAGATCACAGACAGGGAGCGATCACAGACAGGGAGGGATAACAGACAGGGAGCGATCGCAGTCAGAGAGCGATCGCAGACAGAAAGCGATCGCGGACAGAAAGCGATCGCAGACAGAGAGCGATCACAGACAGAGAGCGATCACAGTCAGGGAGCGATCACAGACAGGGAGCGATCACAGTCAGGGAGCGATCACAGTCAGGGAGCGATCACAGACAGGGAGCGATCACAGACAGAGAGCGATCACAGACAGGGAGCGATCACAGAAAGAGAGCGATCACAGACAGGGAGCGATCACAGTCAGGGAGCGATCACAGACAGGGAGCGATCACAGTCAGGGAGCGATCACAGACAGAGAGAGATCGTAGACAGACAGCGATCACAGACAGAGAGCGATCACAGACAGAGAGCGATCACAGACAGAGAGAGATCACAGACAGAGAGCGATCACAGTCATGGAGCGATCACAGAGAGAGAGAGATCGTAGACAGACAGCGATCACAGACAGAGAGCGATCACAGACAGAGAGCGATCACAGACAGAGAGCGATCACAGACAGAGAGCGATCACAGACAGGGAGCGATCACAGACAGAGAGCGATCACAGACAGAGAGCGATCACAGACAGAGAGCGATCTCAGACAGGGAGCGATCACAGACAGAGAGCGATCACAGTCAGAGAGCGATCACAGACAGAGAGCGATCACAGTCAAGGAGCGATCACAGTCAGGGAGCGATCACAGACAGGGAGCGATCACAGACAGGGAGCGATCACAGACAGGGAGCGATCACAGACAGAGAGCGATCACAGACAGAGAGCGATCACAGACATTGAGAGATCGTAGACAGGCAGCTATCACAGACAGAGAGCGATCACAGACATTGAGAGATCGTAGACAGACAGCGATCACAGACAGAGAGCGATCACAGACAGGGAGCGATCACAGACAGAGAGCGATCACAGACAGAGAGCGATCACAGACAGACAGCGATCACAGACAGACAGCGATCACAGACAGACAGCGATCACAGACAGACAGCGATCACAGACAGAGAGAGATCGTAGACAGAGAGCGATCACAGACAGAGAGCGATCACAGACAGAGAGCGATCACAGTCAGGGAGCGATCACAGAGAGAGAGAGATCGTAGACAGACAGCGATCACAGACAGAGAGCGATCACAGACAGAGAGCGATCACAGAAAGGGAGCGATCACAGACAGAGAGCGATCTCAGACAGAGAGCGATCTCAGACAGAGAGCGATCTCAGACAGGGAGCGATCACAGACAGAGAGCGGTCACAGACAGAGAGCGATCACAGTCAGAGAGCGATCACAGACAGAGAGCGATCACAGTCAGGGAGCGATCACAGACAGGGAGCGATCACAGACAGGGAGCGATCACAGACAGAGAGCGATCACAGACAGAGAGCGATCACAGACATTGAGAGATCGTAGACAGACAGCTATCACAGACAGAGAGCGATCACAGACATAGAGCGATCACAGACATTGAGAGATCGTAGACAGACAGCGATCACAGACATTGAGAGATCGTAGACAGACAGCGATCACAGACAGAGAGCGATCACAGACAGAGAGCGATCACAGACAGAGAGCGATCACAGACAGGGTGCGATCACAGACAGGGAGCGATCACAGACAGGGAGCGATCACAGACAGAGAGCGATCACAGACAGAGAGCGATCACAGTCCGGGAGCGATCACAGTCAGAGAGCGATCGCAGACAGGGAGCGATCGCAGACAGAGAGCGATCACAGACAGAGAGCGATCACAGACAGAGAGCGATCACAGACAGAGAGCGATCACAGACAGGGAGCGATCGCAGACAGAGAGCGATCGCAGACAGGGAGCGATCGCAGACAGGGAGCGATCGCAGTCAGGGAGCGATCGCAGTCAGGGAGCGATCGCAGACAGGGAGCGATCGCAGACAGGGAGCGATCGCAGTCAGGGAGCGATCGCAGTCAGGGAGCGATCGCAGTCAGGGAGCGATCGCAGACAGAGAGCGATCACAGACAGAGAGCGATCACAGACAGGGAGCGATCACAAAGAGGGAGCGATCACATACAGAGAGCGATCACAGACAGGGAGCGATCACAGACAGGGAGCGATCACAGACAGAGAGCGATCACAGACAGGGAGCGATCACAGACAGGGAGCGATCACAGACAGGGAGCGATCACAGACAGGGAGCGATCACAGACAGGGAGCGATCACAGTCAGGGAGCGATCACAGTCAGGGAGCGATCACAGACAGAGAGCGATCACAGACAGGGAGCGATCACAGACAGAGAGCGATCACAGACAGGGAGCGATCACAAAGAGGGAGCGATCACATACAGAGAGCGATCACTGACAGGGAGCGATCACAGACAGGGAGCGATCACAGACAGGGAGCGATCACAGACAGGGAGCGATCACAGACAGGGAGCGATCACAGACAGGGAGCGATCACAGACAGGGAGCGATCACAGACAGGGAGCGATCACAGACAGGGAGCGATCACAGACAGGGAGCGATCACAGACAGGGAGCGATCACAGACAGAGAGCGATCACAGACAGGGAGCGATCACAGACAGGGAGCGATCACAAAGAGGGAGCGATCACATACAGAGAGCGATCAATAGACAATAGACAATAGACAATAGATGCAGGAGTAGGCCATTCTGCCCTTCGAGCCTGCACCGCCATTCAATATGATCATGGCTGATCATTCCTAATTAGTATCCTGTTCCAGCCTTATCTCCATACCCCTTGACTCCACTATCTTTAAGAGCTCTATCCAATTCTTTCTTAAAAGAATCCAGAGACTGGGCCTCCACTGCCCTCTGGGGCAGAGCATTCCACACAGCCACCACTCTCTGTGTGAAGTAGTTTCTCCTCATCTCTGTCCTAAATGGTCTACCCCGTATTTTTAAGTTGTGTCCTCTGGTTCGGCACTCCCCCATCAACGGAAATATGTTCCCTCCTGCCAGAGTGTCCAGTCCTTTCATAAGCCTATATGTTTCAATCAGATCCCCTCTCAGTCTTCTAAACTCAAGGGTATACAAGCCCAGTCGCTTCAGTCTTTCCGTGTAAGGCAATCCTGCCATTCCAGGAATTGACCTCGTGAACCTACGCTGCACTCCCTCAATAGCCAGAATGTCTTTCCTCAAATTTGGAGACCAGAACTGTACACAGTACTCCAGGTGTGGTCTCACCAGGGCCCTGTACAGCTGACAGGGAGCGATCACAGACAGAGAGCGATCACAGACAGGGAGCGATCGCAGTCAGAGAGCGATCGCAGACAGAAAGCGATCGCAGACAGAGAGAGATCGTAGACAGACAGCGATCACAGTCAGGGAGCGATCACAGACAGAGAGAGATCGTAGACAGACAGCGATCACAGGCAGAGAGCGATCAAAGGCAGAGAGCGATCACAGACAGAGAGCGATCGCAGACAGAGAGAGATCGCAGACAGAGAGATCGCAGACAGAGAGAGATCGCAGACAGAGCGAGATCGCAGACAGAGAGAGATCGCAGACAGAGAGAGATCGCATACAGAGAGCGATCGCAGACAGAGAGAGATCGCAGACAGAGAGCGATCGCAGACAGATAGCGATCGCAGACAGATAGCGATCGCAGACAGAGCGGGCTCGCAGACAGAGAGGGATCGCAGACTGAGAGGGTTCGCAGACAGAGAGCGATCGCAGACTGAGAGAGATCGCAGACAGAGAGGGTTCGCAGACAGAGAGGGTTCGCATACAGAGAGCGATCGCAGACCGAGAGGGTTCGCAAACAGTGAGCGTTCGCAGACAGAGAGCGATCGCAGACCGAGAGGGTTCGCAGACAGACAGCGATCGCAGACCGAGAGGGTTCGCAGACAGAGAGCGATCGCAGACAGATAGCGATCGCAGACAGAGCGGGCTCGCAGACAGAGAGGGATCGCAGACTGAGAGCGATCGCAGACTGAGAGGGTTCGCAGACAGAGAGCGATCACAGACCGAGAGGGATCACAGACAGAGGGCGATCACAGACAGAGAGCGATCACAGACAGAGAGCGATCACAGACCGAGAGGGATCACAGACAGAGGGCGATCACAGACAGAGGGCGATCACAGACAGAGAGCGATCACAGACAGAGAGCGATCACAGACAGAGAGCGATCACAGACAGAGAGCGATCACAGACAGGGAGCGATCACAGACAGAGGGCGATCGCAGACAGAGAGAGATCGCAGACAGAGAGAGATCGCAGAGAGAGAGAGAGATCGCAGAGAGAGAGAGAGATCGCAGAGAGAGAGAGATCGCAGACAGAGAGCGATCGCAGACAGGGAGGGATCGCAGACAGGGAGGGATCACAGACAGGGAGCGATCACAGACAGAGAGCGATCGTAGACAGAGAGCGATCACAGTCAGGGAGAGAAGGTAGACAGAGAGACATCGTAGACAGAGAGCGATCACAGACAGAGAGCGATCACAGACAGAGAGCGATCACAGACAGAGAGCGATCACAGACAGAGAGCGATCACAGACAGAGAACGATCACAGACAGAGGGCGACCGCAGACAGAGGGCGACCGCAGACAGAGGGCGACCGCAGACAGAGGGCGATCGCAGACAGAGGGCGATCGCAGACAGAGGGCGATCGCAGACAGAGGGCGATCGCAGACAGAGAGAGATCGCAGACAGAGAGAGATCGCAGAGAGAGAGAGATCGCAGACAGAGAGCGATCGCAGACAGAGAGAGATCGCAGACAGAGAGCGATCGCAGACAGAGAGCGATCGCAGACAGAGAGCGATCACAGTCAGGGAGAGATCGTAGACAGAGAGACATCGTAGACAGAGAGCGATCACAGACAGAGAGCGATCACAGACAGAGAGCGATCACAGACAGAGAGCGATCACAGACAGAGAGCGATCACAGACAGAGAACGATCACAGACAGAGAACGATCACAGACAGAGAACGATCACAGACAGAGAGCGATCACAGACAGAGAGCGATCACAGACAGAGAGCGATCACAGACAGAGAGCGATCACAGACAGAGAGCGATCACAGACAGAGGGCGACCACAGACAGAGAGCGATCACAGACAGAGAGCGATCACAGACAAGAGCGATCACAGACAGAGAGCGATCACAGACAGGGAGCGATCATAGTCAGGGAGCGATCACAGATAGGGAGCGATCACAGTCAGGGAGCGATCACAGTCAGGGAGCGATCACAGACAGAGAGAGATCGTAGACAGACAGCGATCACAGACAGAGAGCGATTCACAGACAGAGAGCGATCACAGACAGAGAGCGATCACAGACAGAGAGCGATCACAGTCAGGGAGCGATCACCGAGAGAGAGAGATCGTAGACAGACAGCGATCACAGACAGAGAGCGATCACAGACAGAGAGCGATCACAGAAAGGGAGCGATCACAGACAGGGAGCGATCACAGACAGAGAGCGATCACAGACAGGGAGCGATCACAGACAGGGAGCGATCACAGACAGGGAGCGATCACAGACAGGGAGCGATCACAGACAGGGAGCGATCTCAGACAGGGAGCGATCACAGACAGGGAGCGATCACAGACAGAGAGCGATCTCAGACAGGGAGCGATCACAGACAGAGAGCGATCACAGACAGAGAGCGATCACAGACAGAGAGCGATCACAGACAGAGAGCGATCACAGTCAGAGAGCGATCACAGTCAAGGAGCGATCACAGTCAGGGAGTGATCACAGACAGGGAGCGATCACAGACAGAGAGCGATCACAGTCAAGGAGCGATCACAGTCAGGGAGCGATCACAGACAGGGAGCGATCACAGACAGGGAGCGATCACAGACAGAGAGCGATCACAGACATTGAGAGATCGTAGACAGACAGCTATCACAGACAGAGAGCGATCACAGACAGAGAGCGATCACAGACAGGGTGCGATCACAGACAGGGTGCGATCACAGACAGGGTGCGATCACAGACAGGGAGCGATCACAGACAGGGTGCGATCACAGACAGGGAGCGATCACAGACAGGGAGCGATCACAGACAGAGAGCGATCACAGACAGGGAGCGATCACAGACAGAGAGCGATCACAAAGAGGGAGCGATCGCAGACAGAGAGCGATCGCAGACAGGGAGCGATCGCAGTCAGAGAGCGATCGCAGACAGAAAGCGATCGCAGACAGAAAGCGATCACAGACAGGGAGCGATCACAGACAGGGAGCGATCACAGACAGAGAGCGATCGCAGACAGGGAGCGATCGCAGTCAGAGAGCGATCGCAGTCAGAGAGCGATCGCAGACAGAAAGCGATCGCAGACAGAGAGCGATCACAGACAGGGAGCGATCGCAGACAGAGAGCGATCGCAGACAGAGAGCGATCACAGTCAGGGAGCGATCACAGACAGAGAGAGATCGTAGACAGACAGCGATCACAGGCAGAGAGCGATCACAGGCAGAGAGCGATCACAGACAGAGAGCGATCACAGACAGAGAGCGATCACAGACAGAGAGCGATCACAGACAGGGAACGATCACAGACAGAGAGAGATCGTAGACAGACAGCGATCGCAGACAGAGAGATCGCAGACAGAGAGATCGCAGACAGAGAGATCGCAGACAGAGCGAGATCGCAGACAGAGAGTGATCGCAGACAGAGAGAGATCGCAGACAGAGAGAGATCGCATACAGAGAGCGATCGCAGACAGAGAGAGATCGCAGACAGAGAGCGATCGTAGACAGAGAGCGATCACAGACAGGGAGCGATCACAGACAGAGAGCGATCGTAGACAGAGAGCGATCGTAGACAGGGAGCGATCGCAGACAGGGAGCGATCGCAGACAGGGAGCGATCGCAGACAGGGAGCGATCGCAGACAGAGAGCGATCGCAGACAGAGAGCGATCGCAGACAGAGAGCGATCGCAGACAGGGAGCGATCGCAGACAGGGAGCGATCGCAGACAGGGAGCGATCGCAGACAGAGAGCGATCACAGACAGAGAGAGATCACAGACAGAGAGAGATCGTAGACAGAGAGAGATCGTAGACAGACAGCGATCACAGACAGAGAGCGATCACAGACAGAGAGCGATCACAGACAGAGAGCGATCACAGACAGAGAGCGATCACAGACAGAGAGCGATCACAGTCAGGGAGCGATCACAGACAGAGAGCGATCACAGACAGAGAGCGATCACAGACAGAGAGCGATCACAGACAGAGAGCGATCACAGTCAGGGAGCGATCACAGAGAGAGAGAGATCGTAGACAGACAGCGATCACAGACAGAGAGCGATCACAGACAGAGAGCGATCGTAGACAGAGAGCGATCGTAGACAGAGAGCGATCGTAGACAGAGAGCGATCGTAGACAGAGAGCGATCGTAGACAGAGAGCGATCGTAGACAGAGAGCGATCACAGACAGAGAGCGATCACAGACAGAGAGCGATCACAGACAGAGAGCGATCACAGACAGGGAGCGATCACAGAAAGGGAGCGATCACAGAAAGGGAGCGATCACAGACAGGGAGCGATCTCAGACAGGGAGCAATCTCAGACAGGGAGCGATCACAGACAGAGAGCGATCACAGACAGAGAGCGATCTCAGACAGGGAGCGATCTCAGACAGGGAGCGATCACAGACAGAGAGCGATCACAGACAGAGAGCGATCACAGACAGAGAGCGATCACAGTCAGAGAGCGATCACAGACAGAGAGCGATCACAGTCAAGGAGCAATCACAGTCAGGGAGCGATCACAGACAGGGAGCGATCACAGACAGAGAGCGATCACAGACATTGAGAGATCGTAGACAGACAGCGATCACAGACAGGATGCGATCACAGACAGGGAGCGATCACAGACAGGGAGCGATCACAGACAGAGAGCGATCACAGACAGAGAGCGATCACAGACAGAGAGCGATCACAGACATTGAGAGATCGTAGACAGACAGCTATCACAGACAGAGAGCGATCACAGACAAGAGCGATCACAGACATAGAGCGATCACAGACAGGGAGCGATCACAGACAGGGAGCGATCACAGACAGGGAGCGATCACAGTCAGGGAGCGATCACAGACAGGGAGCGATCACAGACAGTGAGCGATCACAGACAGGGAGCGATCACAGACAGGGAGCGATCACAGTCAGGGAGCGATCACAGACAGAGAGAGATCGTAGACAGACAGCGATCACAGACAGAGAGCGATCACAGACAGAGAGCGATCACAGACAGAGAGCGATCACAGTCAGGGAGCGATCACAGAGAGAGAGAGATCGTAGATAGACAGCGATCACAGACAGAGAGCGATCACAGACAGAGAGCGATCACAGACAGACAGCGATCACAGACAGAAAGCGATCGTAGACAGAGAGCGATCACAGACAGAGAGCGATCACAGACAGAGAGCGATCACAGACAGGGAGCGATCACAGAAAGGGAGCGATCACAGAAAGGGAGCGATCACAGAAAGGGAGCGATCACAGAAAGGGAGCGATCACAGACAGGGAGCGATCTCAGACAGGGAGCGATCTCAGACAGGGAGCGATCACAGACAGAGAGCGATCACAGACAGAGAGCGATCTCAGACAGGGAGCGATCACAGACAGAGAGCGATCACAGACAGAGAGCGATCACAGTCAGAGAGCGATCACAGACAGAGAGCGATCACAGTCAAGGAGCGATCACAGTCAGGGAGCGATCACAGACAGGGAGCGATCACAGACAGGGAGCGATCACAGACAGAGAGCGATCACAGACAGAGAGCGATCACAGACATTGAGAGATCGTAGACAGACAGCGATCACAGACAGAGAGCGATCACAGACAGGATGCGATCACAGACAGGGAGCGATCACAGACAGGGAGCGATCACAGACAGAGAGCGATCACAGACAGAGAGCGATCAGAGACATTGAGAGATCGTAGACAGACAGCTATCACAGACAGAGAGCGATCACAGACAGAGAGCGATCACAGACAGAGAGCGATCACAGACATAGAGCGATCACAGACAGAGAGCGATCACAGTCAGAGAGCGATCACAGACAGAGAGCGATCACAGTCAAGGAGCGATCACAGTCAGGGAGCGATCACAGACAGGGAGCGATCACAGACAGAGAGCGATCACAGACAGAGAGCGATCACAGACAGAGAGCGATCACAGACAGAGAGCGATCACAGACAGAGAGCGATCACAGACATTGAGAGATCGTAGACAGACAGCGATCACAGACAGAGAGCGATCACAGACAGGATGCGATCACAGACAGAGAGCGATCACAGACAGGATGCGATCACAGACAGGGAGCGATCACAGACAGGGAGCGATCACAGACAGAGAGCGATCACAGACAGAGAGCGATCAGAGACATTGAGAGATCGTAGACAGACAGCTATCACAGACAGAGAGCGATCACAGACAGAGAGCGATCACAGACATAGAGCGATCACAGACATAGAGCGATCACAGACATTGAGAGATCGTAGACAGACAGCGATCACAGACAGAGAGCGATCACAGACAGGATGCGATCACAGACAGGGAGCGATCACAGACAGGGAGCGATCACAGACAGGGAGCGATCACAGTCAGGGAGCGATCACAAAGAGGGAGCGATCACAGACAGAGAGCGATCACAGACAGAGAGCGATCACAGACAGAGAGCGATCACAGACAGGGAGCGATCACAGTCAGAGAGCGATCACAGACAGAGAGCGATCGTAGACAGAGAGCGATCACTGACAGGGAGCGATCGCAGACATGGAGCGATCACAGACAGGGAGCGATCACAGACAGAGAGCGATCACAGTCAGGGAGCGATCACAGTCAGGGAGCGATCACAGACAGGGAGCGATCACAGACAGGGAGCGATCACAGACAGGGAGCGATCACAGTCAGAGAGCGATCACAGACAGAGAGCGATCGTAGACAGAGATCGATCGTAGACAGAGAGCGATCGTAGACAGAGAGCGATCACTGACAGGGAGCGATCGCAGACAGGGAACGATCGCAGACAGGGAGCGATCGCAGTCAGAGAGCGATCGCAGACAGAAAGCGATCGCAGACAGGGAGCGATCACAGACAGGGAGCGATCGCAGACAGAGAGCGATCGCAGACAGAGAGCGATCACAGTCAGGGAGCGATCACAGACAGAGAGAGATCGTAGACAGACAGCGATCACAGTCAGGGAGCGATCACAGACAGAGAGAGATCGTAGACAGACAGCGATGACAGGCAGAGAGCGATCGCAGGCAGAGAGCGATCGCAGACAGAGAGCGATCGCAGACAGAGAGCGATCGCAGACAGAGAGAGATCGCAGACAGAGCGAGATCGCAGACAGAGCGAGATCGCAGACAGAGCGAGATCGCAGACAGAGCGAGATCGCAGACAGAGAGAGATCGCAGACAGAGAGAGATCGCAGACAGAGAGAGATCGCAGACAGAGAGAGATCGCAGACAGAGAGAGATCGCAGACAGAGAGCGGTCGCAGACCGAGAGGGTTCGCAGACAGAGAGCGATCGCAGACAGAGAGCGATCGCAGACAGATAGCGATCGCAGACAGAGCGGGCTCGCAGACAGAGAGGGATCGCAGACTGAGAGGGTTCGCAGACAGTGAGCGATCGCAGACTGAGAGAGATCGCAGACTGAGAGAGATCGCAGACAGAGAGGGTTCGCATACAGAGAGCGATCGCAGACCGAGAGGGTTCGCAGACAGAGAGCGTTCGCAGACAGAGAGCGATCGCAGACCGAGAGGGTTCGCAGACAGAGAGCGATCGCAGACCGAGAGGGTTCGCAGACAGAGAGCGATCGCAGACAGATAGCGATCGCAGACAGAGCGGGCTCGCAGACAGAGAGGGATCGCAGACTGAGATGGTTCGCAGACAGAGAGCGATCGCAGACAGAGAGAGAGATCGCAGAGAGAGAGCGATCGCAGACAGAGAGCGATCGCAGACAGAGAACGATCGCAGTCAGAGAGCGATCGCAGACAGAGAGCGATCGCAGACAGAGAGCGATCGCAGACAGGGAGGGATCGCAGACAGGGAGGGATCACAGACAGAGAGCGATCACAGACAGAGAGCGATCGTAGACAGAGAGCGATCACAGTCAGGGAGAGATCGTAGACAGAGAGCGATCGCAGACAGAGAGCGATCGCAGACAGAGAGCGATCGCAGACAGAGAGCGATCGCAGACAGAGAGCGATCGCAGACAGAGAGCGATCGCAGACAGAGAGCGATCGCAGACAGAGAGCGATCGCAGACAGAGAGCGATCGCAGACAGAGGGCGATCGCAGACAGAGGGCGATCGCAGACAGAGGGCGATCGCAGACAGAGGGCGATCGCAGACAGAGGGCGATCGCAGACAGAGGGCGATCGCAGACAGAGGGCGATCGCAGACAGAGAGAGATCGCAGACAGAGAGAGATCGCAGACAGAGAGAGATCGCAGACAGAGAGAGATCGCAGACAGAGAGAGATCGCAGAGAGAGAGAGATCGCAGACAGAGAGCGATCGCAGACAGAGAGCGATCGCAGACAGAGAGCGATCGCAGACAGAGAGCGATCGCAGACAGGGAGGGATCGCAGACAGAGAGCGATCACAGTCAGGGAGAGATCGTAGACAGAGAGACATCGTAGACAGAGAGCGATCACAGACAGAGAGCGATCACAGACAGAGAGCGATCGCAGACAGAGAGCGACCGCAGACAGGGAGCGATCGCAGACAGGGAGCGATCGCAGACAGGGAGCGATCGCAGACAGAGAGCGATCACAAACAGGGAGCGATCACAGACAGGGAGCGATCACAGACAGGGAGCGATCACAGACAGGGAGCGATCACAGACAGAGAGCAATTACAGACAGAGAGCGATCGTAGACAGAGAGAGATCACAGAAAGGGAGAGATCACAGACAGAGAGCGATCACAGACAGGGAGCGATCACAGACAGAGAGAGATCACAGACAGGGAGCGATCGCAGACAGGGAGCGATCGCAGACAGGGAGCGATCGCAGACAGGGAGCGATCGCAGACAGGGAGCGATCGCAGACAGGGAGCGATCGCAGACAGGGAGCGATCGCAGACAGGGAGCGATCGCAGACAGAGAGCGATCGCAGACAGAGAGCGATCGCAGACAGAGAGCGATCGCAGACAGGGAGCGATCACAGACAGGGAGAGATCACAGACAGAGAGAGATCGTAGACAGAGAGAGATCGTAGACAGAGAGCGATCGTAGACAGAGAGAGATCGTAGACAGAGAGCGATCACAGACAGAGAGCGATCACAGACAGAGAGCGATCACAGACAGAGAGCGATCACAGACAGAGAGCGATCACAGACAGAGAGCGATCACAGACAGAGAGCGATCACAGACAGAGAGCGATCACAGACAGGGAGAGATCACAGACAGAGAGAGATCGTAGACAGAGAGCGATCACAGACAGAGAGCGATCACAGACAGAGAGCGATCACAGACAGAGAGCGATCACAGACAGAGAGCGATCACAGACAGAGAGCGATCACAGACAGAGAGCGATCACAGACAGAGAGAAATCACAGACAGAGAGAGATCGTAGACAGAGAGAGATCGCAGACAGAGAGCGATCGCACACAGAGAGCGATCGCACACAGAGAGCGATCGCAGACAGAGAGAGATCGCAGACAGAGAGCGATCGCAGACAGAGAGCGATCGCAGACAGGGAGCGATCGCAGACAGGGAGCGATCGCAGACAGGGAGCGATCGCAGACAGGGAGCGATCGCAGACAGGGATCGATCGCAGACAGGGAGCGATCGCAGACAGAGAGCGATCGCAGACAGAGAGCGATCGCAGACAGAAAGCGAACGCAGACAGAGGGCGATCGAAGAAAGAGAGCGATCGTAGAAAGAGAGCGATCGTAGAAAGAGAGCGATCGCAGACAGAGAGCGATCGCAGACAGAGAGCGATCGCAGACAGAGAGCGATCGCAGACAGAGAGCGATCGCAGACAGAGAGCGATCGCAGACAGAAAGCGATCACAGACAGAGAGCGATCACAGACAGAGGGCGATCGTAGACAGAGAGCGATCGTAGAAAGAGAGCGATCACAGACAGAGAGCGATCACAGACAGAGAGCGATCACAGACAGAGAGCAATCACAGACAGAGGGCGATCACAGTCAGGGAGCGATCACAGACAGAGAGCGATCACAAACAGGGAGCGATCACAGACAGAGAGCGATCACAGACAGAGAGCGAACACAGACAGAGAGCGATCACAGACAGAGAGCAATCGTAGACAGAGAGCGATCACAGTCAGAGAGCGATCACAGACAGGGAGCGACCGTAGACAGAGAGCGATCACAGACAGAGAGCAATCGTAGACAGAGAGCGATCACAGTCAGAGAGCGATCACAGACAGGGAGCGACCGTAGACAGAGAGCGATCACAGACAGAGAGCGATCGTAGACAGAGAGCGATCACAGACAGAGAGCGATCGTAGACAGAGAGCGATCACAGTCAGAGGGCGATCACAGTCAGGGAGCGATCACAGACAGAGAGCGATCACAGACAGAGAGCGATCACAGTCAGGGAGCGATCACAGACAGAGAGCGATCACAAACAGGGAGCGATCACAGACAGAGAGCGATCACAGACAGAGAGCGAACACAGACAGAGAGCGATCACAGACAGAGAGCAATCGTAGACAGAGAGCGATCACAGTCAGAGAGCGATCACAGACAGAGAGCGATCACAGACAGAGAGCGATCACAGTCAGAGGGCGATCACAGTCAGGGAGCGATCACAGACAGAGAGGGATCACAGACAGAGAGCGATCACAGACAGAGAGCGATCACAGTCAGAGAGTGATCACAGACAGAGAGGGATCACAGACAGAGAGCGATCACAGTCAGAGGGCGATCACAGACAGGGAGCGATCACAGACAGGGAGCGATCACAGACAGGGAGCGATCACAGACAGGGAGCGATCACAGACAGGGAGCGATCACAGACAGGGAGAGATCGTAGACAGAGAGCGATCACAGACAGAGAGCGATCACAGACAGGGAGCGATCACAGACAGGGAGCGATCACAGACAGGGAGAGATCACAGACAGAGAGAGATCACAGACAGAGAGAGATCGTAGACAGGGAGCGATCACAGACAGGGAGCGATCACAGAAAGGGAGCGATCGCAGACAGGGAGCGATCGCAGACAGAGAGCGATCACAGAAAGGGAGCGATCTCAGACAGGGAGCGATCTCAGACAGGGAGCGATCACAGTCAGAGAGCGATCACAGACAGAGAGCGATCACAGTCAAGGAGCGATCACAGTCAAGGAGCGATCACAGACAGAGAGCGATCACAGACATTGAGAGATCGTAGACAGAGAGCGATCGTAGACAGAGAGCGATCACTGACAGGGAGCGATCGCAGACAGAGGGCGATCACAGACAGAGAGCGATCACAGACAGAGAGCGATCACAGACAGAGAGCGATCACAGACAGAGAGCGATCACAGACATAGAGCGATCACAGACATTGAGAGATCGTAGACAGACAGCGATCACAGACAGAGAGCGATCACAGACAGGGTGCGATCACAGACAGGGTGCGATCACAGACAGGGAGCGATCACAGACAGGGAGCGATCACAGACAGGGAGCGATCACAGACAGGGAGCGATCACAGACAGGGAGCGATCACAGACAGGGAGCGCTCACAAAGAGGGAGCGATCACATACAGAGAGCGATCACAGACAGAGAGCGATCACAGACAGAGAGCGATCACAGACAGAGAGCGATCGTAGACAGAGAGCGATCGTAGACAGAGAGCGATCACTGACAGGGAGCGATCACAGACAGGGAGCGATCGCAGACAGAGAGCGATCGCAGACAGGGAGCGATCGCAGACAGGGAGCGATCGCAGACAGGGAGCGATCGCAGTCAGAGAGTGTAGGGGGTAGTGTAATTTTTAAACGGTTAGCTGCCTTTTAGTCTTTTCTACCTCATAGTAAACACAAGCAGGCACTCAACTGTTGCCGGACCTCCCCCACGTTTATATGAATGAAACAGTTGTAACAGCTTTCCTCGATAGTTGAGAGGCCGCCCTTAACCACAGTTGTACATCATCATCCATATAAGGGAAGAACGGGAAGCTCAAACACTGATTGGCCAAGTGAATGATAAAAGAATCCCAGGCACCAGAACCCAAATAAGGAAAACAGTGGGGAATCCGAGCACTCGTTGGTCAAGGCAGCAGTAGTAAACCCAGCCCACATATACATGTATATAATGTGTGGAGATTACTATGCTTGTGTGTGTGTACCTTTGGGAACAGCACCCGACTTTGCAAAGTTGAATGAAAAGTTTTGGACTGACTCCTCCGTGTCTTTGTTCCTGGGAAGGGAAATAAAAAGTGCCGTAGATGGGGCTGGACAGCCACTTATCTCGCACAATTGGGGGCTCCTCCGGGATGAAATAATTATTGCCGGGGGGGGGCAGTCTCTTCAGCTCACGGATCAAGCCTGATTACGACAAAGACGCGTCTAGTATATATTTATACTTCTCACTGATCGGCTTGGTCCGTTGGCCGTCGGCCAAGAGACGATGTGACCCGGCTCATTTAAAAATAATTTTGAATCCTGGAAAAGGAACACACGGACGAGTGCTGGGACGACCGGTTAGTGACTATACACGGGGGTACACACATTTAAAAAGGCCAGACAACTCCGTGCACGGATCAAGGTAAGAGATTCTTTTGTTCTTCCTTGTTGGCCGCGTGGTTTTGACGGTCATCTGTGAAAACGCTTTGGGCGTTTAAGACCAGGACTGAAGATAAACCACGGGAAATTGTGGTTTTGACGGTCATCTGTGAAAACGCTTTGAGCGTTTAAGACCAGGACTGAAGATAAACCACGGGAAATTGTGGTTTTGACGGTCATCTGTGAAAACGCTTTGGGCGTTTAAGACCAGGACCGAAGATAAACCATGGGAAATCAGACTTCTAGATTTACTAAGGAAAAGTCAGGGAAGACTGCAAATGGGAAAGAAATACCCCCCGATAGTCCATTAGGTCGGAAGTTAAGTCTATGGACGGACAGTAGTAGAACGAAGGACTTAAAGAAAGAGACCATGATAAAATATTGTTGTTTTATATGGACCAAAGAACCTATCCGCGCCCCCTCGGTAGTTTGGCCCGAGTATGGGTCTGATGAAGACTGGGTGTGTCAAATCCTAAATGTATATGTTAACAGAAAACAACCGTTTGACCCAGAGGAGAGCAAATATGCCGCCGCCTGGTTGGCGGGAGACGGCGAGAGTCCCACGCGTCTCTATCCTCTGATTCCCCAAACAGACCCGAGGAAGCCCCAGAAGTCTTGGGACATCCTCACCGACGGTTTGCCACCGTCTTCCCCGCCCCCGTATATACCACCCGCGCACGACCAGGCGTCCAGCGCGGAGCTCCCTCCTGCGATGGATAATTCCGAGTCCCAGCAGGCTACGACCAGTGAGGAAGGGACTGCTGGGGGGGGTAAGGAGGGGGCACAGAACTCACCCCAGGCACTAGGAAATCAGTCCGACTCGAGATGCGGAGAGGTCGAGAAGAGGGATTGAGAGCTGGGAGGAGTGACAATATTGAACAGCTGAACCCCTTACGAGAGGTGCCGTTTGGGAACGAACGGACCGGGTTCGTAGTACAACCTTTAAATTCTGGGGATATCCGGCAACTCCGTAATGAACTACCCCGTCTACTGGACGACCCCGTCAGTGTGGGAATACAACTGGACCAATTTCTGGGGCCCAGTATATACACATGGGCTGAACTGCAGGCCATGATGAGAATACTATTTAATTACAATGAAATTGTTATGATCCGGAATAGTGCAATGGCCATTTGGGATAGGGAGCATCAGGACGGCCCTCAGCGTGGAGAGCAGAAGTACCCCTTAGAGGACCCCCGGTGGGATCATAACGACGCGGGGGGAAGGGCCAATATGACAGACCTCAGAAGCCTTATAATCAGGGGAATCCAAACCTGCGTGCCCAAACAGCGGAATTTAGCAAAAGCATTTGAAGTTGGACAGAAAAAGGATGAATCCCCGAGTGAGTTTTTAGACCGTTTGCGGGAGTCCATGCGAAAGTATTCAGGTTTAGACCCCGATGGGGAAATAGGCAAGAGCATGCTTAAGGTGCACTTTGTGACTAAGTCATGGCCTGACATTCAGAAGAAATTACAGAAAGTGGAGGATTGGGCTGAAAAGGATGTTGCAGAATTATTACGGGAAGCACAGAAGGTGTACGTTCAGAGGGATGTAATAAGGGAGAAACATAAGACAAAAATGATGGTGGCAGTCGTACGGGAAGCTTGTAAGTCCACCGGAATGGGGGAGGGAGGTTATGGGGTGGAAAGAGGAACGTCGAAGAAAAGTTGGAGAGGGAGAGAAGCGAGACGGGGCAGAAGTGAGAGAGGAAGAATTAGCCGTTACCATGTCATACCTTAGTGAGTCCCGATTGACAGAGATAGACCCTAGGGTTTGGGTCGCCAAAGGGAACTGGGGGGGACTCGCAATTCGACCTGTGGAGGTAAAATTAAAGCCCCAGAGCCCCGACGTCAGAGTGCGCCAATACCCCATCTCTTGGGAAGGGAGGCAGGGCCTGAAGACAGTTATGGAAGACCTAATAAAAGATGGATTGGTAGAGCCCTGTATGTCACGATACAATTCCCCCATCCTGCCGGTCCGGAAGTCGGATGGGAGCTACCGAATGGTCCAAGACCTAAGGGAGGTAAATAAAATTGTCCAAGTACGGCACCCTGTGGTACCGAACCCATACACTATTCTGGGGCGAATCCCCCCGGACCACGGCTGGTTTAGTGTTATAGACTTAAAGGATGCCTTCTGGGCGTGTCCCCTGGACAAGGACAGTAGGGATCTTTTTGCTTTTGAATGGGAGGATCCTGATACTGGCAGAAAACAACAGTACAGGTGGACCGTACTCCCCCAAGGATTCACTGAGTCCCCGACTCTGTTCGGGCAGATTCTGGAACAATTATTGGAGGGACTAACCTTGTCCCCGGCCCTTAAGCTTATACAATACGTGGACGATCTCCTTTTATCCGGACCGGCGGAGGAGGACGTCCTACTTGGGACTAATGCCCTGTTAAATTACCTAGCTGAGAAGGGGTTAAGAGTGAGTCAGAAGAAGCTCCAATATGTCGAGAAAGAGGTTAAGTACCTGGGACACTTGATAAGCCAGGGACAGAAACGAATAAGTCCGGAAAGAGTGCGGGCAATAATCGAACTAGGCCTCCCAACGACCAAGAGGGAGTTGCGGAAGTTCTTGGGACTCTTAGGCTATTGTCGGTTATGGATAGACGACTATGCCCCCCTTACTAAAGACTTGTATCTAAAACTCATTGAGGAGGCACCCAACAGAATAAAATGGGAGGAGGAGGAGAAAAAGTTAATTGAAACCCTAAAAGGAAAATTGATGGCCGCACCTGTTTTAAGCTTGCCGGATTTTAGTAAGACATTTCGCCTCTTTGTGAACTCCAGAAAGGGAACCGCTCTTGGAGTATTGACCCAGGACTGGGGGGGTAAAAGGAAGCCCGTGGCTTTCCTGTCAAAAATTCTGGATCCAGTCTCCCGAGGGTGGCCGGAGTGTGTCCAAGCGGTGGCAGCCACGGCAAAGCTGGTAGAGGAAAGCAGGAAGTTGACTTTCGGGGCCCCCTTGACAGTCACTACTCCCCACCAGGTTAGAACTATTCTGAATCAGAAGGCCGGGAGGTGGCTGACTGACTCGAGAATTCTGAAATATGAAGCCATATTGTTAGACCGAGAAGACCTCCGAATAGAAGTCGGGGGCTGCCAGAACCCGGCGGACTTTCTTTGGAAAGGGGAAGGGGAGGAGGAACTGGAACACTGCTGTTCAGACATAATAGAGTACCAGAGTAAAGTGAGGGAAGATCTGAGGGATACCCCCTTACATGCAGGAAGGCGGTGGTACATTGATGGGTCCTCTCGAGTGATAGATGGGAAGAGACACAACGGTTATGCAGTCATTAGTGAGACTGGTTGGGAATTAGTGGAAAGTGGACGGCTACCGAATGCCTGGTCCGCACAAACGTGCGAATTGTACGCCTTGCACCGGGCTCTGAGGAATTTAAAGGGAATAGCCGGGACAATCTACACTGACTCTAAGTATGCCTTTGGGGTAGTACACACCTTTGGGAAGATCTGGAAAGAAAGGGGAATGATAAATAGCAGAGGAATGGAGTTGGTCCACGAGGAACTGGTAGCCATGATCTTGGAGGATTTGTTGCTGCCACAAGAGATTGCTGTAGTACATGTGAAAGGACACCAGAAAGACGATAAAATAGAGACCCTGGGGAATCAATTGGCAGATGAACAGGCAAAATTGGCTGGGATGGGGAAGGAAGTAATAAACTGCCTGGTAAGGATTCCACAGATATCCGAAATTACCGAAGTGCCCACGTTTACTGACAAAGAAGAAACTCTTCTCGCGTCTCTGGGGGGTACAAAGGATAGGGAAGGCAAGTGGACCTTACCCGATGGCCGCCAGCTACTAAATCGACCGTTGACGCGGGACATTATTGCCCGTTTACACCAAGGGGGTCACTGGGGCGCCCAGGCACTGTGTGATGCCTTCCTGCGCCGATATGCTCACCCTGGTCTGTACACGGTAGCCAAGCAGGTCACAGGAGATTGCATAACATGTCAAAAGATAAACAAAAGGGGGCTGCGGCAGCATGCAAGACAAGGGGGTAGGAGTCCGGCCTATAGGCCGTTTGAGTATGTCCAGGTAGATTACACTGAGCTCCCCCCCATAGGTCGCCTGAAGTATCTATTAGTAGTGGTAGATCACCTGACAGGATGGGTGGAAGCTTTCCCCACTACCACGGCAACGGCAACTCAGGTTAGCAAGATTCTACTCGAGCAAATCATCCCACGATTTGGGCTACCCCGCGCTATTGACTCTGACCAGGGGAGCCACTTCACCTCGACCGTCCTCCAGAATGTAGTGCAAGCAATGGGGATTGACTGGGATTTGCACACCCCCTGGCATCCCTCCTCCTCGGGCAAGGTCGAAAGAATGAACCAGACCATCAAAAAGCAGCTAACCAAGCTCACTAGTGAAATCGGCCTGCCTTGGACCAAATGCCTACCCCTTGCCCTGTTGCAAATTCGCACCCAGCCAAGGCGGGATTTGGGCGTCTCCCCTTTCGAAATGTTATTTGGCCTCCCGTTCCATGGGCCGAAGGGGGAACCTCCTGTATTTGAGTCTCGGGATATGTTTGTGCAAAAATATGTGGTGGCTCTGGGGTCTGCTCTATCTCGTTTACGCCAACAGGGACTTTTGGCACAGACGCCGCCCCTCGAGTTTGCGGTGCACACCGTCAAGCCGGGTCAGTGGGTCCTGATTAAAAGCTGGAAGCAGCGTACCCTCGAACCAACTTGGGACGGTCCCTTCCTGGTACTTTTGACGACCGAAACGGCTGTCCGTACGGCCGAAAAGGGCTGGACACATTACACTCGAGTCAAGGGACCAGTGCCACAACCGACGGAGGATGAACGAACCTCTCTGACAAAGGCATCTAAGGAACAGAGACTCTGAGAACGAACTAATCGGACTTTGGCGAGTCTAAAGGAACTGTGCCCTCGGGCTACGGGTGTCGCGACAAAATGCGGTCAATCGTATTGTTAACTTGCTATGCCATTGTCCTTGGGCTGGGTCATAGTGTGCGTGTTACCCAATTTGGCCTCTGGTTAAAACAAGCAGAGGACCGTCAGTGGTTCACCATCTCCGTGCTTGCCAACCAATCAACACAGACACTTAGCTTAGACCTATGTGAGTTGGTGCCCTGTAGGACTAAAAGTCAACTGAATCAAACTAAGCAGAATCTAGAGAGAGAAAGGGGATTCCAGGGTCAGACGTTAGTATTACAATTGTATGGTAGGGAAGGCCTAAGTAGGCCTCCAGCCCCCGGGGTCCAGGCTATGGTGTCAGTTGTCCGTGATCCCATCACCCCTGGACGAGATTGTGGGCAGAATCAGTGCAATCCGCTTTATCTGACCATAAAGAACTTGGAAAAGAACGAGGCGAGACTTAATAGAACAATACTGGGTATTAGAGTTGGGGGCCAGTCAGGATGGGGGGGGGATGCAGCTGTGCTGCACGTATATCACGGTCATTGAAGCTGAGTCTGGGGGCTCATCCACCACTGGTAAGCAGGAAAAGATTAGAATAATTGAGACAACGGATTTGGAAAAGACCTTTGAAATAGAAACAGGATACGGGGAGGCGAATGCCTGGATGGAATGGGTCAAATATACTGTGAGGAGCATGAAAAAGAGTGATTGCTACGCATGCACGAGTGCCCGCCCTAACCCTCAGGTGGTCCCATTCCCGCTGGGATGGGAGAAACACCCACGAGCCTTGGACTGCATGATAAGGCTGTACCAGGACCGAGAGGCCTGGAACGACCCCACTTGTCGACCCTTGAGTTTGAAGTTTCCCCCCGTCAGGTCTGAGGGGGCGCCCCGCCCGCCATCATTCTCAGGGGTAACGGGTACGCACCAGGCCTGCGTCTCTCGGACGGGACTACAGTGGGACGACGATGTGGGGACATTTGACAAGTGCAGCGGATCAATTCGGCTGGTCAATGAAACTACCAGGGGCGGGAATTACTCCCACATTCATGTACCTAGGGCAGACCTCTGGTGGTACTGTGGTGGGAGGGTTCTGCGACCGACCCTGCCCCAAAAATGGACGGGCACTTGTGCGATCGTTCAATTGGCCATCCCATTCACCCTGGCATTCGAAAAACAAGAGCAACCCCGTTCTAGTGGAAGAACTGAGAGAGCTTTGGAGACCTCTTTCGATGATAACATATATTTAGATGCCATAGGGGTCCCCAGGGGTGTTCCTGACGAATACAAGGCTAGGAACCAGATAGCGGCGGGTTTTGAGTCGTCACTGTTCTGGTGGGTGACCATCAATAAGAACGTGGATTGGATTAATTATATTTACTACAATCAGCAGAGGTTCATTAATTATACCCGGGATGCAGTGAAAGGAATAGCAGAACAACTGGACGCCACTAGTAGGATGGCGTGGGAAAATAGGTTGGCCTTAGACATGATGTTGGCAGAGAAGGGGGGTGTTTGTGTCATGATAGGCACTCAGTGCTGCACTTTCATCCCCAACAACACAGCCCCTGATGGGTCCATCACCCGCGCCCTGGATGGACTCACCACATTGGCGGACGAACTGGCCGAAAACTCGGGCATCGACTCTGGCCTCACGGACTGGTTGGAAGCTTGGTTCGGTAAATGGACGGGGATGGTCGTTCCCTTTCTTGTCTCATGTATAGTGGTGGCAGGGGTACTCACTGCCCTTGGGTGTTGCGTTATTCCCTGTGTCCGTGGATTAACTCAACGACTGATCGAAACTGCCCTTACTAAGAAGGATGTTCCCTATGGGCAGGTTGAACGAATAAATCTCGAGATGGAACAACGTGAATCCCTCTTGGGCGGGGGTAGTATTAGAGAAGGGCAGTTTGATGAACAAGCTCGGGAGTTATTAAATGCCCTGGAGAAGAAACTTACGGTTGAAAAATTACAGGCCGTAAGAAAAGACACGGGGGATTTGTAGGGGGTAGTGTAATTTTTAAACGGTTAGCTGCCTTTTAGTCTTTTCTACCTCATAGTAAACACAAGCAGGCACTCAACTGTTGCCGGACCTCCCCCACGTTTATATGAATGAAACAGTTGTAACAGCTTTCCTCGATAGTTGAGAGGCCGCCCTTAACCACAGTTGTACAACATCATCCATATAAGGGAAGAACGGGAAGCTCAAACACTGATTGGCCAAGTGAATGATAAAAGAATCCCAGGCACCAGAACCCAAATAAGGAAAACAGTGGGGAATCCGAGCACTCGTTGGTCAAGGCAGCAGTAGTAAACCCAGCCCACATATACATGTATATAATGTGTGGAGATTACTATGCTTGTGTGTGTGTACCTTTGGGAACAGCACCCGACTTTGCAAAGTTGAATGAAAAGTTTTGGACTGACTCCTCCGTGTCTTTGTTCCTGGGAAGGGAAATAAAAAGTGCCGTAGATGGGGCTGGACAGCCACTTATCTCGCACAGAGAGCGATCACAGTCAGAGAGCGATCACAGTCAGAGAGCGATCACAGACAGAGAGAGATCGTAGACAGGGAGCGATCACAGACAGGGAGCGATCACAGACAGGGAGCGATCACAGACAGAGAGAGATCGTAGACAGACAGCGATCACAGGCAGAGAGCGATCACAGACAGGGAGCGATCGCAGACAGGGAGCGATCGCAGACAGGGAGCGATCGCAGACAGGGAGCGATCGCAGACAGGGAGCGATCGCAGACAGGGAGCGATCGCAGACAGGGAGCGATCGCAGACAGGGAGCGATCGCAGACAGAGAGCGATCGCAGACAGGGAGCGATCACAGACAGGGAGAGATCACAGACAGAGAGAGATCGTAGACAGAGAGCGATCACAGACAGAGAGCGATCACAGACAGAGAGCGATCACAGACAGAGAGCGATCACAGACAGAGAGCGATCACAGACAGAGAGCGATCACAGACAGAGAGCGATCACAGACAGAGAGCGATCACAGACAGGGAGAGATCACAGACAGAGAGAGATCGTAGACAGAGAGCGATCACAGACAGAGAGCGATCACAGACAGAGAGCGATCACAGACAGAGAGCGATCACAGACAGAGAGCGATCACAGACAGAGAGAAATCACAGACAGAGAGAGATCGTAGACAGAGAGAGATCGCAGACAGAGAGCGATCGCAGACAGAGAGAGATCGCAGACAGAGAGCGATCGCAGACAGAGAGCGATCGCAGACAGAGAGCGATCGCAGACAGGGAGCGATCGCAGACAGGGAGCGATCGCAGACAGGGAGCGATCGCAGACAGGGAGCGATCGCAGACAGAGAGCGTTCGCAGACAGAAAGCGAACGCAGACAGAGGGCGATCGAAGAAAGAGAGCGATCGTAGAAAGAGAGCGATCGTAGAAAGAGAGCGATCGTAGAAAGAGAGCGATCGCAGACAGAGAGCGATCGCAGACAGAGAGCGATCGCAGACAGAGAGCGATCGCAGACAGAGAGCGTTCGCAGACAGAAAGCGATCACAGACAGAGAGCGATCGTAGACAGAGAGCGATCGTAGAAAGAGAGCGATCACAGACAGAGAGCGATCACAGACAGAGAGCGATCACAGACAGAGAGCAATCACAGACAGAGGGCGATCACAGTCAGGGAGCGATCACAGACAGAGAGCGATCACAAACAGGGAGCGATCACAGACAGAGAGCGATCACAGACAGAGAGCGAACACAGACAGAGAGCGATCACAGACAGAGAGCAATCGTAGACAGAGAGCGATCACAGTCAGAGAGCGATCACAGACAGGGAGCGACCGTAGACAGAGAGCGATCACAGACAGAGAGCAATCGTAGACAGAGAGCGATCACAGTCAGAGAGCGATCACAGACAGGGAGCGACCGTAGACAGAGAGCGATCACAGACAGGGAGCGACCGTAGACAGAGAGCGATCACAGACAGAGAGCGATCGTAGACAGAGAGCGATCACAGTCAGAGGGCGATCACAGTCAGGGAGCGATCACAGACAGAGAGCGATCACAGACAGAGAGCGATCACAGTCAGGGATCGATCACAGACAGAGAGCGATCACAAACAGGGAGCGATCACAGACAGAGAGCGATCACAGACAGAGAGCGAACACAGACAGAGAGCGATCACAGACAGAGAGCAATCGTAGACAGAGAGCGATCACAGTCAGAGAGCGATCACAGACAGAGAGCGATCACAGACAGAGAGCGATCACAGTCAGAGGGTGATCACAGTCAGGGAGCGATCACAGACAGAGAGGGATCACAGACAGAGAGCGATCACAGACAGAGAGCGATCACAGTCAGAGAGCGATCACAGACAGAGAGCGATCACAGTCAGAGGGCGATCACAGACAGGGAGCGATCACAGACAGGGAGCGATCACAGACAGGGAGCGATCACAGACAGGGAGCGATCACAGACAGGGAGCGATCACAGACAGGGAGCGATCACAGACAGGGAGCGATCACAGACAGGGAGAGATCGTAGACAGAGAGCGATCACAGACAGAGAGCGATCACAGACAGGGAGCGATCACAGACAGGGAGCGATCACAGACAGGGAGAGATCACAGACAGAGAGAGATCACAGACAGAGAGAGATCGTAGACAGGGAGCGATCACAGACAGGGAGCGATCACAGAAAGGGAGCGATCGCAGACAGGGAGCGATCGCAGACAGAGAGCGATCACAGAAAGGGAGCGATCTCAGACAGGGAGCGATCTCAGACAGGGAGCGATCTCAGACAGGGAGCGATCACAGTCAGAGAGCGATCACAGACAGAGAGCGATCACAGTCAAGGAGCGATCACAGTCAAGGAGCGATCACAGTCAGGGAGCGATCACAGACAGGGAGCGATCACAGACAGGGAGCGATCACAGACAGGGAGCGATCACAGACAGAGAGCGATCACAGACATTGAGAGATCGTAGACAGAGAGCGATCGTAGACAGAGAGCGATCACTGACAGGGAGCGATCGCAGACAGAGGGCGATCACAGACAGAGAGCGATCACAGACAGAGAGCGATCACAGACAGAGAGCGATCACAGACATAGAGCGATCACAGACATTGAGAGATCGTAGACAGACAGCGATCACAGACAGAGAGCGATCACAGACAGGGTGCGATCACAGACAGGGTGCGATCACAGACAGGGAGCGATCACAGACAGGGAGCGATCACAGACAGGGAGCGATCACAGACAGGGAGCGATCACAGACAGGGAGCGATCACAGACAGGGAGCGCTCACAAAGAGGGAGCGATCACATACAGAGAGCGATCACAGACAGAGAGCGATCACAGACAGAGAGCGATCACAGACAGAGAGCGATCGTAGACAGAGAGCGATCGTAGACAGAGAGCGATCACTGACAGGGAGCGATCACAGACAGGGAGCGATCACAGACAGAGAGCGATCGCAGACAGGGAGCGATCGCAGACAGGGAGCGATCGCAGACAGGGAGCGATCGCAGTCAGAGAGCGATCACAGTCAGAGAGCGATCACAGACAGAGAGAGATCGTAGACAGGGAGCGATCACAGACAGGGAGCGATCACAGACAGGGAGCGATCACAGACAGAGAGAGATCGTAGACAGACAGCGATCACAGGCAGAGAGCGATCACAGGCAGAGAGCGATCACAGACAGAGAGCGATCACAGACAGGGAACGATCACAGACAGAGAGCGATCGCAGACAGAGAGCGATCGCAGACAGAGAGCGATCGCAGACAGAGAGATCGCAGACAGAGCGAGATCGCAGACAGAGAGAGATCGCAGACAGAGAGAGATCGCAGACAGAGAGAGATCGCAGACAGAGAGAGATCGCATACAGAGAGCGATCGCAGACAGAGAGAGATCGCAGACAGAGAGAGATCGCAGACAGAGAGCGATCGCAGACCGAGAGGGTTCGCAGACAGAGAGCGATCGCAGACAGATAGCGATCGCAGACAGAGCGGGCTCGCAGACAGAGAGGGATCGCAGACTGAGAGGGTTCGCCGACAGAGAGCGATCGCAGACTGAGAGAGATCGCAGACAGAGAGGGTTCGCATACAGAGAGCGATCGCAGACCGAGAGGGTTCGCAGACAGAGAGCGATCGCAGACCGAGAGGGTTCGCAGACAGAGAGCGATCGCAGACAGATAGCGATCGCAGACAGAGCGGGCTCGCAGACAGAGAGCGATCACAGACCGAGAGGGATCACAGACAGAGGGCGATCGCAGACAGAGGGCGATCGCAGACAGAGGGCGATCGCAGACAGAGAGCGATCGCAGACAGAGGGCGATCGCAGACAGAGGGCGATCGCAGACAGAGAGAGATCGCAGAGAGAGAGAGATCGCAGACAGAGAGCGATCGCAGACAGAGAGCGATCGCAGACAGGGAGGGATCGCAGACAGGGAGGGATCACAGACAGAGAGCGATCGTAGACAGAGAGCGATCACAGTCAGGGAGAGATCGTAGACAGAGAGACATCGTAGACAGAGAGCGATCACAGACAGAGAGCGATCACAGACAGAGAACGATCACAGACAGAGAACGATCACAGACAGAGAGCGATCACAGACAGAGAGCGATCACAGACAGAGAGCGATCACAGACAGAGGGCGATCGCAGACAGAGGGCGACCGCAGAGAGAGAGCGATCGCAGAGAGGGAGCGATCGCAGACAGAGAGCGATCGCAGACAGGGAGGGATCGCAGACAGGGAGGGATCGCAGACAGGGAGGGATCACAGACAGGGAGCGATCACAGACAGGGAGCGATCACAGACAGGGAGCGATCACAGACAGGGAGCGATCGTAGACAGAGAGCGATCACAGTCAGGGAGAGATCGTAGACAGAGAGACATCGTAGACAGAGAGCGATCACAGACAGAGAGCGATCACAGACAGAGAACGATCACAGACAGAGAGCGATCACAGACAGAGAGCGATCACAGACAGAGAGCGACCACAGACAGAGGGCGACCACAGACAGAGGGCGACCACAGACAGAGGGCGACCACAGACAGAGGGCGATCACAGACAGAGGGCGATCACAGACAGAGGGCGATCACAGACAGAGGGCGATAACAGACAGAGGGCGATCACAGACAGAGAGCGATCACAGACAGAGAGCGATCGTAGAAAGAGAGCGATCGTAGAAAGAGAGCGATCGTAGACAGAGAGCGATCGTAGACAGAGAGCGATCACAGACAGGGAGCGATCACAGACAGGGAGCGATCACAGACAGGGAGCGATCACAGACAGAGAGCGATCGTAGACAGAGAGCGATCGTAGACAGAGAGCGATCGTAGACAGGGAGCGATCGCAGACAGGGAGCGATCGCAGACAGGGAGCGATCGCAGACAGGGAGCGATCGCAGACAGGGAGCGATCGCAGACAGAGAGCGATCACAAACAGGGAGCGATCACAGACAGGGAGCGATCACAGACAGGGAGCGATCGCAGACAGAGAGCGATCACAAACAGGGAGCGATCACAGACAGGGAGCGATCACAGACAGGGAGCGATCACAGACAGAGAGCAATTACAGACAGAGAGCGATCATAGACAGAGAGAGATCACAGAAAGGGAGTGATCACAGACAGGGAGAGATCACAGACAGAGAGAGATCACAGACAGGGAGCGATCACAGACAGAGAGCGATCGTAGACAGGGAGCGATCGTAGACAGGGAGCGATCGCAGACAGGGAGCGATCGCAGACAGGGAGCGATCGCAGACAGGGAGCGATCGCAGACAGGGAGCGATCGCAGACAGAGAGCGATCACAGACAGAGAGCGATCACAGACAGGGAGCGATCACAGACAGAGAGCGATCACAGACAGAGAGCGATCACAAACAGGGAGCGATCACAGTCCGAGGGCGATCACAGTCAGGGAGCGATCACAGACAGAGAGCGATCACAGTCAGGGAGCGATCACAGACAGAGAGCGATCACAGTCCGAGGGCGATCACACTCAGGGAGCGATCACAGACAGAGAGCGATCACAGTCAGAGAGCGATCACAGACAGAGAGCGATCACAGTCAGGAAGCGATCACAGACAGAGAGCGATCACAGTCAGGGAGCGATCACAGACAGAGAGCGATCACAAACAGGGAGCGATCACAGACAGAGAGCGATCACAGACAGAGAGCGAACACAGTCAGAGAGCGAACACAGTCAGAGAGCGATCACAGACAGAGAGCAATCGTAGACAGAGAGCGATCACAGACAGAGAGCGATCACAGACAGAGAGCGATCACAGTCAGGGAGCGATCACAGACAGAGAGTGATCACAGACAGAGGGCGATCACAGTCAGGGAGCGATCACAGACAGAGAGCGATCACAGTCAGGGAGCGATCAGAGACAGAGGGCGATCACAGACAGGGAGCGATCACAGACAGAGAGCGATCACAGACAGAGAGCGAACACAGACAGAGAGCGATCACAGACAGAGAGCAATCGTAGATAGAGAGCGATCACAGTCAGAGAGCGATCACAGTCAGAGAGCGATCACAGACAGAGGGCGATCACAGTCAGGGAGCGATCACAGACAGAGAGCGATCACAGACAGAGGGCGATCACAGTCAGGGAGCGATCACAGACAGAGAGCGATCACAGACAGGGAGCGATCATAGACAGAGAGCGATCGTAGAGAGAGAGAGATCACAGACAGGGAGAGATCACAGACAGAGAGAGATCACAGACAGAGAGAGATCGTAGACAGAGAGCGATCACAGACAGGGAGCGATCATAGACAGAGAGCGATCACAGACAGAGAGCGATCGTAGAGAGAGAGAGATCACAGACAGGGAGAGATCACAGACAGAGAGAGATCACAGACAGAGAGAGATCGTAGACAGAGAGCGATCACAGACAGGGAGCGATCGCAGACAGAGAGCGATCGCAGACAGGGAGCGATCGCAGACAGAGAGCGATCGCAGACAGAGAGCGATCGCAAACAGGGAGCGATCGCAAACAGGGAGCGATCGCAGACAGAGAGCGATCGCAAACAGGGAGCGATCACAAACAGGGAGCGATCACAAACAGGGAGCGATCACAGACAGTGAGCGATCGCAGACAGAGAGCGATCGCAGACAGAGAGAGATCGCAGACAGAGAGAGATCGCAGACAGAGAGAGATCGCAGACAGAGAGCGATCGCAGACAGAGAGCGATCACAGACAGAGAGCGATCACAGACAGAGAGCGATCACAGACAGAGAGAAATCACAGACAGAGAGAGATCGTAGACAGAGAGAGATCGCAGATAGAGAGCGATCGCAGACAGAGAGCGATCGTAGACAGAGAGAGATCACAGACAGGGAGAGATCACAGACAGAGAGTGATCACAGACAGGGAGAGATCACAGACAGAGAGAGATCGTAGACAGAGAGCGATCACAGACAGAGAGAGATCACAGACAGAGAGAGATCGTAGACAGAGAGCGATCACAGACAGAGAGCGATCACAGACAGAGAGCGATCACAGACAGAGAGAGATCGTAGACAGAGAGAGATCGCAGACAGAGAGCGATCGCAGACAGAGAGAGATCGCAGACAGAGAGAGATCGCAGACAGAGAGCGATCGCAGACAGAGAGCGATCGCAGACAGAGAGAGATCGCAGACAGAGAGCGATCGCAGACAGAGAGCGATCGCAGACAGAGAGCGATCGCAGACAGAGAGCGATCACAGACAGAGGGCGATCGTAGACAGAGAGCGATCGTACAAAGAGAGCGATCGCAGACAGAGAGCGATCGCAGACAGAGGGCGATCGTAGACAGAGAGCGATCGTAGAAAGAGAGCGATCGTACAAAGAGAGCGATCGCAGACAGAGAGCGATCGCAGACAGAGAGCGATCGCAGACAGAGAGCGATCGCAGACAGAGAGCGTTCGCAGACAGAAAGCGATCGCAGACAGAGAGCGATCACAGACAGAGGGCGATCGTAGACAGAGAGTGATTGTAGAAAGAGAGCGATCACAGACAGAGAGCGATCACAGACAGAGAGCGATCACAGACAGAGAGCGATCACAGACAGAGAGCGATCACAGACAGAGAGCGATCACAGACAGAGAGCAATCGTAGACAGAGAGCGATCACAGACAGAGAGCGATCACAGTCAGACGGCGATCACAGTGTGGGAGCGATCACAGACAGAGAGCGATCACAGACAGAGAGCGATCACAGACAGAGAGCGATCACAGACAGAGAGTGATCACAGACAGAGGGCGATCACAGTCAGGGAGCGATCACAGACAGAGAGCGATCACAAACAGGGAGCGATCACAGTCAGAGAGCGATCACAGACAGAGAGCGATCACAGACAGAGAGCGATCACAGTCAGGGAGCGATCACAGACAGAGAGCGATCACAGACAGAGAGCGATCACAGACAGAGAGCGATCACAAACAGGGAGCGATCACAGACATAGAGCGATCGTAGACAGAGAGCGATCGTAGACAGAGAGCGATCACAGACAGAGAGCGATCACAGACAGAGAGCGATCACAAACAGGGAGCGATCATAGACAAAGAGCGATCACAGACAGAGATCAATTACAGACAGAGAGCGATCGTAGAGAGAGAGAGATCACAGACAGAGAGTGATCACAGACAGGGAGAGATCACAGACAGAGAGAGATCGTAGACTGAGAGCGATCGCAGACAGGGAGCGATCGCAGACAGAGAGCGATCACAAACAGGGAGCGATCACAAACAGGGAGCGATCACAGACAGGGAGCGATCACAGACAGGGAGCGATCACAGACAGGGAGCGATCACAGACAGAGAGCGATCACAGACAGAGAGAGATCGTAGACAGAGAGAGATCGTAGACAGAGAGAGATCGTAGACAGAGAGAGATCACAGACAGGGAGAGATCACAGACAGAGAGTGATCACAGACAGGGAGAGATCACAGACAGAGAGAGATCGTAGACAAAGAGAGATCGTAGACAGAGAGAGATCACAGACAGAGAGCGATCACAGACAGGGAGAGATCACAGACAGAGAGAGATCGTAGACAGAGAGCGATCACAGACAGAGAGCGATCACAGACAGAGAGCGATCGCAGACAGGGAGCGATCGCAGACAGGGAGCGATCGCAGACAGGGAGCGATCGCAGACAGTGAGCGATCGCAGACAGAGAGCGATCGCAGACAGAGTGCGTTCGCAGACAGAAAGCGAACGCAGACAGAGAGCGATCACAGACAGAGGGCGATCGTAGAAAGAGAGAGATCGCAGACAGAGAGAGATCGCAGACAGAGAGCAATCGCAGACAGAGAGCAATCGCAGACAGAGAGCGAACGCAGACAGAGAGCGAACGCAGACAGAGAGCGAACGCAGACAGGGAGCGAACGCAGACAGGGAGCGATCGCAGACAGAGAGCGATCACAGACAGAGGGCGATCGTAGACAGAGGGCGATCGTAGACAGAGGGCGATCGTAGACAGAGAGCGATCGTAGAAAGAGAGCGATCACAGACAGAGAGCGATCACAGACAGAGAGAGATCGTAGACAGAGAGCGATCACAGACAGAGAGCGATCGCAGACAGAGAGAGATCGTAGACAGAGAGAGATCGCAGACAGAGAGCGATCGCAGACAGAGAGAGATCGCAGACAGAGAGCGATCGCAGACAGAGAGCGATCGCAGACAGAGAGCGAACGCAGACAGAGAGCGATCGCAGACAGGGAGCGATCGCAGACAGGGAGCGATCGCAGACAGGGAGCGATCGCAGACAGTGAGCGATCGCAGACAGGGAGCGATCTCAGACAGGGAGCGATCGCAGACAGGGAGCGATCGCAGACAGGGAGCGATCGCAGACAGGGAGCGATCGCAGACAGTGAGCGATCGCAGACAGAGAGCGATCGCAGACAGAGTGCGTTCGCAGACAGAAAGCGAACGCAGACAGAGAGCGATCACAGACAGAGGGCGATCGTAGAAAGAGAGAGATCGCAGACAGAGAGAGATCGCAGACAGAGAGCAATCGCAGACAGAGAGCGAACGCAGACAGGGAGCGATCGCAGACAGGGAGCGATCACAGACAGGGAGCGATCACAGACAGGGAGCGATCACAGACAGGGAGCGATCACAGACAGGGAGCGATCGCAGACAGGGAGCGATCGCAGACAGAGTGCGTTCGCAGACAGAAAGCGAACGCAGACAGAGAGCGATCACAGACAGAGGGCGATCGTAGACAGAGGGCGATCGTAGACAGAGAGCGATCGTAGAAAGAGAGCGATCACAGACAGAGAGCGATCAAAGACAGAGAGCGATCACAGACAGAGAGCGATCACAGACAGAGAGCGATCACAGACAGAGAGCGATCACAGACAGAGAGCGATCACAGACAGAGAGCGATCGTAGACAGAGAGCGATCACAGACAGAGAGCGATCGTAGACAGAGAGCGATCACAGACAGAGAGCGATCACAGACAGAGAGCGATCACAGACAGAGAGCGATCACAGACAGAGAGCGATCGTAGACAGAGAGCGATCACAGTCAGAGAGCGATCACAGTCAGAGAGCGATCACAGTCAGGGAGCGATCACAGACAGAGAGCGATCACAGTCAGAGGGCGATCACAGTCAGAGGGCGATCACAGTCAGGGAGCGATCACAGACAGAGGGCGATTACAGTCAGGGAGCGATCACAGACAGAGAGCGATCACAGACAGAGAGCGATCACAGACAGAGAGCGATCACAGACAGAGAGCGATCACAGACAGAGAGCGATCAAAGACAGAGAGCGATCACAGACAGAGAGCGATCACAGACAGAGAGCGATCACAGACAGAGAGCGATCACAGACAGAGAGCGATCGTAGACAGAGAGCGATCACAGACAGAGAGCGATCACAGACAGAGAGCGATCACAGACAGAGAGCGATCACAGACAGAGAGCGATCACAGACAGAGAGCGATCGTAGACAGAGAGCGATCACAGTCAGAGAGCGATCACAGTCAGAGAGCGATCACAGTCAGGGAGCGATCACAGACAGAGAGCGATCACAGTCAGAGGGCGATCACAGTCAGAGGGCGATCACAGTCAGGGAGCGATCACAGACAGAGGGCGATTACAGTCAGGGAGCGATCACAGACAGAGAGCGATCACAGACAGAGAGCGATCACAGACAGAGAGCGATCACAGACAGAGAGCGATCGTAGACAGAGAGCGATCGCAGACAGGGAGCGATCGCAGACAGAGAGCGATCACAGACAGAGAGCGATCACAGACAGGGAGCGATCACAGACAGAGAGCGATCACAGTCCGAGGGCGATCACAGTCAGGGAGCGATCACAGACAGAGAGCGATCACAGACAGAGAGCGATCACAGTCAGGGAGCGATCACAGACAGAGAGCGATCACAGACAGAGAGCGATCACAGTCCGAGGGCGATCACAGTCAGGGAGCGATCACAGACAGAGAGCGATCACAGTCAGAGAGCGATCACAGACAGAGAGCGATCACAGACAGAGAGCGATCACAGTCAGGGAGCGATCACAGACAGAGAGCGATCACAGTCAGGGAGCGATCACAGACAGAGAGCGATCACAAACAGGGAGCGATCACAGACAGAGAGCGATCACAGACAGAGAGCGAACACAGACAGAGAGCGATCACAGACAGAGAGCAATCGTAGACAGGGAGCGATCACAGTCAGAGAGCGATCACAGTCAGAGAGCGATCACAGTCAGAGAGCGATCACAGACAGAGAGCGATCACAGACAGAGAGCGATCACAGTCAGGGAGCGATCAGAGACAGAGGGCGATCACAGACAGGGAGCGATCACAGACAGAGAGCGAACACAGACAGAGAGCGATCACAGACAGCGAGCAATCGTAGACAGAGAGCGATCACAGTCAGAGAGCGATCACAGACAGAGGGCGATCACAGTCAGGGAGCGATCACAGACAGAGAGTGATCACAGAAAGAGGGCGATTACAGTCAGGGAGCGATCACAGACAGAGAGCGATCACAGACAGAGAGCGATCACAGACAGAGAGCGATCACAGACAGAGAGCGATCGTAGACAGAGAGCGATCGTAGACAGAGAGCGATCGTAGACAGGGAGCGATCGCAGACAGGGAGCGATCGCAGACAGAGAGCGATCACAGACAGAGAGCGATCACAGACAGGGAGCGATCACAGACAGAGAGCGATCACAAACAGGGAGCGATCACAGTCCGAGGGCGATCACAGTCCGAGGGCGATCACAGTCAGGGAGCGATCACAGACAGAGAGCGATCACAGTCAGGGAGCGATCACAGACAGAGAGCGATCACAGTCCGAGGGCGATCACAGTCAGGGAGCGATCACAGACAGAGAGCGATCACAGTCAGAGAGCGATCACAGTCAGAGAGCGATCACAGACAGAGAGCGATCACAGTCAGGGAGCGATCACAGACAGAGAGCGATCACAGTCAGGGAGCGATCACAGACAGAGAGCGATCACAAACAGGGAGCGATCACAGACAGAGAGCGATCACAGACAGAGAGCGATCACAGACAGAGAGCGAACACAGACAGAGAGCGATCACAGACAGAGAGCAATCGTAGACAGGGAGCGATCACAGTCAGAGAGCGATCACAGACAGAGAGCGATCACAGTCAGGGAGCGATCACAGACAGAGAGCGATCACAGACAGAGAGCGATCACAGTCCGAGGGCGATCGCAGACAGAGAGCGAACGCAGACAGGGAGCGATCGCAGACAGGGAGCGATCGCAGACAGGGAGCGATCACAGACAGGGAGCGATCACAGACAGGGAGCGATCACAGACAGGGAGCGATCGCAGACAGGGAGCGATCGCAGACAGGGAGCGATCGCAGACAGAGTGCGTTCGCAGACAGAAAGCGAACGCAGACAGAGAGCGATCACAGACAGAGGGCGATCGTAGACAGAGGGCGATCGTAGACAGAGAGCGATCGTAGAAAGAGAGCGATCACAGACAGAGAGCGATCAAAGACAGAGAGCGATCACAGACAGAGAGCGATCACAGACAGAGAGCGATCACAGACAGAGAGCGATCACAGACAGAGAGCGATCACAGACAGAGAGCGATCATAGACAGAGAGCGATCACAGACAGAGAGCGATCACAGACAGAGAGCGATCACAGACAGAGAGCGATCGTAGACAGAGAGCGATCACAGTCAGAGAGCGATCACAGTCAGAGAGCGATCACAGTCAGAGAGCGATCACAGACAGAGAGCGATCACAGTCAGAGGGCGATCACAGTCAGAGGGCGATCACAGTCAGGGAGCGATCACAGACAGAGGGCGATTACAGTCAGGGAGCGATCACAGACAGAGAGCGATCACAGACAGAGAGCGATCACAGACAGAGAGCGATCACAGACAGAGAGCGATCGTAGACAGAGAGCGATCGCAGACAGGGAGCGATCGCAGACAGAGAGCGATCGCAGACAGAGAGCGATCACAGACAGAGAGCGATCACAGACAGGGAGCGATCACAGACAGAGAGCGATCACAGGCAGAGAGCGATCACAGTCCGAGGGCGATCACAGTCAGGGAGCGATCACAGACAGAGAGCGATCACAGTCAGGGAGCGATCACAGACAGAGAGCGATCACAGACAGAGAGCGATCACAGTCCGAGGGCGATCACAGTCAGGGAGCGATCACAGACAGAGAGCGATCACAGTCAGAGAGCGATCACAGACAGAGAGCGATCACAGACAGAGAGCGATCACAGTCAGGGAGCGATCACAGACAGAGAGCGATCACAGTCAGGGAGCGATCACAGACAGAGAGCGATCACAAACAGGGAGCGATCACAGACAGAGAGCGATCACAGACAGAGAGCGAACACAGACAGAGAGCGATCACAGACAGAGAGCAATCGTAGACAGGGAGCGATCACAGTCAGAGAGCGATCACAGTCAGAGAGCGATCACAGTCAGAGAGCGATCACAGACAGAGAGCGATCACAGACAGAGAGCGATCACAGTCAGGGAGCGATCAGAGACAGAGGGCGATCACAGACAGGGAGCGATCACAGACAGAGAGCGAACACAGACAGAGAGCGATCACAGACAGCGAGCAATCGTAGACAGAGAGCGATCACAGTCAGAGAGCGATCACAGACAGAGGGCGATCACAGTCAGGGAGCGATCACAGACAGAGAGTGATCACAGAAAGAGGGCGATTACAGTCAGGGAGCGATCACAGACAGAGAGCGATCACAGACAGAGAGCGATCACAGACAGAGAGCGATCACAGACAGAGAGCGATCGTAGACAGAGAGCGATCGTAGACAGGGAGCGATCGCAGACAGGGAGCGATCGCAGACAGAGAGCGATCGCAGACAGAGAGCGATCACAGACAGAGAGCGATCACAGACAGGGAGCGATCACAGACAGAGAGCGATCACAAACAGGGAGCGATCACAGTCCGAGGGCGATCACAGTCCGAGGGCGATCACAGTCAGGGAGCGATCACAGACAGAGAGCGATCACAGTCAGGGAGCGATCACAGACAGAGAGCGATCACAGTCCGAGGGCGATCACAGTCAGGGAGCGATCACAGACAGAGAGCGATCACAGTCAGAGAGCGATCACAGTCAGAGAGCGATCACAGACAGAGAGCGATCACAGTCAGGGAGCGATCACAGTCAGGGAGCGATCACAGACAGAGAGCGATCACAGTCAGGGAGCGATCACAGACAGAGAGCGATCACAAACAGGGAGCGATCACAGACAGAGAGCGATCACAGACAGAGAGCGATCACAGACAGAGAGCGAACACAGACAGAGAGCGATCACAGACAGAGAGCAATCGTAGACAGGGAGCGATCACAGTCAGAGAGCGATCACAGACAGAGAGCGATCACAGTCAGGGAGCGATCACAGACAGAGGGCGATCACAGTCAGGGAGCGATCACAGACAGAGAGCGATCACAGTCAGGGAGCGATCAGAGACAGAGGGCGATCACAGACAGGGAGCGATCACAGACAGAGAGCGATCACAGACAGAGAGCGAACACAGACAGAGAGCGATCACAGACAGAGAGCAATCGTAGACAGAGAGCGATCACAGTCAGAGAGCGATCACAGACAGAGGGCGATCACAGTCAGGGAGCGATCACAGACAGAGAGTGATCACAGAAATAGGGCGATCACAGTCAGGGAGCGATCACAAACAGGGAGCGATCACAGACAGAGAGCGATCACAGACAGAGAGCGATCACAGACAGAGAGCGATCACAGACAGAGAGCGATCTCAGACAGAGAGCGATCTCAGACAGAGAGCGATCGCAGACAGAGAGCGATCGCAGACAGAGAGAGATCGCAGACAGAGAGAGATCGCAGACAGAGAGCGATCGCAGACAGAGAGCGATCGCAGACAGAGAGCGATCGCAGACAGAGAGCGATCGCAGACAGAGAGCGATCGCAGACAGAGAGCGATCGCAGACAGAGAGCGATCGCAGACAGAGAGCGATCACAGACAGAGAGCGATCACAGACAGAGAGAAATCACAGACAGAGAGAGATCGTAGACAGAGAGAGATCGCAGATAGAGAGCGATCGCAGACAGAGAGCGATCGTAGACAGAGAGAGATCACAGACAGAGAGAGATCGTAGACAGAGAGCGATCGCAGACAGAGAGAGATCGTAGACAAAGAGAGATCGTAGACAGAGAGCGATCGCAGACAGAGAGCGATCACAGACAGAGAGCGATCACAGACAGAGAGCGATCACAGACAGAGAGAGATCGTAGACAGAGAGAGATCGCAGACAGAGAGCGATCGCAGACAGAGAGAGATCGTAGACAGAGAGAGATCGCAGACAGAGAGCGATCGCAGACAGAGAGAGATCGCAGACAGAGAGCGATCGCAGACAGAGAGCGATCGCAGACAGAGAGCGATCACAGACAGAGGGCGATCGTAGACAGAGAGCGATCGTACAAAGAGAGCGATCGCAGACAGAGAGCGATCGCAGACAGAGAGCGATCGCAGACAGTGGGCGATCGTAGACAGAGAGCGATCGTAGAAAGAGAGCGATCGAAGACAGAGAGCGATCGCAGACAGAGAGCGTTTGCAGACAGAAAGCGATCGCAGACAGAGAGCGATCACAGACAGAGGGCGATCGTAGACAGAGAGTGATTGTAGAAAGAGAGCGATCACAGACAGAGAGCGATCACAGACAGAGAGCAATCGTAGACAGAGAGCGATCACAGTCAGAGAGCGATCACAGACAGAGAGCGATCACAGTCAGACGGCGATCACAGTGAGGGAGCGATCACAGACAGAGAGCGATCACAGACAGAGAGCGATCACAGACAGAGAGCGATCACAGACAGAGAGCGATCACAGACAGAGGGCGATCACAGTCAGGGAGCGATCACAGACAGAGAGCGATCACAGACAGAGAGCGATCACAAACAGGGAGCGATCACAGTCAGAGAGCGATCACAGACAGGGAGCGATCACAGACAGAGAGCGATCACAGACAGAGAGCGATCACAGTCAGAGGGCGATCACAGTCAGGGAGCGATCACAGACAGAGAGCGATCACAGACAGAGAGCGATCACAGACAGAGGGCGATCACAGTCAGGGAGCGATCACAGACAGAGAGCGATCACAGTCAGGGAGCGATCACAGACAGAGAGCGATCACAGACAGAGAGCGATCACAAACAGGGAGCGATCACAGACATAGAGCGATCGTAGACAGAGAGCGATCACAGACAGAGAGCAATCGTAGACAGAGAGCGATCACAGTCAGAGAGCGATCACAGTCAGAGAGCGATCACAGACAGAGAGCGATCACAGTCAGAGGGCGATCACAGTCAGGGAGCGATCACAGACAGAGAGTGATCACAGACAGAGGGCGATCGCAGACAGAGAGCGATCACAAACAGGGAGCGATCACAAACAGGGAGCGATCACAAACAGGGAGCGATCACAGACAGGGAGCGATCACAGACAGGGAGCGATCACAGACAGGGAGCGATCACAGACAGGGAGCGATCACAGACAGAGAGCGATCACAGACAGAGAGCGATCACAGACAGAGAGCGATCACAGACAGAGAGAGATCGTAGACAGAGAGAGATCACAGACAGGGAGAGATCACAGACAGAGAGTGATCACAGACAGGGAGAGATCACAGACAGAGAGAGATCGTAGACAGAGAGCGATCGCAGACAGAGAGAGATCACAGACAGAGAGAGATCGTAGACAGAGAGAGATCGTAGACAGAGAGAGATCGTAGACAGAGAGCGATCGTAGACAGAGAGCGATCGCAGACAGAGAGCGATCACAGACAGAGAGCGATCACAGACAGAGAGAGATCGTAGACAGAGAGAGATCGCAGACAGAGAGCGATCGCAGACAGAGAGCGATCGCAGACAGAGAGAGATCGTAGACAGAGAGAGATCGCAGACAGAGAGCGATCGCAGACAGAGAGAGATCGCAGACAGAGAGCGATCGCAGACAGAGAGCGATCGCAGACAGAGAGCGATCGCAGACAGAGAGCGATCACAGACAGAGGGCGATCGTAGACAGAGAGCGATCGTACAAAGAGAGCGATCGCAGACAGAGAGCGATCGCAGACAGAGAGCGATCACAGACAGAGGGCGATCGTAGAAAGAGAGCGATCGTACAAAGAGAGCGATCGCAGACAGAGAGCGATCGTACAAAGAGAGCGATCGCAGACAGAGAGCGATCGCAGACAGAGAGCGTTTGCAGACAGAAAGCGATCGCAGACAGAGAGCGATCACAGACAGAGGGCGATCGTAGACAGAGAGTGATTGTAGAAAGAGAGCGATCACAGACAGAGAGCGATCACAGACAGAGAGCAATCGTAGACAGAGAGCGATCACAGTCAGAGAGCGATCACAGACAGAGAGCGATCACAGTCAGACGGCGATCACAGTGAGGGAGCGATCACAGACAGAGAGCGATCACAGACAGAGAGCGATCACAGACAGAGGGCGATCACAGTCAGGGAGCGATCACAGACAGAGAGCGATCACAAACAGGGAGCGATCACAGTCAGAGAGCGATCACAGACAGGGAGCGATCACAGACAGAGAGCGATCACAGACAGAGAGCGATCACAGACAGAGGGCGATCACAGTCAGGGAGCGATCACAGACAGAGAGCGATCACAGTCAGGGAGCGATCACAGACAGAGAGCGATCACAGACAGAGAGCGATCACAAACAGGGAGCGATCACAGACATAGAGCGATCGTAGACAGAGAGCGATCGTAGACAGAGAGCGATCGTAGACAGAGAGCGATCGTAGACAGAGAGCGATCACAGACAGAGAGCAATCGTAGACAGAGAGCGATCACAGTCAGAGAGCGATCACAGACAGAGAGCGATCACAGTCAGAGGGCGATCACAGTCAGGGAGCGATCACAGTCAGGGAGCGATCACAGACAGAGAGTGATCACAGACAGAGGGCGATCACAATCAGGGAGCGATCACAGACAGAGAGCGATCACAAACAGGGAGCGATCACAGACAGAGAGCGATCACAAACAGGGAGCGATCATAGACAGAGAGCGATCACAGACAGAGATCAATTACAGACAGAGAGCGATCGTAGAGAGAGAGAGATCACAGACAGAGAGTGATCACAGACAGGGAGAGATCACAGACAGAGAGAGATCGTAGACAGAGAGCGATCGCAGACAGGGAGCGATCGCAGACAGAGAGCGATCACAGACAGAGAGCGATCACAGACAGAGAGCGATCACAGACAGAGAGAAATCACAGACAGAGAGTGATCGTAGACAGAGAGAGATCGTAGACAGAGAGAGATCGCAGACAGAGAGCGATCGCAGACAGAGAGCGATCGCAGACAGAGAGAGATCGCAGACAGAGAGAGATCGCAGACAGAGAGCGATCGCAGACAGAGAGAGATCGCAGACAGAGAGAGATCGCAGACAGAGAGAGATCGCAGACAGAGAGCGATCGCAGACAGAGAGCGATCGCAGACAGAGAGCGAATGCAGATAGAGAGCGAACGCAGACAGGGAGCGATCGCAGACAGGGAGCGATCGCAGACAGGGAGCGATCGCAGACAGGGAGCGATCGCAGACAGGGAGCGATCGCAGACAGGGAGCGATCGCAGACAGAGAGCGTTCGCAGACAGAAAGCGAACGCAGACAGAGAGCGATCACAGACAGAGGGCGATCGTAGACAGAGGGCGATCGTAGAAAGAGAGAGATCGCAGACAGAGAGCAATCGCAGACAGAGAGCGAACGCAGACAGGGAGCGATCACAGACAGAGAGCGATCACAGACAGAGAGCGATCACAGACAGAGAGCGATCACAGACAGAGAGCGATCACAGACAGAGAGCGATCGTAGACAGAGAGCGATCGTAGACAGAGAGCGATCGTAGACAGAGAGCGATCACAGACAGAGAGCGATCACAGACAGAGAGCGATCGTAGACAGAGAGCGATCGTAGACAGAGAGCGATCGTAGACAGAGAGCGATCACAGTCAGAGAGCGATCACAGTCAGAGAGCGATCACAGTCAGGGAGCGATCACAGACAGAGAGCGATCACAGACAGAGAGCGATCACAGTCAGAGGGCGATCACAGACAGAGAGCGATCACAGACAGGGAGCGATCACAGACAGAGGGCGATCACAGTCAGAGAGCGATCACAGTCAGAGAGCGATCACAGTCAGGGAGCGATCACAGACAGAGAGCGATCACAGTCAGAGGGCGATCACAGACAGAGAGCGATCACAGTCAGAGGGCGATCACAGTCAGAGGGCGATCACAGTCAGAGGGCGATCACAGTCAGGGAGCGATCACAGACAGAGGGCGATTACAGTCAGGGAGCGATCACAGTCAGGGAGCGATCACAGACAGAGAGCGATCACAGTCAGGGAGCGATAACAGAGAGAGAGCGATCACAGACAGAGAGCGATCACAGACAGAGAGCGATCACAGACAGAGAGCGATCGTAGACAGAGAGCGATCGTAGAAAGAGAGAGATCGCAGACAGAGAGCGATCGCAGACAGAGAGCGAACGCAGACAGGGAGCGATCACAGACAGAGAGCGATCACAGACAGAGAGCGATCACAGACAGAGAGCGATCACAGACAGAGAGCGATCACAGACAGAGAGCGATCACAGACAGAGAGCGATCACAGACAGAGAGCGATCACAGACAGAGAGCGATCGTAGACAGAGAGCGATCGTAGACAGAGAGCGATCGCAGACAGAGAGCGATCGCAGACAGAGAGCGATCGTAGACAGAGAGCGATCGTAGACAGAGAGCGATCACAGACAGAGAGCGATCACAGACTGGGAGCGATCACAGACAGAGGGCGATCACAGTCAGAGAGCGATCACAGTCAGAGAGCGATCACAGTCAGGGAGCGATCACAGACAGAGAGCGATCACAGTCAGAGGGCGATCACAGTCAGAGGGCGATCACAGTCAGAGGGCGATCACAGTCAGGGAGCGATCACAGACAGAGGGCGATTACAGTCAGGGAGCGATCACAGTCAGGGAGCGATCACAGACAGAGAGCGATCACAGTCAGGGAGCGATAACAGAGAGAGAGCGATCACAGACAGAGAGCGATCACAGACAGAGAGCGATCACAGACAGAGAGCGATCGTAGACAGAGAGCGATCGTAGACAGGGAGCGATCGCAGACAGGGAGCGATCGCAGACAGAGAGCGATCGCAGACAGAGAGCGATCGCAGACAGGGAGCGATCGCAGACAGGGAGCGATCGCAGACAGGGAGCGATCGCAGACAGAGAGCGATCGCAGACAGAGAGCGATCGCAGACAGAGAGCGATCGCAGACAGAGAGCGATCGCAGACAGAGGGCGATCGCAGACAGGGAGCGATCGCAGACAGAGAGCGATCGCAGACAGAGAGCGATCGCAGACAGAGAGCGATCGCAGAGAGAGAGCGATCGCAGACAGAAAGCGAACGCAGACAGAAAGCGAACGCAGACAGAGAGCGAACGCAGACAGAGAGCGATCGCAGACATAGGGCGATCGTAGACAGAGGGCGATCGTAGACAGAGAGCGATCGTAGAAAGAGAGCGATCACAGACAGAGAGCGATCGTAGACAGAGAGCGATCACAGACAGAGAGCGATCACAGACAGAGAGCGATCACAGACAGAGAGCGATCACAGTCAGGGAGCGATCACAGACAGAGGGCGATCACAGTCAGGGAGCGATCACAGACAGAGGGCGATCACAGTCAGGGAGCGATCACAGTCAGGGAGCGATCGTAGACAGAGAGCGATCGCAGACAGAGAGCGATCGTAGACAGAGAGCGATCGCAGACAGAGAGCGATCGCAGACAGGGAGCGATCGCAGACAGAGAGCGATCGCAGACAGGGAGCGATCGCAGACAGGGAGCGATCGCAGACAGAGAGCGATCGCAGACAGAGAGCGATCGCAGACAGAGAGCGATCGCAGACAGAGAGCGATCGCAGACAGAGAGCGATCGTAGACAGAGAGCGATCGTAGACAGAGAGCGATCGCAGACAGAGAGCGATCGCAGACAGGGAGCGATCGCAGACAGGGAGCGATCGCAGACAGGGAGCGATCGCAGACAGGGAGCGATCTCAGACAGGGAGCGATCTCAGACAGGGAGCGATCGCAGACAGGGAGCGATCGCAGACAGGGAGCGATCGCAGACAGGGAGCGATCACAGACAGGGAGCGATCTCAGACAGGGAGCGATCTCAGACAGGGAGCGATCTCAGACAGAGATCGATCGTAGACAGAGATCGATCGCAGACAGAGAGTGATCGCAGACAGAGAGCGATCGCAGACAGAGAGCGATCGCAGACAGAGAGCGATCGCAGACAGAGAGCGATCACAGACAGAGATTGATCGTAGACAGAGAGCGATCACAGACAGGGAGCGATCACAGACCGGGAGCGATCACACACAGGGAGCGATCGCAGATAGAGAGCGATCGCAGACAGGGAGCGATCGCAGACAGGGAGCGATCGCAGACAGAGAGCGATCACAGACAGAGAGCGATCGCAGACAGAGAGCGATCACAGACAGAGAGCGATCGCAGATAGAGATCGATCGCAGACAGGGAGCGATCGCAGACAGAGAGCGATCACAGACAGAGAGCGATCAGAGACAGTGAGCGATCGTAGACAGGTTTTCGATCGTAGACAGTGAGCGATCGTAGACAGAGAGCTATCGTAGACAGGGAGCTATGGTAGACAGGGAGCGAACGTAGACAGAGAGGGATCGTAGACAGAGAGGGATCGTAGACAGGGAGCTATCGTAGACAGAGTGCGATCGTAGACAGGGAGCTATCGTAGACAGGGAGCTATCGTAGACAGGGAGCTATCGTAGACAGAGAGCGATCACAGACAGAGAGCGATCACAGTCAGAGGGCGATCACAGTCAGGGAGCGATCACAGACAGGGAGCGATGACAGTCAGGGAGCGATCACAAACAGAGAGCGATCGTAGACAGAGAGAGATCGTAGACAGAGAGCGATCACAGACAGAGAGCGATCGCAGACAGAGAGAGATCGCAGACAGAGAGAGATCGCAGACAGAGAGAGATCGCAGACAGAGAGCGATCACAGACAGAGAGCGATCACAGTCAGAGGGCGATCACAGTCAGGGAGCGATCACAGACAGAGGGCGATCACAGTCAGGGAGCGATCACAGACAGGGAGCGATCACCGACAGGGAGCGATCACAGACAGGGAGCGATCACAGACAGGGAGCGATCACAGACAGGGAGCGATCACAGACAGAGAGCGATCACAGACAGAGAGCGATCACAGACAGAGAGCGATCACAGACAGAGAGCGATCGCAGACAGAGAGCGATCGTAGACAGGGAGCGATCGCAGACAGGGAGCGATCGCAGACAGGGAGCGATCGCAGACAGGGAGCGATCGCAGACAGGGAGCGATCGCAGACAGGGAGCGATCGCAGACAGGGAGCGATCGCAGACAGAGAGCGATCACAAACAGGGAGCGATCACAAACATGGAGCGATCACAGACAGGGAGCGATCACAGACAGGGAGCGATCACAGAGAGAGAGGGATCACAGACAGAGAGCGATCGTAGACAGAGAGCGATCACAGACAGAGAGAGATCGTAGACAGAGAGAGATCGCAGACAATGAGCGATCGCAGACAGAGAGCGATCGCAGACAATGAGCGATCGCAGACAGAGAGCGATCGCAGACAGAGAGCGATCGCAGACAGAGAGCGATCGTAGACAGAGAGAGATCGTAGACAGAGAGAGATCACAGACAGGGAGAGATCACAGACAGGGAGAGATCACAGACAGAGAGTGATCACAGACAGGGAGAGATCACAGACAGAGAGAGATCGTAGACAGAGAGCGATCACAGACAGAGAGGGATCGCAGACAGAGAGTGATCGCAGACAGGGAGAGATCGCAGACAGAGAGCGATCGCAGACAGAGAGCGATCGCAGACAGAGAGCGATCGCAGACAGAGAGCGATCACAGTCAGAAGGCGATCACAGTCAGAGGGCGATCACAGTCAGGGAGCGATCACAGACAGAGAGCGATCGTAGACAGAGAGCGATCGTAGACAGAGAGCGATCGCAGACAGAGAGCGATCGCAGACAGAGAGCGATCGCAGACAGAGAGCGATCGCAGACAGGGAGCGATCGCAGACAGAGAGCGATCGCAGACAGGGAGCGATCACAGACAGGGAGCGATCACAGACAGGGAGCGATCACAGACAGGGAGCGATCACAGACAGAGAGCGATCGCAGACAGGGAGCGATCGCAGACAGAGAGCGATCACAGACATGGAGCGATCGCAGACAGGGAGCGATCGCAGACAGGGAGCGATCGCAGACAGAGAGCGATCACAGACAGGGAGCGATCACAGACCGAGAGAGATCACAGACAGAGAGCGATCACAAACAGAGAGCGATCACAGACAGAGAGCGATCGTAGACAGGTTTTCGATCGTAGACAGGGAGCAATCGTAGACAGAGAACTATCGTAGACAGAGAACTATCGTAGACAGAGAGCTATCGTAGACAGAGAGCTATCGTAGACAGGGAGCTATCGTCGACAGGGAGCTATCGTCGACAGGGAGCTATCGTCGACAGGGAGCTATCGTAGACAGGGCCGATCGTAGACAGAGAGCGAACGTTGACAGAGAGGGATCGTAGACAGAGAGGGATCGTAGACAGAGAGCGATCGTAGACAGGGAGCTATCGTAGACAGAGTGCGATCGTAGACAGAGTGCGATCGTAGACAGGGAGCTATCGTAGACAGAGAGCGATCACAGACAGAGAGCGATCGCAGACAGAGGGCGATCACAGTCAGGGAGCGATCACAGACAGAGGGCGATCACAGTCAGGGAGCGATCACAGACAGAGAGCGATCACAGTCAGGGAGCGATCACAGACAGAGAGCGATCACAGTCAGAGGGCGATCGCAGACAGAGAGCGATCGCAGACAGAGAGCGATCGCAGACAGAGAGCGATCGCAGACAGAAAGCGAACGCAGACAGAGAGCGAACGCAGACAGAGAGCGATCGCAGACATAGGGCGATCGTAGACAGAGGGCGATCGTAGACAGAGAGCGATCGTAGAAAGAGAGCGATCACAGACAGAGAGCGATCACAGACAGAGAGCGATCGTAGACAGAGAGCGATCACAGACAGAGAGCGATCACAGACAGAGAGCGATCACAGACAGAGAGCGATCACAGTCAGGGAGCGATCACAGACAGAGGGCGATCACAGTCAGGGAGCGATCACAGACAGAGGGCGATCACAGTCAGGGAGCGATCACAGACAGAGGGCGATCACAGTCAGGGAGCGATCACAGTCAGGGAGCGATCACAGACAGAGGGCGATCACAGTCAGGGAGCGATCACAGACAGAGAGCGATCGTAGACAGAGAGCGATCGCAGACAGAGAGCGATCGCAGACAGAGAGCGATCGCAGACAGAGAGCGATCGCAGACAGGGAGCGATCGCAGACAGGGAGCGATCGCAGACAGAGAGCGATCGCAGACAGAGAGCGATCGCAGACAGAGAGCGATCGCAGACAGAGAGCGATCGTAGACAGAGAGCGATCGTAGACAGAGAGCGATCACAGACAGAGAGCGATCACAGACAGAGAGCGATCGTAGACAGAGAGCGATCGTAGACAGAGAGCGATCGCAGACAGAGAGCGATCGCAGACAGAGAGCGATCGTAGACAGAGAGCGATCGCAGACAGAGAGCGATCGCAGACAGAGAGCGATCGCAGACAGAGAGCGATCGCAGACAGAGAGCGATCGCAGATAGAGAGCGATCGCAGACAGGGAGCGATCGCAGACAGGGAGCGATCGCAGACAGAGAGCGATCACAGACAGAGAGCGATCAGAGACAGTGAGCGATCGTAGACAGGTTTTCAATCGTAGACAGTGAGCGATCGTAGACAGAGAGCTATCGTAGACAGGGAGCTATGGTAGACAGGGAGCGAACGTAGACAGAGAGGGATCGCAGACAGAGAGCGATCGTAGACAGAGAGCGATCGTAGACAGGGAGCGATCGCAGACAGAGAGCGATCGCAGACAGAGAGCGATCGCAGACAGAGAGCGATCGCAGACAGAGAGCGATCGCAGACAGAGAGCGATCGTAGACAGAGAGCGATCGTAGACAGAGAGCGATCGTAGACAGAGAGCGATCACAGACAGAGAGCGATCACAGACAGAGAGCGATCACAGACAGAGAGCGATCGTAGACAGAGAGCGATCGTAGACAGAGAGCGGTCGTAGACAGAGAGCGATCGCAGACAGAGAGCGATCGTAGACAGAGAGCGATCGTAGACAGAGAGCGATCGCAGACAGAGAGCGATCGCAGACAGAGAGCGATCGCAGACAGAGAGCGATCGCAGACAGAGGGCGATCGCAGACAGGGAGCGATCGCAGACAGGGAGCGATCGCAGACAGGGAGCGATCGCAGACAGGGAGCGATCGCAGACAGGGAGCGATCGCAGACAGGGAGCGATCGCAGACAGGGAGCGATCTCAGACAGGGAGCGATCTCAGACAGGGAGCGATCTCAGACAGGGAGCGATCGCAGACAGGGAGCGATCTCAGACAGGGAGCGATCTCAGACAGGGAGCGATCGCAGACAGGGAGCGATCGCAGACAGGGAGCGATCGCAGACAGGGAGCGATCGCAGACAGGGAGCGATCGCAGACAGGGAGCGATCTCAGACAGGGAGCGATCGCAGACAGGGAGCGATCGCAGACAGGGAGCGATCGCAGACAGGGAGCGATCGCAGACAGGGAGCGATCGCAGACAGGGAGCGATCGCAGACAGGGAGCGATCTCAGACAGGGAGCGATCTCAGACAGAGAGCGATCGCAGACAGAGAGCGATCGCAGACAGAGAGCGATCGCAGATAGAGAGCGATCGCAGACAGGGAGCGATCGCAGACAGAGAGCGATCACAGACAGAGAGCGATCAGAGACAGTGAGCGATCGTAGACAGGTTTTCGATCGTAGACAGTGAGCGATCGTAGACAGAGAGCTATCGTAGACAGGGAGCTATGGTAGACAGGGAGCGAACGTAGACAGAGAGGGATCGTAGACAGAGAGCGATCGTAGACAGGGAGCTATCGTAGACAGAGTGCGATCGTAGACAGGGAGCTATCGTAGACAGGGAGCTATCGTAGACAGGGAGCTATCGTAGACAGAGAGCGATCACAGACAGAGAGCGATCACAGTCAGAGGGCGATCACAGTCAGGGAGCGATCACAGACAGGGAGCGATCACAGTCAGGGAGCGATCACAAACAGAGAGCGATCGTAGACAGAGAGAGATCGTAGACAGAGAGAGATCGTAGACAGAGAGCGATCACAGACAGAGAGCGATCGCAGACAGAGAGAGATCGCAGACAGAGAGAGATCGCAGACAGAGAGCGATCACAGACAGAGAGCGATCACAGTCAGAGGGCGATCACAGTCAGGGAGCGATCACAGACAGAGGGCGATCACAGTCAGGGAGCGATCACAGACAGAGAGAGATCACCGACAGAGAGTGATCACCGACAGAGAGTGATCACCGACAGGGAGCGATCACAGACAGGGAGCGATCACAGACAGGGAGCGATCACAGACAGGGAGCGATCACAGACAGGGAGCGATCACAGACAGGGAGCGATCACAGACAGGGAGCGATCACAGACAGAGAGCGATCACAGACAGAGAGCGATCACAGACAGAGAGCGATCACAGACAGAGAGCGATCACAGACAGAGAGCGATCGTAGACAGAGAGCGATCGTAGACAGGGAGCGATCGCAGACAGGGAGCGATCGCAGACAGGGAGCGATCGCAGACAGGGAGCGATCGCAGACAGGGAGCGATCGCAGACAGAGAGCGATCGCAGACAGGGAGCGATCGCAGACAGGGAGCGATCGCAGACAGGGAGCGATCGCAGACAGGGAGCGATCGCAGACAGGGAGCGATCGCAGACAGGGAGCGATCGCAGACAGGGAGCGATCGCAGACAGGGAGCGATCGCAGACAGAGAGCGTTCGCAGACAGAAAGCGAACGCAGACAGAGAGCGATCACAGACAGAGGGCGATCGTAGACAGAGGGCGATCGTAGAAAGAGAGAGATCGCAGACAGAGAGCAATCGCAGACAGAGAGCGAACGCAGACAGGGAGCGATCACAGACAGAGAGCGATCACAGACAGAGAGCGATCACAGACAGAGAGCGATCACAGACAGAGAGCGATCACAGACAGAGAGCGATCACAGACAGAGAGCGATCGTAGACAGAGAGCGATCGTAGACAGAGAGCGATCACAGACAGAGAGCGATCACAGACAGAGAGCGATCACAGACAGAGAGCGATCGTAGACAGAGAGCGATCGTAGACAGAGAGCAATCGTAGACAGAGAGCGATCACAGTCAGAGAGCGATCACAGTCAGAGAGCGATCACAGTCAGGGAGCGATCACAGACAGAGAGCGATCACAGACAGAGAGCGATCACAGTCAGAGGGCGATCACAGACAGAGAGCGATCACAGACAGGGAGCGATCACAGACAGAGGGCGATCACAGTCAGAGAGCGATCACAGTCAGAGAGCGATCACAGTCAGAGAGCGATCACAGTCAGAGAGCGATCACAGTCAGGGAGCGATCACAGACAGAGAGCGATCACAGTCAGAGGGCGATCACAGACAGAGAGCGATCACAGTCAGAGGGCGATCACAGTCAGAGGGCGATCACAGTCAGAGGGCGATCACAGTCAGGGAGCGATCACAGACAGAGGGCGATTACAGTCAGGGAGCGATCACAGTCAGGGAGCGATCACAGACAGAGAGCGATCACAGTCAGGGAGCGATAACAGAGAGAGAGCGATCACAGACAGAGAGCGATCACAGACAGAGAGCGATCACAGACAGAGAGCGATCACAGACAGAGAGCGATCGTAGACTGAGAGCGATCGTAGAAAGAGAGAGATCGCAGACAGAGAGCAATCGCAGACAGAGAGCGAACGCAGACAGGGAGCGATCACAGACAGAGAGCGATCACAGACAGAGAGCGATCACAGACAGAGAGCGATCACAGACAGAGAGCGATCACAGACAGAGAGCGATCACAGACAGAGAGCGATCACAGACAGAGAGCGATCACAGACAGAGAGCGATCGTAGACAGAGAGCGATCGTAGACAGAGAGCGATCGCAGACAGAGAGCGATCACAGACAGAGAGCGATCGTAGACAGAGAGATCGTAGACAGAGAGCGATCACAGTCAGAGAGCGATCACAGTCAGAGAGCGATCACAGTCAGGGAGCGATCACAGACAGAGAGCGATCACAGACAGAGAGCGATCACAGTCAGAGGGCGATCACAGACAGAGAGCGATCACAGACAGGGAGCGATCACAGACAGAGGGCGATCACAGTCAGAGAGCGATCACAGTCAGAGAGCGATCACAGTCAGAGAGCGATCACAGACAGAGAGCGATCACAGACAGAGAGCGATCACAGACAGAGAGCGATCACAGACAGAGAGCGATCACAGTCAGAGGGCGATCACAGTCAGAGGGCGATCACAGTCAGAGGGCGATCACAGTCAGGGAGCGATCACAGACAGAGGGCGATTACAGTCAGGGAGCGATCACAGTCAGGGAGCGATCACAGACAGAGAGCGATCACAGTCAGGGAGCGATAACAGAGAGAGAGCGATCACAGACAGAGAGCGATCACAGACAGAGAGCGATCACAGACAGAGAGCGATCACAGACAGAGAGCGATCGTAGACAGAGAGCGATCGTAGACAGGGAGCGATCGCAGACAGGGAGCGATCGCAGACAGAGAGCGATCGCAGACAGAGAGCGATCGCAGACAGGGAGCGATCGCAGACAGGGAGCGATCGCAGACAGGGAGCGATCGCAGACAGGGAGCGATCGCAGACAGAGAGCGATCGCAGACAGAGAGCGATCGCAGACAGAGAGCGATCGCAGACAGAGAGCGATCGCAGACAGAGAGCGATCGCAGACAGAGAGCGATCGCAGACAGGGAGCGATCGCAGACAGAGAGCGATCGCAGACAGAGAGCGATCGCAGACAGAGAGCGATCGCAGACAGAGAGCGATCGCAGACAGAAAGCGAACGCAGACAGAAAGCGAACGCAGACAGAGAGCGAACGCAGACAGAGAGCGATCGCAGACATAGGGCGATCGTAGACAGAGGGCGATCGTAGACAGAGAGCGATCGTAGAAAGAGAGCGATCACAGACAGAGAGCGATCACAGACAGAGAGCGATCGTAGACAGAGAGCGATCACAGACAGAGAGCGATCACAGACAGAGAGCGATCACAGACAGAGAGCGATCACAGACAGAGAGCGATCACAGACAGAGAGCGATCACAGACAGAGAGCGATCACAGTCAGGGAGCGATCACAGACAGAGGGCGATCACAGTCAGGGAGCGATCACAGACAGAGGGCGATCACAGTCAGGGAGCGATCACAGTCAGGGAGCGATCGTAGACAGAGAGCGATCGCAGACAGAGAGCGATCGTAGACAGAGAGCGATCGCAGACAGAGAGCGATCGCAGACAGGGAGCGATCGCAGACAGAGAGCGATCGCAGACAGAGAGCGATCGCAGACAGAGAGCGATCGTAGACAGAGAGCGATCGTAGACAGAGAGCGATCGCAGACAGGGAGCGATCGCAGACAGGGAGCGATCGCAGACAGGGAGCGATCGCAGACAGGGAGCGATCGCAGACAGGGAGCGATCGCAGACAGGGAGCGATCTCAGACAGGGAGCGATCTCAGACAGGGAGCGATCGCAGACAGGGAGCGATCTCAGACAGGGAGCGATCTCAGACAGGGAGCGATCTCAGACAGAGATCGATCGTAGACAGAGATCGATCGTAGACAGAGAGTGATCGCAGACAGAGAGCGATCGCAGACAGAGAGCGATCGCAGACAGAGAGCGATCACAGACAGAGATTGATCGTAGACAGAGAGCGATCACAGACAGAGAGAGATCATCGACAGAGAGTGATCACCGACAGGGAGCGATCACAGACAGGGAGCGATCACAGACAGGGAGCGATCACAGACAGGGAGCGATCACAGACAGAGAGCGATCACAGACAGAGAGCGATCACAGACAGAGAGCGATCACAGACAGAGAGCGATCGTAGACAGGGAGCGATCGCAGACAGGGAGCGATCGCAGACAGGGAGCGATCGCAGACAGGGAGCGATCGCAGACAGGGAGCGATCGCAGACAGGGAGCGATCGCAGACAGAGAGCGATCACAAACAGGGAGCGATCACAAACATGGAGCGATCACAGACAGGGAGCGATCACAGACAGGGAGCGATCACAGAGAGAGAGCGATCACAGACAGAGAGCGATCGTAGACAGAGAGCGATCACAGACAGAGAGAGATCGTAGACAGAGAGAGATCGCAGACAATGAGCGATCGCAGACAGAGAGCGATCGCAGACAATGAGCGATCGCAGACAGAGAGCGATCGCAGACAGAGAGCGATCGCAGACAGAGAGCGATCGTAGACAGAGAGAGATCGTAGACAGAGAGAGATCACAGACAGGGAGAGATCACAGACAGGGAGAGATCACAGACAGAGAGTGATCACAGACAGGGAGAGATCACAGACAGAGAGAGATCGTAGACAGAGAGCGATCACAGACAGAGAGGGATCACAGACAGAGAGTGATCGCAGACAGGGAGAGATCGCAGACAGAGAGCGATCGCAGACAGAGAGCGATCGCAGACAGAGAGCGATCGCAGACAGAGAGCGATCGTAGACAGAGAGCGATCGCACACAGAGAGCGATCACAGACAGAGAGCGATCGCAGACAGAGAGCGATCGCAGACAGAGAGCGATCGCAGACAGAGAGCGATCGCAGACAGAGAGCGATCGCAGTCAGGGAGCGATCGCAGACAGAGAGCGATCGCAGACAGAGAGCGATCACAGTCAGAAGGCGATCACAGTCAGAGGGCGATCACAGTCAGGGAGCGATCACAGACAGAGAGCGATCACAGAGAGAGAGCGATCACAGAGAGAGAGCGATCGTAGACAGAGAGCGATCGTAGACAGAGAGCGATCGCAGACAGAGAGCGATCGCAGACAGAGAGCGATCGCAGACAGAGAGCGATCGCAGACAGGGAGCGATCGCAGACAGAGAGCGATCGCAGACAGGGAGCGATCACAGACAGGGAGCGATCACAGACAGGGAGCGATCACAGACAGGGAGCGATCACAGACAGAGAGCGATCGCAGACAGGGAGCGATCGCAGACAGGGAGCGATCGCAGACAGAGAGCGATCACAGACATGGAGCGATCGCAGACAGGGAGCGATCGCAGACAGGGAGCGATCGCAGACAGAGAGCGATCACAGACAGGGAGCGATCACAGACCGAGAGAGATCACAGACAGAGAGCGATCACAAACAGAGAGCGATCACAGACAGAGAGCGATCGTAGACAGGTTTTCGATCGTAGACAGGGAGCAATCGTAGACAGAGAACTATCGTAGACAGAGAACTATCGTAGACAGAGAGCTATCGTAGACAGAGAGCTATCGTAGACAGGGAGCTATCGTCGACAGGGAGCTATCGTCGACAGGGAGCTATCGTCGACAGGGAGCTATCGTCGACAGGGAGCTATCGTAGACAGGGCCGATCGTAGACAGGGAGCGATCGTAGACAGAGAGCGAACGTTGACAGAGAGGGATCGTAGACAGAGAGGGATCGTAGACAGAGAGCGATCGTAGACAGGGAGCTATCGTAGACAGAGTGCGATCGTAGACAGAGTGCGATCGTAGACAGGGAGCTATCGTAGACAGAGAGCGATCACAGACAGAGAGCGATCGCAGACAGAGGGCGATCACAGTCAGGGAGCGATCACAGACAGAGGGCGATCACAGTCAGGGAGCGATCACAGACAGAGAGCGATCACAGTCAGGGAGCGATCACAGACAGAGAGCGATCACAGTCAGAGGGCGATCACAGTCAGAGAGCGATCACAGACAGAGAGCGATCACAGACAGAGAGCGATCGCAGACAGAGAGCGATTGCAGACAGAGAGCGATCGCAGACAGAGGGCGATCGCAGACAGGGAGCGATCGCAGACAGAGAGCGATCGCAGACAGAGAGCGATCGCAGACAGAGAGCGATCGCAGACAGAGAGCGATCGCAGACAGAAAGCGAACGCAGACAGAGAGCGAACGCAGACAGAGAGCGATCGCAGACATAGGGCGATCGTAGACAGAGGGCGATCGTAGACAGAGAGCGATCGTAGAAAGAGAGCGATCACAGACAGAGAGCGATCACAGACAGAGAGCGATCGTAGACAGAGAGCGATCGTAGACAGAGAGCGATCACAGACAGAGAGCGATCACAGACAGAGAGCGATCACAGACAGAGAGCGATCACAGTCAGGGAGCGATCACAGACAGAGGGCGATCACAGTCAGGGAGCGATCACAGACAGAGGGCGATCACAGTCAGGGAGCGATCACAGACAGAGGGCGATCACAGTCAGGGAGCGATCACAGTCAGGGAGCGATCACAGACAGAGGGCGATCACAGTCAGGGAGCGATCACAGTCAGGGAGCGATCGTAGACAGAGAGCGATCGCAGACAGAGAGCGATCGTAGACAGAGAGCGATCGTAGACAGAGAGCGATCGCAGACAGGGAGCGATCGCAGACAGGGAGCGATCGCAGACAGGGATCGATCGCAGACAGGGAGCGATCGCAGACAGGGAGCGATCTCAGACAGGGAGCGATCTCAGACAGGGAGCGATCGCAGACAGGGAGCGATCGCAGACAGGGAGCGATCGCAGACAGGGAGCGATCGCAGACAGGGAGCGATCGCAGACAGGGAGCGATCACAGACAGGGAGCGATCTCAGACAGGGAGCGATCTCAGACAGAGAGCGATCGCAGACAGAGAGCGATCACAGACAGAGAGCGATCGCAGATAGAGAGCGATCGCAGACAGGGAGCGATCGCAGACAGAGAGCGATCGCAGACAGAGAGCGATCACAGACAGAGAGCGATCAGAGACAGTGAGCGATCGTAGACAGGTTTTCGATCGTAGACAGTGAGCGATCGTAGACAGAGAGCTATCGTAGACAGGGAGCTATGGTAGACAGGGAGCGAACGTAGACAGAGAGGGATCGCAGACAGAGAGCGATCGTAGACAGAGAGCGATCGTAGACAGAGAGCGATCGCAGACAGAGAGCGATCGCAGACAGGGAGCGATCGCAGACAGAGAGCGATCGCAGACAGAGAGCGATCGCAGACAGAGAGCGATCGCAGACAGAGAGCGATCGTAGACAGAGAGCGATCGTAGACAGAGAGCGATCGTAGACAGAGAGCGATCGTAGACAGAGAGCGATCGTAGACAGAGAGCGATCACAGACAGAGAGCGATCACAGACAGAGAGCGATCGCAGACAGAGAGCGATCGTAGACAGAGAGCGGTCGTAGACAGAGAGCGATCGCAGACAGAGAGCGATCGTAGACAGAGAGCGATCGTAGACAGAGAGCGATCGCAGACAGAGAGCGATCGCAGACAGAGAGCGATCGCAGACAGAGAGCGATCGCAGACAGAGGGCGATCGCAGACAGGGAGCGATCGCAGACAGGGAGCGATCGCAGACAGGGAGCGATCGCAGACAGGGAGCGATCGCAGACAGGGAGCGATCTCAGACAGGGAGCGATCTCAGACAGGGAGCGATCGCAGACAGGGAGCGATCTCAGACAGGGAGCGATCTCAGACAGGGAGCGATCGCAGACAGGGAGCGATCGCAGACAGGGAGCGATCGCAGACAGGGAGCGATCGCAGACAGGGAGCGATCGCAGACAGGGAGCGATCTCAGACAGGGAGCGATCGCAGACAGGGAGCGATCGCAGACAGGGAGCGATCGCAGACAGGGAGCGATCGCAGACAGGGAGCGATCGCAGACAGGGAGCGATCGCAGACAGGGAGCGATCTCAGACAGGGAGCGATCTCAGACAGAGAGCGATCGCAGACAGAGAGCGATCGCAGACAGAGAGCGATCACAGACAGAGAGCGATCGCAGATAGAGAGCGATCGCAGACAGGGAGCGATCGCAGACAGAGAGCGATCACAGACAGAGAGCGATCAGAGACAGTGAGCGATCGTAGACAGGTTTTCGATCGTAGACAGTGAGCGATCGTAGACAGAGAGCTATCGTAGACAGGGAGCTATGGTAGACAGGGAGCGAACGTAGACAGAGAGGGATCGTAGACAGAGAGCGATCGTAGACAGGGAGCTATCGTAGACAGAGTGCGATCGTAGACAGAGTGCGATCGTAGACAGGGAGCTATCGTAGACAGGGAGCTATCGTAGACAGGGAGCTATCGTAGACAGAGAGCGATCACAGACAGAGAGCGATCACAGTCAGAGGGCGATCACAGTCAGGGAGCGATCACAGACAGGGAGCGATCACAGTCAGGGAGCGATCACAAACAGAGAGCGATCGTAGACAGAGAGAGATCGTAGACAGAGAGAGATCGTAGACAGAGAGCGATCACAGACAGAGAGCGATCGCAGACAGAGAGAGATCGCAGACAGAGAGAGATCGCAGACAGAGAGCGATCACAGACAGAGAGCGATCACAGTCAGAGGGCGATCACAGTCAGGGAGCGATCACAGACAGAGAGAGATCACCGACAGAGAGTGATCACCGACAGGGAGCGATCACAGACAGGGAGCGATCACAGACAGGGAGCGATCACAGACAGGGAGCGATCACAGACAGGGAGCGATCACAGACAGGGAGCGATCACAGACAGGGAGCGATCACAGACAGGGAGCGATCACAGACAGAGAGCGATCACAGACAGAGAGCGATCACAGACAGAGAGCGATCACAGACAGAGAGCGATCGTAGACAGAGAGCGATCGTAGACAGGGAGCGATCGCAGACAGGGAGCGATCGCAGACAGGGAGCGATCGCAGACAGGGAGCGATCGCAGACAGGGAGCGATCGCAGACAGGGAGCGATCGCAGACAGAGAGCGATCACAGACATGGAGCGATCGCAGACAGGGAGCGATCGCAGACAGGGAGCGATCACAGACAGAGAGCGATCGTAGACAGGTTTTCGATCGTAGACAGGGAGCAATCGTAGACAGAGAACTATCGTAGACAGAGAGCTATCGTAGACAGAGAGCTATCGTAGACAGGGAGCTATCGTCGACAGGGAGCTATCGTCGACAGGGAGCTATCGTAGACAGGGAGCTATCGTAGACAGGGCCGATCGTAGACAGGGAGCGATCGTAGACAGAGAGCGAACGTAGACAGAGAGGGATCGTAGACAGAGAGGGATCGTAGACAGAGAGCGATCGTAGACAGGGAGCTATCGTAGACAGAGTGCGATCGTAGACAGAGTGCGATCGTAGACAGAGTGCGATCGTAGACAGGGAGCTATCGTAGACAGAGAGCGATCACAGACAGAGAGCGATCGCAGACAGAGGGCGATCACAGTCAGGGAGCGATCACAGACAGAGGGCGATCACAGTCAGGGAGCGATCACAGACAGAAAGCGATCACAGTCAGGGAGCGATCACAGACAGAGAGCGATCACAGTCAGAGGGCGATCACAGTCAGAGGGCGATCACAGACAGAGAGCGATCACAGACAGAGGGCGATCACAGTCAGGGAGCGATCACAGACAGAGGGCGATCACAGTCAGGGAGCGATCACAGACAGAGAGCGATCACAGTCAGGGAGCGATCACAGACAGAGGGCGATCACAGTCAGGGAGCGATCACAGACAGAGAGAGATCACCGACAGAGAGTGATCACAGACAGGGAGCGATAACAGACAGAGAGCGATAACAGACAGAGAGCGATCACAGACAGAGAGCGATCACAGACAGAGAGCGATCGTATACAGAGAGCAATCACAGACAGAGAGCGATAACAGACAGAGAGCGATCACAGACAGAGAGCGATCACAGACAGAGAGCGATCACAGACAGAGAGCGATCACAGACAGAGAGCGATCACAGACAGAGAGCGATCACAGACAGAGAGCGATCGTAGACAGAGAGCGATCGTAGACAGAGAGCGATCGTAGACAGAGAGCGATCGTAGACAGAGAGCGATCGTAGACAGAGAGCGATCACAGTCAGGGAGCGATCACAGACAGAGAGCAATCACAGTCAGGGAGCGATCACAGACAGAGAGAGATCACCGACAGAGAGAGATCACCGACAGAGAGCGATCACAGACAGAGAGCGATCACAGACAGGGAGCGATCGTAGACAGAGAGCTATCGTAGACAGAGAGCTATCGTAGACAGAGAGCTATCGTAGACAGGGAGCGATCGTAGGCAGGGAGCGATCGTAGGCAGGGAGCGATCGTAGGCAGGGAGCGATCGTAGGCAGGGAGCGATCGTAGACAGGGAGCGATCGTAGACAGGGAGCGATCGTAGACAGAGAGCGAACGTAGACAGAGAGGGATCGTAGACAGAGAGGGATCGTAGACAGAGAGCGATCACAGACAGAGAGCGATCACAGACAAAGAGCGATCACAGTCAGGGAGCGATCACAGTCAGGGAGCGATCACAAACAGAGAGCGATCGTAGACAGAGAGAGATCGTAGACAGAGAGCGATGGTAGACAGAGACCGATCGTAGACAGGGAGCTATCGTAGACAGAGAGCGATGGTAGACAGAGACCGATCGTAGACAGGGAGCTATCGTAGACAGAGAGAGATCACCGACAGAGAGTGATCACAGACAAGGAGCGATCACAGACAGAGAGCGATCACAGACAAGGAGCGATCACAGACAGAGAGCGATCACAGGCAGAGAGCGATCGTAGACAGAGAGCGATCACAGGCACAGAGCGATCGCAGACAGAGAGCGATCGCAGACAGAGAGCGATCGCAGACAGGGAGCGATCGCAGACAGGGAGCGATCGCAGACAGGGAGCGATCGCAGACAGGGAGCGATCGCAGACAGGGAGCGATCGCAGACAGGGAGCGATCGCAGACAGGGAGCGATCGCAGACAGGGAGCGATCGCAGACAGGGAGCGATCGCAGACATGGAGAGATCGCAGACAGGGAGCAATCGCAGACAGGGAGAGATCGCAGACAGGGAGAGATCGCAGACAGGGAGCGATCGCAGACAGGGAGCGATCGCAGACAGGGAGCGATCGCAGACAGGGAGCGATCGCAGACAAAGAGCGATCGCAGACAGGGAGCGATCGTAGACAGAGAGCGATCGCAGACAGAGAGCGATCGCAGACAGAAAGCGATCGCAGACAGAGAGCGATCACAGACAGGGAGCGATCACAGACAGAGAGCGATCGTAGATAGGCAGTGATCACAGACAGAGAGCGATCACAGACAGGGAGCGATCACAGACAGGGAGCGATCACAGACAGAGAGCGATCGTAGAAAGAGAGGGATCACAGACAGAGAGCGATCACAGACAGAGAGCGATCACAGACAGAGAGCGATCACAGACAGAGAGCGATCGTAGACAGAGAGCGATCGTAGACAGAGAGCGATCGTAGACAGAGAGCGATAGTAGACAGAGAGCGATAGTAGACAGAGAGCGATCACAGTCAGGGAGCGATCACAGACAGAGAGAGATCGTAGACAGACAGCGATCATAGACAGAGAGCGATCACAGACAGAGAGCGATCGCAGACAGAGAGAGATCGCAGACAGAGAGATCGCAGACAGAGCGAGATCGCAGACAGAGAGAGATCGCAGACAGAGAGAGATCGCAGACAGAGAGAGATCGCATACAGAGAGCGATCGCAGACAGAGAGAGATCGCATACAGAGAGCGATCGCAGACAGAGAGCGATCGCAGACAGAGAGCGATCGCAGACAGAGAGAGATCGCAGACAGAGAGAGATCGCAGACAGAGAGGGTTCGCAGACAGATAGCGATCGCAGACAGAGCGGGCTCGCAGACAGAGAGGGATCGCAGACTGAGAGGGTTCGCAGACAGAGAGCGATCGCAGACCGAGAGGGTTCGCAGACATACAGCGATCGCAGACCGAGAGGGTTCGCAGACAGAGAGCGATCGCAGACAGATAGCGATCGCAGACAGAGCGGGCTCGCAGACAGAGAGGGATCGCAGACTGAGAGGGTTCGCAGACAGAGAGCGATCGCAGACTGAGAGGGTTCGCAGACAGAGAGCGATCACAGACCGAGAGGGATCACAGACAGAGGGCGATCACAGACAGAGGGCGATCACAGACAGAGAGCGATCACAGACAGAGAGCGATCACAGACAGAGAGCGATCACAGACAGGGAGCGATCGCAGACAGAGGGCGATCGCAGACAGAGGGCGATCGCAGACAGAGGGCGATCGCAGACAGAGGGCGATCGCAGACAGAGGGCGATCGCAGACAGAGAGAGATCGCAGACAGAGAGAGATCGCAGAGAGAGAGAGAGATCGCAGACAGAGAGCGATCGCAGACAGAGAGCGATCGCAGACAGAGAGCGATCGCAGACAGAGAGCGATCGCAGACAGAGAGCGATCGTAGACAGAGAGCGATCGTAGACAGAGAGACATCGTAGACAGAGAGAGATCGCAGACAGAGAGCGATCGCAGACAGAGAGCGATCGTAGACAGAGAGAGATCGCAGACAGAGAGCGATCGCAGACAGAGAGCGATCGCAGACAGAGAGCGATCGTAGACAGAGAGACATCGTAGACAGAGAGCGATCACAGACAGAGAGCGATCACAGACAGAGAGCGATCACAGACAGAGAACGATCACAGACAGAGAACGATCGCAGACACAGAACGATCGCAGACAGAGAACGATCGCAGACAGGGAGCGATCGCAGACAGGGAGCGATCGCAGACAGGGAGCGATCGCAGACAGGGAGCGATCGCAGACAGGGAGCGATCGCAGACAGGGAGCGATCGCAGACAGGGAGCGATCGCAGACAGGGAGCGATCGCAGACAGGGAGCGATCGCAGACAGGGAGCGATCGCAGACAGAGAGCGATCGCAGACAGGGAGCGATCGCAGACAGAGAGCGATCACAGACAGAGAGCGATCACAGACAGAGAGAGATCACAGACAGGGAGCGATCACAGACAGGGAGGGAGAACAGACAGGGAGCGATCGCAGTCAGAGAGCGATCGCAGACAGAAAGCGATCGCAGACAGAGAGCGATCACAGATAGGGAGCAATCACAGACAAGAGCGATCACAGACAGATAGCGATCACAGACAGGGAGCGATCACAGTCAGGGAGCGATCACAGACAGAGAGCGATCACAGTCAGGGAGCGATCACAGTCAGGGAGCGATCACAGTCAGGGAGCGATCACAGTCAGGGAGCGATCACAGTCAGGGAGCGATCACAGACAGAGAGAGATCGTAGACAGACAGCGATCACAGACAGAGAGCGATCACAGACAGAGAGCGATCACAGTCAGAGAGCGATCACAGACAGAGAGCGATCACAGTCAGGGAGCGATCACAGAGAGAGAGAGATCGTAGACAGACAGCGATCACAGACAGAGAGCGATCACAGACAGAGAGCGATCACAGACAGGGAGCGATCACAGAAAGGGAGCGATCACAGAAAGGGAGCGATCACAGACAGGGAGCGATCACAGACAGGGAGCGATCACAGACAGGGAGCGATCACAGACAGGGAGCGATCACAGACAGGGAGCGATCACAGACAGGGAGCGATCACAGACAGGGAGCGATCTCAGACAGGGAGCGATCTCAGACAGGGAGCGATCACAGACAGAGAGCGATCACAGACAGAGAGCGATCACAGACAGAGAGCGATCACAGACAGAGAGCGATCACAGACAGAGAGCGATCACAGACAGAGAGCGATCACAGTCAGAGAGCGATCACAGACAGAGAGCGATCACAGTCAGAGAGCGATCACAGACAGAGAGCGATCACAGTCAAGGAGCGATCACAGTCAGGGAGCGATCACAGACATTGAGAGATCGTAGACAGACAGCTATCACAGACAGAGAGCGATCACAGGCATAGAGCGATCACAGACATTGAGAGATCGTAGACAGACAGCGATCACAGACAGAGAGCAATCACAGACAGGGTGCGATCACAGACAGGGTGCGATCACAGACAGGGTGCGATCACAGACAGGGTGCGATCACAGACAGGGTGCGATCACAGACAGGGTGCGATCACAGACAGGGTGCGATCACAGACAGGGTGCGATCACAGACAGGGTGCGATCACAGACAGGGAGCGATCACAGACAGGGAGCGATCACAGACAGGGAGCGATCACAGACAGGGAGCGATCACAGACAGGGAGCGATCACAGACAGGGAGCGATCACAGACAGGGAGCGATCACAGACAGAGAGCGATCACAGACAGAGAGCGATCACAGACAGAGAGCGATCACAGACAGAGAGTGATCACAGACAGAGAGCGATCGCAGTCCGGGAGCGATCGCAGTCAGGGAGCGATCGCAGTCAGGGAGCGATCGCAGTCAGGGAGCGATCGCAGTCAGGGAGCGATCGCAGACAGAGAGCGATCGCAGACAGAGAGCGATCGCAGACAGAGAGCGATCACAGACAGGGAGCGATCACAGACAGGGAGCGATCACAGACAGGGAGCGGTCACAGACAGAGAGCGATCACAGACAGAGAGCGATCACAGACAGGGAGCGATCACAGACAGAGAGCGATCACAGACAGAGAGCGATCACAGACAGAGAGCGATCGTAGACAGAGAGCGATCGTAGACAGAGAGCGATCGTAGACAGAGAGCGATCACTGACAGGGAGCGATCACAGACAGAGAGCGATCGCAGACAGGGAGCGATCGCAGACAGGGAGCGATCGCAGTCAGAGAGCGATCGCAGACAGAAAGCGATCGCAGACAGAGAGCGATCACAGACAGGGAGCGATCACAGACAGGGAGCGATCGCAGACAGAGAACGATCGCAGACAGAGAGCGATCGCAGACAGAGAGCGATCGCAGACAGAGAGCGATCACAGTCAGGGAGCGATCACAGTCAGGGAGCGATCACAGACAGAGAGAGATCGTAGACAGACAGCGATCACAGACAGAGAGAGATCGTAGACAGACAGCGATCACAGACAGAGAGAGATCATAGACAGACAGCGATCACAGGCAGAGAGCGATCACAGGCAGAGAGCGATCACAGGCAGACAGCGATCACAGGCAGAGAGCGATCACAGGCAGACAGCGATCACAGGCAGAGAGCGATCACAGGCAGAGAGCGATCACAGGCAGAGAGCGATCACAGGCAGAGAGCGATCACAGACAGAGAGAGATCGCAGACAGAGAGATCGCAGACAGAGCGAGATCGCAGACAGAGCGAGATCGCAGACAGAGAGAGATCGCAGACAGAGAGAGATCGCAGACAGAGAGCGATCGCAGACAGAGAGAGATCGCAGACAGAGAGCGATCGCAGACAGAGAGCGATCGCAGACAGAGAGCGATCGCAGACAGAGAGCGATCGCAGACAGAGAGCGATCGCAGACAGAGAGCGATCGCAGACAGAGAGCGATCGCAGACAGATAGCGATCGCAGACAGAGCGGGCTCGCAGACAGAGAGGGATCGCAGACAGAGAGGGTTCGCAGACAGAGAGCGATCGCAGACTGAGAGAGATCGCAGACAGAGAGGGTTCGCATACAGAGAGCGATCGCAGACCGAGAGGGTTCGCAGACAGAGAGCGTTCGCAGACAGAGAGCGATCGCAGACCGAGAGGGTTCGCAGACAGAGAGCGATCGCAGACCGAGAGGGTTCGCAGACAGAGAGCGATCGCAGACCGAGAGGGTTCGCAGACAGAGAGCGATCGCAGACAGATAGCGATCGCAGACAGAGCGGGCTCGCAGACAGAGAGGGATCGCAGACAGAGAGCGATCACAGACCGAGAGGGATCACAGACAGAGGGCGATCACAGACAGAGGGCGATCGCAGACAGAGGGCGATCGCAGACAGAGGGCGATCGCAGACAGAGGGCGATCGCAGACAGAGGGCGATCGCAGACAGAGAGCGATCGCAGACAGAGAGCTATCGCAGACAGAGAGCGATCGCAGACAGAGGGCGATCGCAGACAGAGGGCGATCGCAGACAGAGGGCGATCGCAGACAGAGAGAGATCGCAGACAGAGAGAGATCGCAGAGAGAGAGAGATCGCAGAGAGAGAGAGATCGCAGAGAGAGAGAGATCGCAGACAGAGAGCGATCGCAGACAGAGAGCGATCGCAGACAGAGAGCGATCGCAGACAGGGAGGGATCGCAGACAGGGAGGGATCACAGACAGGGAGCGATCACAGACAGAGAGCGATCGTAGACAGAGAGCGATCACAGTCAGGGAGAGATCGTAGACAGAGAGACATCGTAGACAGAGAGCGATCGCAGACAGAGAGCGATCGCAGACAGAGAACGATCGCAGACAGAGAGCGATCGCAGACAGAGAGCGATCGCAGACAGAGAGCGATCGCAGACAGGGAGCGATCGCAGACAGGGAGCGATCGCAGACAGGGAGCGATCGCAGACAGGGAGCGATCGCAGACAGGGAGCGATCGCAGACAGGGAGCGATCGCAGACAGGGAGCGATCGCAGACAGGGAGCGATCGCAGACAGGGAGCGATCGCAGACAAAGAGCGATCGCAGACAAAGAGCGATCGCAGACAGGGAGCGATCGCAGACAGGGAGCGATCGTAGACAGAGAACGATCGCAGACAGAGAACGATCGCAGACAGAGAGCTATCGCAGACAGGGAGCGATCGCAGACAGAGAGCTATCGCAGACAGGGAGCGATCGCAGACAGGGAGCGATCGCAGACCGGGAGCGATCGCAGACCGGGAGCGATCGCAGACCGGGAGCGATCGCAGACAGGGAGTGATCGCAGACAGGGAGCGATCGCAGACAGGGAACGATCGCAGACAGAGAGCGATCGCAGACAGAAAGCGATCGCAGACAGAGATCGATCACAGACAGGGAGCGATCACAGACAGGGAGCGATCACAGACAGAGAGCGATCGTAGATAGGCAGTGATCACAGACAGAGAGCGATCACAGACAGAGAGCGATCACAGACAGAGAGCGATCACAGACAGGGAGCGATCACAGACAGAGTGCGATCGTAGAAAGAGAGCGATCGTAGACAGAGAGCGATCGTAGACAGAGAGCGATCGTAGACAGAGAGCGATCGTAGACAGAGAGCGATCACAGACAGAGAGCGATCACAGTCAGGGAGCGATCACAGACAGAGAGAGATCGTAGACAGACAGCGATCGCAGACAGAGAGCGATCGCAGACAGAGAGCGATCGCAGACAGAGAGAGATCGCAGACAGAGAGATCGCAGACAGAGAGATCGCAGACAGAGCGAGATCGCAGACAGAGAGAGATCGCAGACAGAGCGAGATCGCAGACAGAGAGAGATCGCAGACAGAGAGAGATCGCAGACAGAGAGAGATCGCAGACAGAGAGAGATCGCAGACAGAGAGAGATCGCAGACAGAGAGCGATCGCAGACCGAGAGCGATCGCAGACAGAGAGCGATCGCAGACAGAGAGCGATCGCAGACAGAGAGCGATCGCAGACTGAGAGAGATCGCAGACAGAGAGGGTTCGCATACAGAGAGCGATCGCAGACCGAGAGGGTTCGCAGACAGAGAGCGTTCGCAGACAGAGAGCGATCGCAGACCGAGAGGGTTCGCAGACAGACAGCGATCGCAGACCGAGAGGGTTCGCAGACAGAGAGCAATCGCAGACAGATAGCGATCGCAGACAGAGAGGGATCGCAGACTGAGAGGGTCCGCAGACAGAGAGCGATGGCAGACAGAGGGCGATCGCAGACAGAGAGAGATCGCAGAGAGAGAGAGAGATCGCAGAGAGAGAGAGATCGCAGACAGAGAGCGATCGCAGACAGAGAGCGATGGCAGACAGAGAGCGATGGCAGACAGAGAGCGATCGCAGACAGGGAGCGATCGCAGACAGGGAGGGATCGCAGACAGGGAGGGATCACAGACAGGGAGCGATCACAGACAGAGAGCGATCGTAGACAGAGAGCGATCACAGTCAGGGAGAGATCGTAGACAGAGAGCGATCACAGACAGAGAGCGATCACAGACAGAGAGCGATCACAGACAGAGAACGATCACAGACAGAGAACGATCGCAGACAGAGAGCGATCGCAGACAGAGAGCGATCGCAGACAGAGAGCGACCGCAGACAGAGGGCGACCGCAGACAGAGGGCGACCGCAGACAGAGGGCGACCGCAGACAGAGGGCGACCGCAGACAGAGGGCGACCGCAGACAGAGGGCGACCGCAGACAGAGGGCGATCGCAGACAGAGGGCGATCGCAGAGAGAGAGAGATCGCAGACAGAGAGCGATCGCAGACAGAGAGCGATCGCAGACAGAGAGCGATCGCAGACAGAGAACGATCGCAGACAGAGAACGATCGCAGACAGAGAACGATCGCAGACAGAGAGCGATCGCAGACAGAGAGCGATCGCAGACAGAGAGGGATCTCAGACAGGGAGGTATCGCAGACAGGGAGGGATCGCAGACAGGGAGCGATCGCAGACAGGGAGCGATCGCAGACAGGGAGCGATCGCAGACAGGGAGCGATCGCAGACAGGGAGCGATCGCAGACAGGGAGCGATCGCAGACAGGGAGCGATCGCAGACAAAGAGCGATCGCAGACAGGGAGCGATCGCAGACAGGGAGCGATCGCAGACAGAGAGCGATCGCAGACAGAGAACGATCGCAGACAGAGAGCTATCGCAGACAGGGAGCGATCGCAGACAGGGAGCGATCGCAGACAGGGAGCGATCGCAGGCAGGGAGCGATCGCAGACAGGGAGCGATCGCAGACCGGGAGCGATCGCAGACAGGGAGCGATCGCAGACAGGGAGCGATCGCAGACAGGGAGCGATCGCAGACAGGGAGCGATCGCAGACAGGGAGCGATCGCAGACAGGGAGCGATCGCAGACAGAGAGCGATCGCAGACAGAGAGCGATCGCAGACAGGGAGCGATCACAGACAGGGAGCGATCACAGACAGGGAGCGATCACAGACAGGGAGCGATCACAGACAGGGAGCGATCACAGACAGAGAGCGATCGTAGATAGGCAGTGATCACAGACAGAGAGCGATCACAGACAGAGAGCGATCACAGACAGAGAGCGATCACAGACAGAGAGCGATCACAGACAGGGAGCGATCACAGACAGGGAGCGATCACAGACAGAGAGCGATCGTAGAAAGAGAGGGATCACAGACAGAGAGCGATCACAGACAGAGAGCGATCACAGACAGAGAGCGATCACAGACAGAGAGCGATCACAGACAGAGAGCGATCGTAGACAGAGAGCGATCGTAGACAGAGAGCGATCGTAGACAGAGAGCGATCGTAGACAGAGAGCGTTCGTAGACAGAGAGCGATCACAGACAGAGGGCGATCACAGTCAGGGAGCGATCACAGACAGAGAGAGATCGTAGACAGACAGCGATCACAGAGAGAGAGCGATCACAGACAGAGAGCGATCGCAGACAGAGAGCGATCACAGACAGAGAGCGATCACAGACAGGGAGCGATCACAGACAGAGAGCGATCGTAGAAAGAGAGCGATCGTAGACAGAGAGCGTTCGTAGACAGAGAGCGATCACAGACAGAGAGCGATCACAGACAGAGGGCGATCACAGTCAGGGAGCGATCACAGACAGAGAGAGATCGTAGACAGACAGCGATCACAGACAGAGAGCGATCACAGACAGAGAGCGATCGCAGACAGAGAGAGATCGCAGACAGAGAGAGATCGCAGACAGAGAGATCGCAGACAGAGAGATCGCAGACAGAGCGAGATTGCAGACAGAGAGAGATCGCAGACAGAGCGAGATTGCAGACAGAGAGAGATCGCAGACAGAGAGAGATCGCAGACAGAGAGAGATCGCAGACAGAGAGCGATCGCAGACAGAGAGAGATCGCAGACAGAGAGAGATCGCAGACAGAGAGAGATCGCAGACAGAGAGCGATCGCAGACCGAGAGGGTTCGCAGACAGAGAGCGATCGCAGACAGATAGCGATCGCAGACAGAGCGGGCTCGCAGACAGAGAGGGATCGCAGACTGAGAGGGTTCGCAGACAGAGAGCGATCGCAGACTGAGAGAGATCGCAGACAGAGAGGGTTCGCATACAGAGAGCGATCGCAGACCGAGAGGGTTCGCAGACAGAGAGCGATCGCAGACCGAGAGGGTTCGCAGACAGACAGCGATCGCAGACCGAGAGGGTTCGCAGACAGAGAGCGATCGCAGACAGATAGCGATCGCAGACAGAGCGGGCTCGCAGACAGAGAGGGATCGCAGACTGAGAGGGTTCGCAGACAGAGAGCGATCGCAGACTGAGAGGGTTCGCAGACAGAGAGCGATCACAGACCGAGAGGGATCACAGACAGAGGGCGATCACAGACAGAGGGCGATCACAGACAGAGAGCGATCACAGACAGAGAGCGATCACAGACAGGGAGCGATCACAGACAGAGGGCGATCGCAGACAGAGGGCGATCGCAGACAGAGGGCGATCGCAGACAGAGAGAGATCGCAGACAGAGAGAGATCGCAGAGAGAGAGAGAGATCGCAGAGAGAGAGAGATCGCAGACAGAGAGCGATCACAGACCGAGAGGGATCACAGACAGAGGGCGATCACAGACAGAGGGCGATCACAGACAGAGAGCGATCACAGACAGAGAGCGATCACAGACAGGGAGCGATCACAGACAGAGGGCGATCGCAGACAGCGGGCGATCGCAGACAGAGGGCGATCGCAGACAGAGAGAGATCGCAGACAGAGAGAGATCGCAGAGAGAGAGAGAGATCGCAGAGAGAGAGAGAGATCGCAGAGAGAGAGAGATCGCAGACAGAGAGCGATCGCAGACAGAGAGCGATGGCAGACAGAGAGCGATCGCAGACAGAGAGCGATGGCAGACAGAGAGCGATCGCAGACAGGGAGGGATCGCAGACAGGGAGGGATCACAGACAGGGAGCGATCACAGACAGAGAGCGATCGTAGACAGAGAGCGATCGTAGACAGAGAGCGATCACAGTCACGGAGAGATCGTAGACAGAGAGACATCGTAGACAGAGAGCGATCACAGACAGAGAGCGATCACAGACAGAGAGCGATCACAGACAGAGAGCGATCACAGACAGAGAACGATCACAGACAGAGAACGATCACAGACACAGAACGATCACAGACAGAGAACGATCACAGACAGAGAACGATCACAGACAGAGAGCGATCACAGACAGAGAGCGATCGTAGACAGAGAGCGATCACAGACAGGGAGCGATCGCAGACAGGGAGCGATCGCAGACAGGGAGCGATCGCAGTCAGAGAGCGATCGCAGACAGAGAGCGATCACAGACAGGGAGCGATCACAGACAGGGAGCGATCACAGATAGGGAGCGATCACAGACAGAGAGCGATCACAGACAGAGAGCGATCACAGACAAGAGCGATCACAGACAGGGAGCGATCACAGACAGGGAGCGATCACAGACAGAGAGAGATCGTAGACAGACAGCGATCACAGACAGAGAGCGATCACAGACAGAGAGCGATCACAGACAGAGAGCGATCACAGTCAGGGAGCGATCACAGAGAGAGAGCGATCGTAGACAGAGAGCGATCACAGACAGAGAGCGATCACAGACAGAGAGCGATCACAGACAGAGAGCGATCACAGACAGGGAGCGATCACAGACAGGGAGCGATCTCAGACAGGGAGCGATCTCAGACAGGGAGCGATCACAGACAGAGAGCGATCACAGACAGAGAGCGATCTCAGACAGGGAGCGATCTCAGACAGGGAGCGATCACAGACAGAGAGCGATCACAGACAGAGAGCGATCACAGACAGAGAGCGATCACAGTCAAGGAGCGATCACAGTCAGGGAGCGATCACAGACAGGGAGCGATCACAGACAGAGAGCGATCACAGACAGAGAGCGATCACAGACAGTGAGCGATCACAGACAGAGAGCGATCACAGACAGAGAGCGATCACAGACAGGGAGCGATCGCAGACAGAGGGCGATCGCAGACAGAGGGCGATCGCAGACAGAGGGCGATCGCAGACAGAGAGAGATCGCAGACAGAGAGAGATCGCAGAGAGAGAGAGAGATCGCAGAGAGAGAGAGATCGCAGAGAGAGAGAGATCGCAGACAAAAAGCGATCGCAGACAGAGAGCGATGGCAGACAGAGAGCGATCGCAGACAGAGAGCGATCGTAGACAGAGAGCGATCGTAGACAGAGAGACATCGTAGACAGAGAGAGATCGCAGACAGAGAGCGATCGCAGACAGAGAGCGATCGTAGACAGAGAGAGATCGCAGACAGAGAGCGATCGCAGACAGAGAGCGATCGCAGACAGAGAGCGATCGTAGACAGAGAGACATCGTAGACAGAGAGCGATCACAGACAGAGAGCGATCACAGACAGAGAACGATCACAGACAGAGAACGATCACAGACAGAGAACGATCGCAGACAGAGAACGATCGTAGACAGAGAGCGATCGCAGACAGGGAGCGATCGCAGACAGGGAGCGATCGCAGACAGGGAGCGATCGCAGACAGGGAGCGATCGCAGACAGGGAGCGATCGCAGACAGGGAGCGATCGCAGACAGAGAGCGATCGCAGACAGGGAGCGATCGCAGACAGAGAGCGATCACAGACAGAGAGAGATCACAGACAGGGAGCGATCACAGACAGGGAGGGATAACAGACAGGGAGCGATCGCAGTCAGAGAGCGATCGCAGACAGAAAGCGATCGCAGACAGAGAGCGATCACAGATAGGGAGCAATCACAGACAAGAGCGATCACAGACAGATAGCGATCACAGACAGGGAGCGATCACAGTCAGGGAGCGATCACAGACAGAGAGCGATCACAGTCAGGGAGCGATCACAGTCAGGGAGCGATCACAGTCAGGGAGCGATCACAGTCAGGGAGCGATCACAGACAGAGAGAGATCGTAGACAGACAGCGATCACAGACAGAGAGCGATCACAGACAGAGAGCGATCACAGTCAGAGAGCGATCACAGACAGAGAGCGATCACAGTCAGGGAGCGATCACAGAGAGAGAGAGATCGTAGACAGACAGCGATCACAGACAGAGAGCGATCACAGACAGGGAGCGATCACAGAAAGGGAGCGATCACAGAAAGGGAGCGATCACAGACAGGGAGCGATCACAGACAGGGAGCGATCACAGACAGGGAGCGATCACAGACAGGGAGCGATCACAGACAGGGAGCGATCACAGACAGGGAGCAATCACAGACAGGGAGCGATCTCAGACAGGGAGCGATCTCAGACAGGGAGCGATCACAGACAGAGAGCGATCACAGACAGAGAGCGATCACAGACAGAGAGCGATCACAGTCAGAGAGCGATCACAGACAGAGAGCGATCACAGTCAAGGAGCGATCACAGTCAGGGAGCGATCACAGACATTGAGAGATCGTAGACAGACAGCTATCACAGACAGAGAGCGATCACAGACATAGAGCGATCACAGACATTGAGAGATCGTAGACAGACAGCGATCACAGACAGGGTGCGATCACAGACAGGGTGCGATCACAGACAGGGTGCGATCACAGACAGGGTGCGATCACAGACAGGGTGCGATCACAGACAGGGTGCGATCACAGACAGGGTGCGATCACAGACAGGGTGCGATCACAGACAGGGAGCGATCACAGACAGGGAGCGATCACAGACAGGGAGCGATCACAGACAGGGAGCGATCACAGACAGGGAGCGATCACAGACAGGGAGCGATCACAGACAGGGAGCGATCACAGACAGGGAGCGATCACAGACAGGGAGCGATCACAGACAGAGAGCGATCACAGACAGAGAGCGATCACAGACAGAGAGCGATCACAGACAGAGAGCGATCACAGTCCGGGAGCGATCACAGTCAGGGAGCGATCGCAGTCAGGGAGCGATCGCAGTCAGGGAGCGATCGCAGACAGAGAGCGATCGCAGACAGAGAGCGATCACAGACAGGGAGCGATCACAGACAGGGAGCGATCACAGACAGGGAGCGGTCACAGACAGAGAGCGATCACAGACAGAGAGCGATCACAGACAGGGAGCGATCACAAAGAGGGAGCGATCACAGACAGAGAGCGATCACAGACAGAGAGCGATCACAGACAGAGAGCGATCGTAGACAGAGAGCGATCGTAGACAGAGAGCGATCACTGACAGGGAGCGATCGCAGACAGAGAGCGATCGCAGACAGGGAGCGATCGCAGACAGGGAGCGATCGCAGTCAGAGAGCGATCGCAGACAGAAAGCGATCGCAGACAGAGAGCGATCACAGACAGGGAGCGATCACAGACAGAGAGAGATCGTAGACAGACAGCGATCACAGACAGAGAGAGATCGTAGACAGACAGCGATCACAGGCAGAGAGCGATCACAGGCAGACAGCGATCACAGGCAGAGAGCGATCACAGGCAGAGAGCGATCACAGACAGAGAGCGATCACAGACAGAGAGCGATCACAGACAGAGAGAGATCGCAGACAGAGAGATCGCAGATAGAGCGAGATCGCAGATAGAGCGAGATCGCAGACAGAGCGAGATCGCAGACAGAGAGAGATCGCAGACAGAGAGCGATCGCAGACAGAGAGCGATCGCAGACCGAGAGGGTTCGCAGACAGAGAGCGATCGCAGACAGATAGCGATCGCAGACAGAGCGGGCTCGCAGACAGAGAGGGATCGCAGACAGAGAGGGTTCGCAGACAGAGAGCGATCGCAGACTGAGAGAGATCGCAGACAGAGAGGGTTCGCATACAGAGAGCGATCGCAGACCGAGAGGGTTCGCAGACAGAGAGCGTTCGCAGACAGAGAGCGATCGCAGACCGAGAGGGTTCGCAGACAGAGAGCGATCGCAGACCGAGAGGGTTCGCAGACAGAGAGCGATCGCAGACCGAGAGGGTTCGCAGACAGAGAGCGATCGCAGACCGAGAGGGTTCGCAGACAGAGAGCGATCGCAGACAGATAGCGATCGCAGACAGAGCGGGCTCGCAGACAGAGAGGGATCGCAGACTGAGAGGGTTCGCAGACAGAGAGCGATCACAGACCGAGAGGGATCACAGACAGAGGGCGATCACAGACAGAGGGCGATCGCAGACAGAGGGCGATCGCAGACAGAGGGCGATCGCAGACAGAGAGCGATCGCAGACAGAGAGCGATCGCAGACAGGGAGCGATCGCAGACAGAGAGAGATCGCAGACAGAGAGAGATCGCAGAGAGAGAGAGATCGCAGAGAGAGAGAGATCGCAGACAGAGAGCGATCGCAGATAGAGAGCGATCGTAGACAGAGAGCGATCACAGTCAGGGAGAGATCGTAGACAGAGAGACATCGTAGACAGAGAGCGATCGCAGACAGAGAGCGATCGCAGACAGAGAACGATCGCAGACAGAGAGCGATCGCAGACAGAGAGCGATCGCAGACAGAGAGCGATCGCAGACAGGGAGCGATCGCAGACAGGGAGCGATCGCAGACAGGGAGCGATCGCAGACAGGGAGCGATCGCAGACAGGGAGCGATCGCAGACAGGGAGCGATCGCAGACAGGGAGCGATCGCAGACAGGGAGCGATCGCAGACAAAGAGCGATCGCAGACAGGGAGCGATCGTAGACAGAGAGCGATCGCAGACAGAGAACGATCGCAGACAGAGAGCTATCGCAGACAGGGAGCGATCGCAGACAGAGAGCTATCGCAGACAGGGAGCGATCGCAGACCGGGAGCGATCGCAGACCGGGAGCGATCGCAGACCGGGAGCGATCGCAGACAGGGAGTGATCGCAGACAGGGAGCGATCGCAGACAGGGAACGATCGCAGACAGAGAGCGATCGCAGACAGAAAGCGATCGCAGACAGAGAGCGATCACAGACAGGGAGCGATCACAGACAGGGAGCGATCACAGACAGAGAGCGATCGTAGATAGGCAGTGATCACAGACAGAGAGCGATCACAGACAGAGAGCGATCACAGACAGAGAGCGATCACAGACAGAGAGCGATCACAGATAGGGAGCGATCACAGACAGAGAGCGATCGTAGAAAGAGAGCGATCGTAGACAGAGAGCGATCGTAGACAGAGAGCGATCACAGACAGAGAGCGATCACAGTCAGGGAGCGATCACAGACAGAGAGAGATCGTAGACAGACAGCGATCGCAGACAGAGAGCGATCGCAGACAGAGAGCGATCGCAGACAGAGAGAGATCGCAGACAGAGAGATCGCAGACAGAGAGATCGCAGACAGAGCGAGATCGCAGACAGAGAGAGATCGCAGACAGAGCGAGATCGCAGACAGAGAGAGATCGCAGACAGAGAGAGATCGCAGACAGAGAGAGATCGCAGACAGAGAGAGATCGCATACAGAGAGCGATCGCAGACAGAGAGAGATCGCAGACCGAGAGGGTTCGCAGACAGAGAGCGATCGCAGACAGAGAGCGATCGCAGACAGAGAGCGATCGCAGACAGAGAGCGATCGCAGACTGAGAGAGATCGCAGACAGAGAGCGTTCGCATACAGAGAGCGATCGCAGACCGAGAGGGTTCGCAGACAGAGAGCGTTCGCAGACAGAGAGCGATCGCAGACCGAGAGGGTTCGCAGACAGACAGCGATCGCAGACCGAGAGGGTTCGCAGACAGAGAGCAATCGCAGACAGATAGCGATCGCAGACAGAGAGGGATCGCAGACTGAGAGGGTCCGCAGACAGAGAGCGATGGCAGACAGAGGGCGATCGCAGACAGAGAGAGATCGCAGAGAGAGAGAGAGATCGCAGAGAGAGAGAGATCGCAGACAGAGAGCGATCGCAGACAGAGAGCGATGGCAGACAGAGAGCGATGGCAGACAGAGAGCGATCGCAGACAGGGAGCGATCGCAGACAGGGAGGGATCGCAGACAGGGAGGGATCACAGACAGGGAGCGATCACAGACAGAGAGCGATCGTAGACAGAGAGCGATCACAGTCAGGGAGAGATCGTAGACAGAGAGCGATCACAGACAGAGAGCGATCACAGACAGAGAGCGATCACAGACAGAGAACGATCGCAGACAGAGAACGATCGCAGACAGAGAGCGATCGCAGACAGAGAGCGACCGCAGACAGAGGGCGACCGCAGACAGAGGGCGACCGCAGACAGAGGGCGACCGCAGACAGAGGGCGACCGCAGACAGAGGGCGACCGCAGACAGAGGGCGACCGCAGACAGAGGGCGATCGCAGACAGAGGGCGATCGCAGAGAGAGAGAGATCGCAGACAGAGAGAGATCGCAGACAGAGAGCGATCGCAGACAGAGAGCGATCGCAGACAGAGAACGATCGCAGACAGAGAACGATCGCAGACAGAGAACGATCGCAGACAGAGAACGATCGCAGACAGGGAGCGATCGCAGACAGGGAGCGATCGCAGACAGGGAGCGATCGCAGACAAGGAGCGATCGCAGACAGGGAGCGATCGCAGACAGGGAGCGATCGCAGACAGGGAGCGATCGCAGACAGGGAGCGATCGCAGACAAAGAGCGATCGCAGACAGGGAGCGATCGCAGACAGGGAGCGATCGCAGACAGAGAGCGATCGCAGACAGAGAACGATCGCAGACAGAGAGCTATCGCAGACAGGGAGCGATCGCAGACAGGGAGCGATCGCAGACAGGGAGCGATCGCAGACAGGGAGCGATCGCAGACCGGGAGCGATCGCAGACAGGGAGCGATCGCAGACAGGGAGCGATCGCAGACCGGGAGCGATCGCAGACAGGGAGCGATCGCAGACAGGGAGCGATCGCAGACAGGGAGCGATCGCAGACAGGGAGCGATCGCAGACAGGGAGCGATCGCAGACAGGGAGCGATCGCAGACAGAGAGCGATCGCAGACAGAGAGCGATCGCAGACAGAGAGCGATCGCAGACAGAGAGCGATCGCAGACAGGGAGCGATCGCAGACAGGGAGCGATCACAGACAGGGAGCGATCACAGACAGGGAGCGATCACAGACAGAGAGCGATCGTAGATAGGCAGTGATCACAGACAGAGAGCGATCACAGACAGAGAGCGATCACAGACAGAGAGCGATCACAGACAGGGAGCGATCACAGACAGAGAGCGATCGTAGAAAGAGAGGGATCACAGACAGAGAGCGATCACAGACAGAGAGCGATCACAGACAGAGAGCGATCACAGACAGAGAGCGATCGTAGACAGAGAGCGATCGTAGACAGAGAGCGATCGTAGACAGAGAGCGATCGTAGACAGAGAGCGTTCGTAGACAGAGAGCGATCACAGACAGAGAGCGATCACAGACAGAGGGCGATCACAGTCAGGGAGCGATCACAGACAGAGAGAGATCGTAGACAGACAGCGATCACAGACAGAGAGCGATCACAGACAGAGAGCGATCGCAGACAGAGAGAGATCGCAGACAGAGAGAGATCGCAGACAGAGAGATCGCAGACAGAGAGATCGCAGACAGAGCGAGATTGCAGACAGAGCGAGATCGCAGACAGAGAGAGATCGCAGACAGAGAGAGATCGCATACAGAGAGCGATCGCAGACAGAGAGAGATCGCAGACAGAGAGAGATCGCAGACAGAGAGAGATCGCAGACAGAGAGAGATCGCAGACAGAGAGCGATCGCAGACCGAGAGGGTTCGCAGACAGAGAGCGATCGCAGACAGATAGCGATCGCAGACAGAGCGGGCTCGCAGACAGAGAGGGATCGCAGACTGAGAGGGTTCGCAGACAGAGAGCGATCGCAGACTGAGAGAGATCGCAGACAGAGAGGGTTCGCATACAGAGAGCGATCGCAGACCGAGAGGGTTCGCAGACAGAGAGCGATCGCAGACCGAGAGGGTTCGCAGACAGACAGCGATCGCAGACCGAGAGGGTTCGCAGACAGAGAGCGATCGCAGACAGATAGCGATCGCAGACAGAGCGGGCTCGCAGACAGAGAGGGATCGCAGACTGAGAGGGTTCGCAGACAGAGAGCGATCGCAGACTGAGAGGGTTCGCAGACAGAGAGCGATCACAGACCGAGAGGGATCACAGACAGAGGGCGATCACAGACAGAGGGCGATCACAGACAGAGAGCGATCACAGACAGAGAGCGATCACAGACAGGGAGCGATCACAGACAGAGGGCGATCGCAGACAGAGGGCGATCGCAGACAGAGAGAGATCGCAGACAGAGAGAGATCGCAGAGAGAGAGAGAGATCGCAGACAGAGAGCGATCGCAGACAGAGAGCGATGGCAGACAGAGAGCGATCGCAGACAGAGAGCGATGGCAGACAGAGAGCGATCGCAGACAGAGAGCGATCGCAGACAGGGAGGGATCGCAGACAGGGAGGGATCACAGACAGGGAGCGATCGTAGACAGAGAGCGATCGTAGACAGAGAGCGATCACAGTCAGGGAGAGATCGTAGACAGAGAGACATCGTAGACAGAGAGCGATCACAGACAGAGAACGATCACAGACAGAGAACGATCACAGACACAGAACGATCACAGACAGAGAACGATCACAGACAGAGAGCGATCACAGACAGAGAGCGATCGTAGACAGAGAGCGATCACAGACAGGGAGCGATCGCAGACAGGGAGCGATCGCAGACAGGGAGCGATCGCAGACAGAGAGCGATCGCAGACAGAGAGCGATCACAGACAGGGAGCGATCACAGACAGGGAGCGATCACAGATAGGGAGCGATCACAGACAGAGAGCGATCACAGACAGAGAGCGATCACAGACAAGAGCGATCACAGACAGGGAGCGATCACAGACAGGGAGCGATCACAGTCAGGGAGCGATCACAGACAGAGAGAGATCGTAGACAGACAGCGATCACAGACAGAGAGCGATCACAGACAGAGAGCGATCACAGTCAGGGAGCGATCACAGAGAGAGAGCGATCGTAGACAGAGAGCGATCACAGACAGAGAGCGATCACAGACAGAGAGCGATCACAGACAGAGAGCGATCACAGACAGGGAGCGATCACAGACAGGGAGCGATCACAGACAGGGAGCGATCACAGACAGGGAGCGATCTCAGACAGGGAGCGATCTCAGACAGGGAGCGATCACAGACAGAGAGCGATCACAGACAGAGAGCGATCTCAGACAGGGAGCGATCACAGACAGAGAGCGATCACAGACAGAGAGCGATCACAGACAGAGAGCGATCACAGTCAAGGAGCGATCACAGTCAGGGAGCGATCACAGACAGGGAGCGATCACAGACAGGGAGCGATCACAGACAGAGAGCGATCACAGACATAGAGCGATCACAGACATAGAGCGATCACAGACATTGAGAGATCGTAGACAGACAGCGATCACAGACAGAGAGCGATCACAGACAGGGTGCGATCACAGACAGGGAGCGATCACAGACAGGGAGCGATCACAGACAGGGAGCGATCACAGACAGGGAGCGATCACAGACAGGGAGCGATCACAGACAGAGAGCGATCACAGACAGAGAGCGATCACAGACAGAGAGCGATCACAGTCCGGGAGCGATCGCAGTCAGGGAGCGATCGCAGTCAGGGAGCGATCGCAGACAGAGAGCGATCGCAGACAGAGAGCGATCGCAGACAGAGAGCGATCACAGACAGGGAGCGATCACAGACAGGGAGCGGTCGCAGACAGAGAGCGATCGCAGACAGAGAGCGATCGCAGACAGAGAGCGATCGCAGACAGAGAGCGATCGTAGACAGAGAGCGATCGTAGACAGAGAGCGATCACTGACAGGGAGCGATCGCAGACAGGGAGCGATCGCAGTCAGAGAGCGATCACAGACATTGAGAGATCGTAGACAGACAGCTATCACAGACAGAGAGCGATCACAGACATAGAGCGATCACAGACATTGAGAGATCGTAGACAGACAGCGATCACAGACAGAGAGCGATCACAGACAGGGTGCGATCACAGACAGGGAGCGATCACAGACAGGGAGCGATCACAGACAGGGAGCGATCGCAGACCGGGAGCGATCGCAGACAGGGAGCGATCGCAGACAGGGAGCGATCGCAGACAGGGAGCGATCGCAGACAGAGAGCGATCGCAGACAGAGAGCGATCGCAGACCGGGAGCGATCGCAGACAGAGAGCGATCGCAGACAGAAAGCGATCGCAGACAGAGAGCGATCGCAGACAGGGAGCGATCACAGACAGGGAGCGATCACAGACAGGGAGCGATCACAGACAGAGAGCGATCGTAGATAGGCAGTGATCACAGACAGAGAGCGATCACAGACAGAGAGCGATCACAGACAGAGAGCGATCACAGACAGGGAGCGATCACAGACAGAGAGCGATCGTAGAAAGAGAGGGATCACAGACAGAGAGCGATCACAGACAGAGAGCGATCACAGACAGAGAGCGATCACAGACAGAGAGCGATCGTAGACAGAGAGCGATCGTAGACAGAGAGCGATCGTAGACAGAGAGCGATCGTAGACAGAGAGCGATCGTAGACAGGGAGCGATCGTAGACAGAGAGCGATCGTAGACAGAGAGCGATCGTAGACAGAGAGCGATCGTAGACAGAGAGCGATCGTAGACAGAGAGCGATCACAGTCAGGGAGCGATCACAGACAGAGAGAGATCGTAGACAGACAGCGATCACAGACAGAGAGCGATCACAGACAGAGAGCGATCACAGACAGAGAGCGATCACAGACAGAGAGCGATCACAGACAGGGAGCGATCACAGACAGGGAGCGATCACAGACAGGGAGCGATCACAGACAGAGAGCGATCGTAGAAAGAGAGGGATCACAGACAGAGAGCGATCACAGACAGAGAGCGATCACAGACAGAGAGCGATCACAGACAGAGAGCGATCACAGACAGAGAGCGATCGTAGACAGAGAGCGATCGTAGACAGAGAGCGATCGTAGACAGAGAGCGATCGTAGACAGAGAGCGTTCGTAGACAGAGAGCGTTCGTAGACAGAGAGCGATCACAGACAGAGAGCGATCACAGACAGAGGGCGATCACAGTCAGGGAGCGATCGCAGACAGAGAGAGATCGCAGACAGAGAGAGATCGCAGACAGAGAGAGATCGCAGACAGAGAGATCGCAGACAGAGAGATCGCAGACAGAGCGAGATTGCAGACAGAGAGAGATCGCAGACAGAGAGAGATCGCAGACAGAGAGAGATCGCAGACAGAGAGAGATCGCATACAGAGAGCGATCGCAGACAGAGAGAGATCGCAGACAGAGAGAGATCGCAGACAGAGAGCGATCGCAGACCGAGAGGGTTCGCAGACAGAGAGCGATCGCTGACAGATAGCGATCGCAGACAGAGCGGGCTCGCAGACAGAGAGGGATCGCAGACTGAGAGGGTTCACAGACAGAGAGCGATCGCAGACTGAGAGAGATCGCAGACAGAGAGGGTTCGCATACAGAGAGCGATCGCAGACCGAGAGGGTTCGCAGACAGAGAGCGTTCGCAGACAGAGAGCGATCGCAGACCGAGAGGGTTCGCAGACAGAGAGCGATCGCAGACCGAGAGGGTTCGCAGACAGAGAGCGATCGCAGACAGGGAGCGATCACAGACAGAGAGGGATCGCAGACCGAGAGGGTTCGCAGACAGAGAGCGATCGCAGACAGAAAGCGATCGCAGACAGAGAGCGATCGCAGACAGGGAGCGATCACAGACAGGGAGCGATCACAGACAGGGAGCGATCACAGACAGAGAGCGATCGTAGATAGGCAGTGATCACAGACAGAGAGCGATCACAGACAGAGAGCGATCACAGACAGAGAGCGATCACAGACAGGGAGCGATCACAGACAGAGAGCGATCGTAGAAAGAGAGGGATCACAGACAGAGAGCGATCACAGACAGAGAGCGATCACAGACAGAGAGCGATCACAGACAGAGAGCGATCGTAGACAGAGAGCGATCGTAGACAGAGAGCGATCGTAGACAGAGAGCGATCGTAGACAGAGAGCGATCGTAGACAGGGAGCGATCGTAGACAGAGAGCGATCGTAGATAGAGAGCGATCGTAGACAGAGAGCGATCGTAGACAGAGAGCGATCGTAGACAGAGAGCGATCACAGACAGAGAGAGATCGTAGACAGACAGCGATCACAGACAGAGAGCGATCACAGACAGAGAGCGATCACAGACAGAGAGCGATCACAGACAGAGAGCGATCACAGACAGGGAGCGATCACAGACAGGGAGCGATCACAGACAGAGAGCGATCGTAGAAAGAGAGCGATCACAGACAGAGAGCGATCACAGACAGAGAGCGATCACAGACAGAGAGCGATCACAGACAGAGAGCGATCACAGACAGAGAGCGATCACAGACAGAGAGCGATCGTAGACAGAGAGCGATCGTAGACAGAGAGCGATCGTAGACAGAGAGCGATCGTAGACAGAGAGCGTTCGTAGACAGAGAGCGTTCGTAGACAGAGAGCGATCACAGACAGAGAGCGATCACAGACAGAGGGCGATCACAGTCAGGGAGCGATCGCAGACAGAGAGAGATCGCAGACAGAGAGAGATCGCAGACAGAGAGAGATCGCAGACAGAGAGATCGCAGACAGAGAGATCGCAGACAGAGCGAGATTGCAGACAGAGAGAGATCGCAGACAGAGAGAGATCGCAGACAGAGAGAGATCGCAGACAGAGAGAGATCGCATACAGAGAGCGATCGCAGACAGAGAGAGATCGCAGACAGAGAGAGATCGCAGACAGAGAGCGATCGCAGACCGAGAGGGTTCGCAGACAGAGAGCGATCGCTGACAGATAGCGATCGCAGACAGAGCGGGCTCGCAGACAGAGAGGGATCGCAGACTGAGAGGGTTCACAGACAGAGAGCGATCGCAGACTGAGAGAGATCGCAGACAGAGAGGGTTCGCATACAGAGAGCGATCGCAGACCGAGAGGGTTCGCAGACAGAGAGCGTTCGCAGACAGAGAGCGATCGCAGACCGAGAGGGTTCGCAGACAGACAGCGATCGCAGACCGAGAGGGTTCGCAGACAGAGAGCGATCGCAGACAGATAGCGATCGCAGACAGAGCGGGCTCGCAGACAGAGAGGGATCGCAGACTGAGAGGGTTCGCAGACAGAGAGCGATCGCAGACTGAGAGGGTTCGCAGACAGAGAGCGATCACAGACCGAGAGGGATCACAGACAGAGGGCGATCACAGACAGAGGGCGATCACAGACAGAGGGCGATCGCAGACAGAGGGCGATCGCAGACAGAGAGAGATCGCAGACAGAGAGAGATCGCAGACAGAGAGAGATCGCAGAGAGAGAGAGAGATCGCAGAGAGAGAGAGATCGCAGACAGAGAGCGATCGCAGACAGAGAGCGATGGCAGACAGAGAGCGATCGCAGACAGAGAGCGATCGCAGACAGGGAGGGATCGCAGACAGGGAGGGATCACAGACAGGGAGCGATCACAGACAGAGAGCGATCACAGACAGAGAGCGATCACAGACAGAGAGCGATCGTAGACAGAGAGCGATCGTAGACAGAGAGCGATCGTAGACAGAGAGCGATCACAGTCAGGGAGAGATCGTAGACAGAGAGACATCGTAGACAGAGAGCGATCACAGACAGAGAGCGATCACAGACAGAGAGCGATCACAGACAGAGAGCGATCACAGACAGAGAACGATCACAGACAGAGAACGATCACAGACAGAGAACGATCACAGACAGAGAGCGATCACAGACAGAGAGCGATCGTAGACAGAGAGCGATCGCAGACAGGGAGCGATCGCAGACAGGGAGCGATCGCAGACAGGGAGCGATCGCAGACAGGGAGCGATCGCAGACAGGGAGCGATCGCAGACAGGGAGCGATCGCAGTCAGAGAGCGATCGCAGACAGAGAGCGATCACAGACAGGGAGCGATCACAGACAGGGAGCGATCACAGATAGGGAGCGATCACAGACAGAGAGCGATCACAGACAGAGAGCGATCACAGACAAGAGCGATCACAGACAGGGAGCGATCACAGACAGGGAGCGATCACAGTCAGGGAGCGATCACAGACAGAGAGAGATCGTAGACAGACAGCGATCACAGACAGAGAGCGATCACAGACAGAGAGCGATCACAGACAGAGAGCGATCACAGTCAGGGAGCGATCACAGAGAGAGAGCGATCGTAGACAGAGAGCGATCACAGACAGAGAGCGATCACAGACAGAGAGCGATCACAGACAGGGAGCGATCACAGACAGGGAGCGATCACAGAAAGGGAGCGATCACAGACAGCGAGCGATCACAGACAGGGAGCGATCTCAGACAGGGAGCGATCTCAGACAGGGAGCGATCACAGACAGGGAGCGATCACAGACAGAGAGCGATCACAGACAGAGAGCGATCTCAGACAGGGAGCGATCACAGACAGAGAGCGATCACAGACAGAGAGCGATCACAGACAGAGAGCGATCACAGACAGAGAGCGATCACAGTCAAGGAGCGATCACAGTCAGGGAGCGATCACAGACATTGAGAGATCGTAGACAGACAGCGATCAAAGACAGAGAGCGATCACAGACATAGAGCGATCACAGACATTGAGAGATCGTAGACAGACAGCGATCACAGACAGAGAGCGATCGTAGACAGAGAGCGATCGTAGACAGAGAGCGATCGTAGACAGAGAGCGATCGTAGACAGGGAGCGATCGTAGACAGAGAGCGATCGTAGACAGAGAGCGATCGTAGACAGAGAGCGATCGTAGACAGAGAGCGATCGTAGACAGAGAGCGATCACAGTCAGGGAGCGATCACAGACAGAGAGAGATCGTAGACAGACAGCGATCACAGACAGAGAGCGATCACAGACAGAGAGCGATCACAGACAGAGAGCGATCACAGACAGAGAGCGATCACAGACAGGGAGCGATCACAGACAGGGAGCGATCACAGACAGAGAGCGATCGTAGAAAGAGAGGGATCACAGACAGAGAGCGATCACAGACAGAGAGCGATCACAGACAGAGAGCGATCACAGACAGAGAGCGATCACAGACAGAGAGCGATCACAGACAGAGAGCGATCGTAGACAGAGAGCGATCGTAGACAGAGAGCGATCGTAGACAGAGAGCGATCGTAGACAGAGAGCGATCGTAGACAGAGAGCGTTCGTAGACAGAGAGCGTTCGTAGACAGAGAGCGATCACAGACAGAGAGCGATCACAGACAGAGGGCGATCACAGTCAGGGAGCGATCGCAGACAGAGAGAGATCGCAGACAGAGAGAGATCGCAGACAGAGAGAGATCGCAGACAGAGAGATCGCAGACAGAGAGATCGCAGACAGAGCGAGATTGCAGACAGAGAGAGATCGCAGACAGAGAGAGATCGCAGACAGAGAGAGATCGCAGACAGAGAGAGATCGCATACAGAGAGCGATCGCAGACAGAGAGAGATCGCAGACAGAGAGAGATCGCAGACAGAGAGCGATCGCAGACCGAGAGGGTTCGCAGACAGAGAGCGATCGCTGACAGATAGCGATCGCAGACAGAGCGGGCTCGCAGACAGAGAGGGATCGCAGACTGAGAGGGTTCACAGACAGAGAGCGATCGCAGACTGAGAGAGATCGCAGACTGAGAGGGTTCGCATACAGAGAGCGATCGCAGACCGAGAGGGTTCGCAGACAGAGAGCGTTCGCAGACAGAGAGCGATCGCAGACCGAGAGGGTTCGCAGACAGACAGCGATCGCAGACCGAGAGGGTTCGCAGACAGAGAGCGATCGCAGACAGATAGCGATCGCAGACAGAGCGGGCTCGCAGACAGAGAGGGATCGCAGACTGAGAGGGTTCGCAGACAGAGAGCGATCGCAGACTGAGAGGGTTCGCAGACAGAGAGCGATCACAGACCGAGAGGGATCACAGACAGAGGGCGATCACAGACAGAGGGCGATCGCAGACAGAGGGCGATCGCAGACAGAGGGCGATCGCAGACAGAGAGAGATCGCAGACAGAGAGAGATCGCAGAGAGAGAGAGAGATCGCAGAGAGAGAGAGATCGCAGACAGAGAGCGATCGCAGACAGAGAGCGATCGCAGACAGAGAGCGATGGCAGACAGAGAGCGATCGCAGACAGAGAGCGATCGCAGACAGGGAGGGATCGCAGACAGGGAGGGATCACAGACAGGGAGCGATCACAGACAGAGAGCGATCACAGACAGAGAGCGATCGTAGACAGAGAGCGATCGTAGACAGAGAGCGATCGTAGACAGAGAGCGATCACAGTCAGGGAGAGATCGTAGACAGAGAGACATCGTAGACAGAGAGCGATCACAGACAGAGAGCGATCACAGACAGAGAGCGATCACAGACAGAGAGCGATCACAGACAGAGAACGATCACAGACAGAGAACGATCACAGACAGAGAACGATCACAGACAGAGAGCGATCACAGACAGAGAGCGATCGTAGACAGAGAGCGATCGCAGACAGGGAGCGATCGCAGACAGGGAGCGATCGCAGACAGGGAGCGATCGCAGACAGGGAGCGATCGCAGACAGGGAGCGATCGCAGACAGGGAGCGATCGCAGACAGGGAGCGATCGCAGTCAGAGAGCGATCGCAGACAGAGAGCGATCACAGACAGGGAGCGATCACAGACAGGGAGCGATCACAGATAGGGAGCGATCACAGACAGAGAGCGATCACAGACAGAGAGCGATCACAGACAAGAGCGATCACAGACAGGGAGCGATCACAGACAGGGAGCGATCACAGTCAGGGAGCGATCACAGACAGAGAGAGATCGTAGACAGACAGCGATCACAGACAGAGAGCGATCACAGACAGAGAGCGATCACAGACAGAGAGCGATCACAGTCAGGGAGCGATCACAGAGAGAGAGCGATCGTAGACAGAGAGCGATCACAGACAGAGAGCGATCACAGACAGAGAGCGATCACAGACAGGGAGCGATCACAGACAGGGAGCGATCACAGAAAGGGAGCGATCACAGACAGCGAGCGATCACAGACAGGGAGCGATCTCAGACAGGGAGCGATCTCAGACAGGGAGCGATCACAGACAGGGAGCGATCACAGACAGAGAGCGATCACAGACAGAGAGCGATCTCAGACAGGGAGCGATCACAGACAGAGAGCGATCACAGACAGAGAGCGATCACAGACAGAGAGCGATCACAGACAGAGAGCGATCACAGACAGAGAGCGATCACAGTCAAGGAGCGATCACAGTCAGGGAGCGATCACAGTCAAGGAGCGATCACAGTCAGGGAGCGATCACAGACATAGAGCGATCACAGACATTGAGAGATCGTAGACAGACAGCGATCAAAGACAGAGAGCGATCACAGACATTGAGAGATCGTAGACAGACAGCGATCACAGACAGAGAGCGATCACAGACAGAGAGCGATCACAGACAGGGTGCGATCACAGACAGGGAGCGATCACAGACAGGGAGCGATCACAGACAGGGAGCGATCACAGACAGGGAGCGATCACAGACAGGGAGCGATCACAGACAGAGAGCGATCACAGACAGAGAGCGATCACAGACAGAGAGCGATCACAGACAGAGAGCGATCGCAGACAGAGAGCGATCGCAGACAGAGAGCGATCACAGACAGAGAGCGATCGTAGACAGAGAGCGATCGTAGACAGAGAGCGATCGTAGACAGAGAGCGATCACTGACAGGGAGCGATCACAGACAGAGAGCGATCGCAGACAGGGAGCGATCGCAGACAGGGAGCGATCGCAGTCAGAGAGCGATCACAGACATTGAGAGATCGTAGACAGACAGCTATCACAGACAGAGAGCGATCACAGACATAGAACGATCACAGACATTGAGAGATCGTAGACAGACAGCGATCACAGACAGAGAGCGATCACAGACAGGGTGCGATCGCAGACAGGGAGCGATCGCAGACAGGGAGCGATCGCAGACCGGGAGCGATCGCAGACAGGGAGCGATCGCAGACAGGGAGCGATCGCAGACAAAGAGCGATCGCAGACAAAGAGCGATCGCAGACAGAGAGCGATCGCAGACAAAGAGCGATCGCAGACAGAGAGCGATCGCAGACAGAGAGCGATCGCAGACAGAGAGCGATCGCAGACAGAAAGCGATCGCAGACAGAGAGCGATCACAGACAGGGAGCGATCACAGACAGGGAGCGATCACAGACAGAGAGCGATCGTAGATAGGCAGTGATCACAGACAGAGAGCGATCACAGACAGAGAGCGATCACAGACAGAGAGCGATCACAGACAGAGAGCGATCACAGACAGGGAGCGATCACAGACAGAGAGCGATCGTAGAAAGAGAGGGATCACAGACAGAGAGCGATCACAGACAGAGAGCGATCACAGACAGAGAGCGATCGTAGACAGAGAGCGATCGAAGACAGAGAGCGATCGTAGACAGAGAGCGATCGTAGACAGAGAGCGATCACAGTCAGGGAGCGATCACAGACAGAGAGAGATCGTAGACAGACAGCGATCACAGACAGAGAGCGATCACAGACAGAGAGCGATCGCAGACAGAGAGAGGTCGCAGACAGAGAGATCGCAGACAGAGAGCGATCGCAGACAGAGAGCGATCGCAGACAGAGAGAGATCGCAGACAGAGAGAGATCGCAGACAGAGAGCGATCGCAGACCGAGAGGGTTCGCAGACAGAGAGCGATCGCAGACAGAGAGCGATCGCAGACAGAGAGCGATCGCAGACAGATAGCGATCGCAGACAGAGTGGGCTCGCAGACAGAGAGGGATCGCAGACTGAGAGGGTTCGCAGACAGAGAGCGATCGCAGACTGAGAGAGATCGCAGACCGAGAGGGTTCGCATACAGAGAGCGATCGCAGACCGAGAGGGTTCGCAGACAGAGAGCGATCGCAGACCGAGAGGGTTCGCAGACAGACAGCGATCGCAGACCGAGAGGGTTCGCAGACAGAGAGCGATCGCAGACAGATAGCGATCGCAGACAGAGCGGGCTCGCAGACAGAGAGGGATCGCAGACTGAGAGCGATCGCAGACAGAGAGCGATCGCAGACTGAGAGGGTTCGCAGACAGAGAGCGATCACAGACCGAGAGGGATCACAGACAGAGGGCGATCACAGAGAGAGGGCGATCACAGACAGAGGGCGATCACAGACAGAGAGGGATCACAGACAGAGAGCGATCACAGACAGAGAGCGATCACAGACAGGGAGCGATCGCAGACAGAGGGCGATCGCAGACAGAGGGCGATCGCAGACAGAGAGAGATCGCAGACAGAGAGAGATCGCAGACAGAGAGAGATCGCAGAGAGAGAGAGAGATCGCAGAGAGAGAGAGATCGCAGAGAGAGAGAGATCGCAGACAGAGAGCGATCGCAGACAGAGAGCGATGGCAGACAGAGAGCGATCGCAGACAGGGAGCGATCGCAGACATGGAGGGATCGCAGACAGGGAGGGATCACAGACAGGGAGCGATCACAGACAGAGAGCGATCGTAGACAGAGAGCGATCACAGTCAGGGAGAGATCGTAGACAGAGAGCGATCGCAGACAGAGAGCGATCGCAGACAGAGAGCGATCGCAGACAGAGAGCGATCGCAGACAGAGAGCGATCGCAGACAGAGAGCGACCGCAGACAGAGGGCGACCGCAGACAGAGGGCGACCGCAGACAGAGGGCGACCGCAGACAGAGGGCGACCGCAGACAGAGGGCGACCGCAGACAGAGGGCGACCGCAGACAGAGGGCGATCGCAGACAGAGGGCGATCGCAGACAGAGGGCGATCTCAGAGAGAGGGCGATCGCAGACAGAGAGAGATCGCAGACAGGGAGCGATCGCAGACAGGGAGCGATCGCAGACAGGGAGCGATCGCAGACAGGGAGCGATCGCAGACAGGGAGCGATCGCAGACAGGGAGCGATCGCAGACAGAGAGCGATCGCAGACAGAGAGCGATCGCAGACAGGGAGCGATCGGAGACAGGGAGCGATCGCAGACAGGGAGCGATCGCAGACAAAGAGCGATCGCGGACAGGGAGCGATCGTAGACAGAGAGCGATCGCAGACAGAGAGCGATCGCAGACAGGGAGCGATCGCAGACAGGGAGCGATCGCAGACAGGGAGCGATCGCAGACAGGGAGCGATCGCAGACCGGGAGCGATCGCAGACAGGGAGCGATCGCAGACAGGGAGCGATCGCAGACAGGGAGCGATCGCAGACAGGGAGCGATCGCAGACAGGGAGCGATCGCAGACAGAGAGCGATCGCAGACAGAGAGCGATCGCAGACAGGGAGCGATCACAGACAGGGAGCGATCACAGACAGGGAGCGATCACAGACAGGGAGCGATCACAGACAGAGAGCGATCGTTGATAGGCAGTGATCACAGACAGAGAGCGATCACAGACAGAGAGCGATCACTGACAGAGAGCGATCACAGACAGAGAGCAATTACAGACAGGGAGCGATCACAGACAGAGAGCGATCGTAGAAAGAGAGGGATCACAGACAGAGAGCGATCACAGACAGAGAGCGATCGTAGACAGAGAGCGATCGTAGACAGAGAGCGATCGTAGACAGAGAGCGATCGTAGACAGAGAGCGATCGTAGACAGAGAGCGATCACAGACAGAGAGCGATCACAGACAGAGGGCGATCACAGTCAGGGAGCGATCACAGACAGAGAGAGATCGTAGACAGACAGCGATCACAGACAGAGAGCGATCGCAGACAGAGAGCGATCGCAGACAGAGAGCGATCGCAGACAGAGAGAGATCGCAGACAGAGAGAGATCGCAGACAGAGAGATCGCAGACAGAGCGAGATCGCAGACAGAGCGAGATCGCAGACAGAGAGAGATCGCAGACAGAGAGAGATCGCATACAGAGAGCGATCGCAGACAGAGAGAGATCGCAGACAGAGAGAGATCGCAGACAGAGAGCGATCGCAGACCGAGAGGGTTCGCAGACAGAGAGCGATCGCAGACAGATAGCGATCGCAGACAGAGCGGGCTCGCAGACAGAGAGGGATCGCAGACTGAGAGGGTTCGCAGACAGAGAGCGATCGCAGACTGAGAGAGATCGCAGACAGAGAGGGTTCGCATACAGAGGGCGATCGCAGACCGAGAGGGTTCGCAGACAGAGAGCGATCGCAGACAGAGAGCGATCGCAGACAGAGAGCGATCGCAGACAGATAGCGATCGCAGACAGAGTGGGCTCGCAGACAGAGAGGGATCGCAGACTGAGAGGGTTCGCAGACAGAGAGCGATCGCAGACTGAGAGAGATCGCAGACCGAGAGGGTTCGCATACAGAGAGCGATCGCAGACCGAGAGGGTTCGCAGACAGAGAGCGTTCGCAGACAGAGAGCGATCGCAGACCGAGAGGGTTCGCAGACAGACAGCGATCGCAGACCGAGAGGGTTCGCAGACAGAGAGCGATCGCAGACAGATAGCGATCGCAGACAGAGCGGGCTCGCAGACAGAGAGGGATCGCAGACTGAGAGCGATCGCAGACAGAGAGCGATCGCAGACTGAGAGGGTTCGCAGACAGAGAGCGATCACAGACCGAGAGGGATCACAGACAGAGGGCGATCACAGAGAGAGGGCGATCACAGACAGAGGGCGATCACAGACAGAGAGGGATCACAGACAGAGAGCGATCACAGACAGAGAGCGATCACAGACAGGGAGCGATCGCAGACAGAGGGCGATCGCAGACAGAGGGCGATCGCAGACAGAGAGAGATCGCAGACAGAGAGAGATCGCAGACAGAGAGAGATCGCAGAGAGAGAGAGAGATCGCAGAGAGAGAGAGATCGCAGAGAGAGAGAGATCGCAGACAGAGAGCGATCGCAGACAGAGAGCGATGGCAGACAGAGAGCGATCGCAGACAGGGAGCGATCGCAGACATGGAGGGATCGCAGACAGGGAGGGATCACAGACAGGGAGCGATCACAGACAGAGAGCGATCGTAGACAGAGAGCGATCACAGTCAGGGAGAGATCGTAGACAGAGAGCGATCGCAGACAGAGAGCGATCGCAGACAGAGAGCGATCGCAGACAGAGAGCGATCGCAGACAGAGAGCGACCGCAGACAGAGGGCGACCGCAGACAGAGGGCGACCGCAGACAGAGGGCGACCGCAGACAGAGGGCGACCGCAGACAGAGGGCGACCGCAGACAGAGGGCGACCGCAGACAGAGGGCGATCGCAGACAGAGGGCGATCGCAGACAGAGGGCGATCTCAGAGAGAGGGCGATCGCAGACAGAGAGAGATCGCAGACAGGGAGCGATCGCAGACAGGGAGCGATCGCAGACAGGGAGCGATCGCAGACAGGGAGCGATCGCAGACAGGGAGCGATCGCAGACAGGGAGCGATCGCAGACAGAGAGCGATCGCAGACAGAGAGCGATCGCAGACAGGGAGCGATCGGAGACAGGGAGCGATCGCAGACAGGGAGCGATCGCAGACAAAGAGCGATCGCGGACAGGGAGCGATCGTAGACAGAGAGCGATCGCAGACAGAGAGCGATCGCAGACAGGGAGCGATCGCAGACAGGGAGCGATCGCAGACAGGGAGCGATCGCAGACAGGGAGCGATCGCAGACCGGGAGCGATCGCAGACAGGGAGCGATCGCAGACAGGGAGCGATCGCAGACAGGGAGCGATCGCAGACAGGGAGCGATCGCAGACAGGGAGCGATCGCAGACAGAGAGCGATCGCAGACAGAGAGCGATCGCAGACAGGGAGCGATCACAGACAGGGAGCGATCACAGACAGGGAGCGATCACAGACAGGGAGCGATCACAGACAGAGAGCGATCGTTGATAGGCAGTGATCACAGACAGAGAGCGATCACAGACAGAGAGCGATCACTGACAGAGAGCGATCACAGACAGAGAGCAATTACAGACAGGGAGCGATCACAGACAGAGAGCGATCGTAGAAAGAGAGGGATCACAGACAGAGAGCGATCACAGACAGAGAGCGATCGTAGACAGAGAGCGATCGTAGACAGAGAGCGATCGTAGACAGAGAGCGATCGTAGACAGAGAGCGATCGTAGACAGAGAGCGATCACAGACAGAGAGCGATCACAGACAGAGGGCGATCACAGTCAGGGAGCGATCACAGACAGAGAGAGATCGTAGACAGACAGCGATCACAGACAGAGAGCGATCGCAGACAGAGAGCGATCGCAGACAGAGAGCGATCGCAGACAGAGAGAGATCGCAGACAGAGAGAGATCGCAGACAGAGAGATCGCAGACAGAGCGAGATCGCAGACAGAGCGAGATCGCAGACAGAGAGAGATCGCAGACAGAGAGAGATCGCATACAGAGAGCGATCGCAGACAGAGAGAGATCGCAGACAGAGAGAGATCGCAGACAGAGAGCGATCGCAGACCGAGAGGGTTCGCAGACAGAGAGCGATCGCAGACAGATAGCGATCGCAGACAGAGCGGGCTCGCAGACAGAGAGGGATCGCAGACTGAGAGGGTTCGCAGACAGAGAGCGATCGCAGACTGAGAGAGATCGCAGACAGAGAGGGTTCGCATACAGAGGGCGATCGCAGACCGAGAGGGTTCGCAGACAGAGAGCGTTCGCAGACAGAGAGCGATCGCAGACCGAGAGGGTTCGTAGACAGACAGCGATCGCAGACCGAGAGCGTTCGCAGACAGAGAGCGATCGCAGACTGAGAGGGTTCGCAGACAGAGAGCGATCACAGACCGAGAGGGATCACAGACAGAGAGCGATCACAGACAGAGAGCGATCACAGACAGAGAGCGATCGCAGACAGGGAGCGATCACAGACAGAGGGCGATCGCAGACAGAGGGCGATCGCAGACAGAGAGAGATCGCAGACAGAGAGAGATCGCAGAGAGCGAGAGAGATCGCAGAGAGAGAGAGATCGCAGACAGAGAGCGATGGCAGACAGAGAGCGATGGCAGACAGAGAGCGATGGCAGACAGAGAGCGATGGCAGACAGAGAGCGATCGCAGACAGAGAGCGATCGCAGACAGGGAGGGATCGCAGACAGGGAGGGATCACAGACAGAGAGCGATCACAGACAGAGAGCGATCACAGACAGAGAACGATCACAGACAGAGAGCGATCGCAGACAGAGAGCGATCGCAGACAGAGAGCGATCGCAGACAGAGAGCGATCGCAGACAGAGAGCGACCGCAGACAGAGGGCGACCGCAGACAGAGGGCGACCGCAGACAGAGGGCGACCGCAGACAGAGGGCGACCGCAGACAGAGGGCGACCGCAGACAGAGGGCGACCGCAGACAGAGGGCGATCGCAGACAGAGGGCGATCGCAGACAGGGAGCGATCGCAGACAGGGAGCGATCGCAGACAGGGAGCGATCGCAGACAGGGAGCGATCGCAGACAGGGAGCGATCGCAGACAGGGAGCGATCGCAGACAAAGAGCGATCGCAGACAGGGAGCGATCGCAGACAGAGAGCGATCGCAGACAGAGAGCGATCGCAGACAGAGAGCGATCGCAGACAGGGAGCGAACGCAGACCGGGAGCGATCGCAGACCGGGAGCGATCGCAGACCGGGAGCGATCGCAGACAGGGAGCGATCGCAGACAGGGAGCGATCGCAGACAGGGAGCGATCGCAGACAGAGAGCGATCGCAGACAGAGAGCGATCGCAGACAGAGAGCGATCGCAGACAGAGAGCGATCGCAGACAGAGAGCGATCACAGACAGAGAGCGATCTCAAACAGGGAGCGATCACAGACAGGGAGCGATCACAGACAGGGAGCGATCACAGACAGGGAGCGATCACAGACAGAGAGCGATCGTAGATAGGCAGTGATCACAGACAGTGAGCGATCACAGACAGAGAGTGATCACAGACAGAGAGCGATCACAGACAGAGAGCGATCACAGACAGAGAGCGATCACAGACAGAGAGCGATCACAGACAGGGAGCGATCACAGACAGGGAGCGATCACAGACAGAGAGCGATCGTAGAAAGAGAGGGATCACAGACAGAGAGCGATCACAGACAGAGAGCGATCACAGACAGAGAGCGATCGTAGAGAGAGAGCGATCGTAGACAGAGAGCGATCGTAGACAGAGAGCGATCGTAGACAGAGAGCGATCACAGACAGGGAGCGATCACAGACAGGGAGCGATCACAGACAGAGAGCGATCGTAGAAAGAGAGGGATCACAGACAGAGAGCAATCACAGACAGAGAGCGATCACAGACAGGGAGCGATCACAGACAGGGAGCGATCACAGACAGAGAGCGATCGTAGAAAGAGAGGGATCACAGACAGAGAGCGATCACAGACAGAGAGCGATCACAGACAGAGAGCGATCACAGACAGAGAGCGATCACAGACAGAGAGCGATCGTAGACAGAGAGCGATCGTAGACAGAGAGCGATCGTAGACAGAGAGCGATCGTAGACAGAGAGCGATCGTAGACAGAGAGCGATCACAGACAGAGAGCGATCACAGACAGAGGGCGATCACAGTCAGGGAGCGATCACAGACAGAGAGAGATCGTAGACAGACAGCGATCACAGACAGAGAGCGATCGCAGACAGAGAGCGATCGCAGACAGAGAGCGATCGCAGACAGAGAGAGATCGCAGACAGAGAGAGATCGCAGACAGAGAGATCGCAGACAGAGCGAGATCGCAGACAGAGCGAGATCGCAGACAGAGAGAGATCGCAGACAGAGAGAGATCGCATACAGAGAGCGATCGCAGACAGAGAGAGATCGCAGACAGAGAGAGATCGCAGACAGAGAGCGATCGCAGACCGAGAGGGTTCGCAGACAGAGAGCGATCGCAGACAGATAGCGATCGCAGACAGAGCGGGCTCGCAGACAGAGAGGGATCGCAGACTGAGAGGGTTCGCAGACAGAGAGCGATCGCAGACTGAGAGAGATCGCAGACAGAGAGGGTTCGCATACAGAGGGCGATCGCAGACCGAGAGGGTTCGCAGACAGAGAGCGTTCGCAGACAGAGAGCGATCGCAGACCGAGAGGGTTCGTAGACAGACAGCGATCGCAGACCGAGAGCGTTCGCAGACAGAGAGCGATCGCAGACTGAGAGGGTTCGCAGACAGAGAGCGATCACAGACCGAGAGGGATCACAGACAGAGAGCGATCACAGACAGAGAGCGATCACAGACAGAGAGCGATCGCAGACAGGGAGCGATCACAGACAGAGGGCGATCGCAGACAGAGGGCGATCGCAGACAGAGAGAGATCGCAGACAGAGAGAGATCGCAGAGAGCGAGAGAGATCGCAGAGAGAGAGAGATCGCAGACAGAGAGCGATGGCAGACAGAGAGCGATGGCAGACAGAGAGCGATGGCAGACAGAGAGCGATGGCAGACAGAGAGCGATCGCAGACAGAGAGCGATCGCAGACAGGGAGGGATCGCAGACAGGGAGGGATCACAGACAGAGAGCGATCACAGACAGAGAGCGATCACAGACAGAGAACGATCACAGACAGAGAGCGATCGCAGACAGAGAGCGATCGCAGACAGAGAGCGATCGCAGACAGAGAGCGATCGCAGACAGAGAGCGACCGCAGACAGAGGGCGACCGCAGACAGAGGGCGACCGCAGACAGAGGGCGACCGCAGACAGAGGGCGACCGCAGACAGAGGGCGACCGCAGACAGAGGGCGACCGCAGACAGAGGGCGATCGCAGACAGAGGGCGATCGCAGACAGGGAGCGATCGCAGACAGGGAGCGATCGCAGACAGGGAGCGATCGCAGACAGGGAGCGATCGCAGACAGGGAGCGATCGCAGACAGGGAGCGATCGCAGACAAAGAGCGATCGCAGACAGGGAGCGATCGCAGACAGAGAGCGATCGCAGACAGAGAGCGATCGCAGACAGAGAGCGATCGCAGACAGGGAGCGAACGCAGACCGGGAGCGATCGCAGACCGGGAGCGATCGCAGACCGGGAGCGATCGCAGACAGGGAGCGATCGCAGACAGGGAGCGATCGCAGACAGGGAGCGATCGCAGACAGAGAGCGATCGCAGACAGAGAGCGATCGCAGACAGAGAGCGATCGCAGACAGAGAGCGATCGCAGACAGAGAGCGATCACAGACAGAGAGCGATCTCAAACAGGGAGCGATCACAGACAGGGAGCGATCACAGACAGGGAGCGATCACAGACAGGGAGCGATCACAGACAGAGAGCGATCGTAGATAGGCAGTGATCACAGACAGTGAGCGATCACAGACAGAGAGTGATCACAGACAGAGAGCGATCACAGACAGAGAGCGATCACAGACAGAGAGCGATCACAGACAGAGAGCGATCACAGACAGGGAGCGATCACAGACAGGGAGCGATCACAGACAGAGAGCGATCGTAGAAAGAGAGGGATCACAGACAGAGAGCGATCACAGACAGAGAGCGATCACAGACAGAGAGCGATCGTAGAGAGAGAGCGATCGTAGACAGAGAGCGATCGTAGACAGAGAGCGATCGTAGACAGAGAGCGATCACAGACAGGGAGCGATCACAGACAGGGAGCGATCACAGACAGAGAGCGATCGTAGAAAGAGAGGGATCACAGACAGAGAGCAATCACAGACAGAGAGCGATCACAGACAGGGAGCGATCACAGACAGGGAGCGATCACAGACAGAGAGCGATCGTAGAAAGAGAGGGATCACAGACAGAGAGCGATCACAGACAGAGAGCGATCACAGACAGAGAGCGATCACAGACAGAGAGCGATCACAGACAGAGAGCGATCGTAGACAGAGAGCGATCGTAGACAGAGAGCGATCGTAGACAGAGAGCGATCGTAGACAGAGAGCGATCGTAGACAGAGAGCGATCACAGACAGAGAGCGATCACAGACAGAGAGCGATCACAGACAGAGAGCGATCACAGACAGAGAGCGATCACAGACAGAGAGCGATCACAGACAGGGAGCGATCACAGACAGAGAGCGATTGTAGAAAGAGAGCGATAACAGACAGAGAGCGATCACAGACAGAGAGCGATCACAGACAGAGAGCGATCACAGACAGAGAGCGATCGTAGACAGAGAGCGATCGTAGACAGAGAGCGATCGTAGACAGAGAGCGATCGTAGACAGAGAGCGATCACAGACAGGGAGCGATCACAGACAGGGAGCGATCACAGACAGTGAGCGATCGTAGAAAGAGAGGGATCACAGACAGAGAGCGATCACAGACAGAGAGCGATCACAGACAGAGAGCGATCACAGACAGAGAGCGATCTCAAACAGGGAGCGATCACAGACAGGGAGCGATCACAGACAGGGAGCGATCACAGACAGGGAGCGATCACAGACAGAGAGCGATCGTAGATAGGCAGTGATCACAGACAGTGAGCGATCACAGACAGAGAGTGATCACAGACAGAGAGCGATCACAGACAGAGAGCGATCACAGACAGAGAGCGATCACAGACAGAGAGCGATCACAGACAGGGAGCGATCACAGACAGGGAGCGATCACAGACAGAGAGCGATCGTAGAAAGAGAGGGATCACAGACAGAGAGCGATCACAGACAGAGAGCGATCACAGACAGAGAGCGATCGTAGACAGAGAGCGATCGTAGACAGAGAGCGATCGTAGACAGAGAGCGATCGTAGACAGAGAGCGATCACAGACAGGGAGCGATCACAGACAGGGAGCGATCACAGACAGAGAGCGATCGTAGAAAGAGAGGGATCACAGACAGAGAGCAATCACAGACAGAGAGCGATCACAGACAGGGAGCGATCACAGACAGGGAGCGATCACAGACAGAGAGCGATCGTAGAAAGAGAGGGATCACAGAGAGAGAGCGATCACAGACAGAGAGCGATCACAGACAGAGAGCGATCACAGACAGAGAGCGATCACAGACAGAGAGCGATCGTAGACAGAGAGCGATCGTAGACAGAGAGCGATCGTAGACAGAGAGCGATCGTAGACAGAGAGCGATCGTAGACAGAGAGCGATCACAGACAGAGAGCGATCACAGACAGAGAGCGATCACAGACAGAGAGCGATCACAGACAGAGAGCGATCACAGACAGAGAGCGATCACAGACAGGGAGCGATCACAGACAGAGAGCGATTGTAGAAAGAGAGCGATAACAGACAGAGAGCGATCACAGACAGAGAGCGATCACAGACAGAGAGCGATCACAGACAGAGAGCGATCACAGACAGAGAGCGATCGTAGACAGAGAGCGATCGTAGACAGAGAGCGATCGTAGACAGAGAGCGATCGTAGACAGAGAGCGATCACAGACAGGGAGCGATCACAGACAGGGAGCGATCACAGACAGTGAGCGATCGTAGAAAGAGAGGGATCACAGACAGAGAGCGATCACAGACAGAGAGCGATCACAGACAGAGAGCGATCACAGACAGAGAGCGATCGTAGACAGAGAGCGATCACAGACAGAGAGCGATCACAGACAGGGAGCGATCACAGACAGGGAGCGATCGTAGAAAGAGAGGGATCACAGACAGAGAGCGATCACAGACAGAGAGCGATCACAGACAGAGAGCGATCACAGACAGAGAGCGATCACAGACAGAGAGCGATCGTAGACAGAGAGCGATCGTAGACAGAGAGCGATCGTAGACAGAGAGCGATCACAGACAGAGAGCGATCACAGACAGAGAGCGATCACAGACAGAGAGCGATCACAGACAGAGAGCGATCACAGACAGAGAGCGATCACAGACAGGGAGCGATCACAGACAGGGAGCGATCACAGACAGAGAGCGATCGTAGAAAGAGAGGGATCACAGACAGAGAACGATCACAGACAGAGAGCGATCACAGACAGAGAGCGATCACAGACAGAGAGCGATCGTAGACAGAGAGCGATCGTAGACAGAGAGCGATCGTAGACAGAGAGCGATCGTAGACAGAGAGCGATCACAGACAGGGAGCGATCACAGACAGGGAGCGATCACAGACAGAGAGCGATCGTAGAAAGAGAGGGATCACAGACAGAGAGGGATCACAGACAGAGAGCGATCACAGACAGGGAGCGATCACAGACAGGGAGCGATCACAGACAGGGAGCGATCACAGACAGAGAGCGATCGTAGAAAGAGAGGGATCACAGACAGAGAGCGATCACAGACAGAGAGCGATCACAGACAGAGAGCGATCACAGACAGAGAGCGATCACAGACAGAGAGCGATCGTAGACAGAGAGCGATCGTAGACAGAGAGCGATCGTAGACAGAGAGCGATCGTAGACAGAGAGCGATCACAGACAGAGAGCGATCACAGACAGAGAACGATCACAGACAGAGAACGATCACAGACAGAGAACGATCGCAGACAGAGAGCGATCGCAGACAGAGAGCGATCGCAGACAGAGGGCGACCGCAGACAGAGGGCGACCGCAGACAGAGGGCGACCGCAGACAGAGGGCGACCGCAGACAGAGGGCGACCGCAGACAGAGGGCGACCGCAGACAGAGGGCGACCGCAGACAGAGGGCGATCGCAGACAGAGGGCGATCGCAGACAGAGGGCGATCGCAGACAGAGAGAGATCGCAGACAGAGGGCGATCGCAGACAGAGGGCGATCGCAGACAGAGGGCGATCGCAGACAGAGGGCGATCGCAGACAGAGAGAGATCGCAGACAGAGAGAGATCGCAGGGAGAGAGAGATCGCAGAGAGAGAGAGATCGCAGAGAGAGAGAGATCGCAGAGAGAGAGAGATCGCAGACAGAGAACGATCGCAGACAGAGAGGGATCGCAGACAGAGAGGGATCGCAGACAGAGAGGGATCGCAGACAGAGAGGCATCGCAGACAGAGAGGCATCGCAGACAGAGAGGGATCGCAGACAGAGAGGGATCGCAGACAGAGAGCGATCGCAGACAGAGAGGGATCGCAGACAGGGAGGGATCACAGACAGAAGCGATCGCAGACAGGGAGCGATCGCAGACAGGGAGCGATCGCAGACAGGGAGCGATCGCAGACAAAGAGCGATCGCAGACAGGGAGCGATCGCAGACAGAGAGCGATCGCAGACAGAGAACGATCGCAGACAGAGAGCTATCGCAGACAGGGAGCGATCGCAGACCGGGAGCGATCGCAGACCGGGAGCGATCGCAGACCGGGAGCGATCGCAGACAGGGAGCGATCGCAGACAGAGAGCGATCGCAGACAGAGAGCGATCGCAGACAGAGAGCGATCGCAGACAGAGAGCGATCACAGACAGAGAGCGATCACAGACAGGGAGCGATCACAGACAGGGAGCGATCACAGACAGAGAGCGATCGTAGATAGGCAGTGATCACAGACAGAGAGCGATCACAGACAGAGAGCGATCACAGACAGAGAGCGATCACAGACAGGGAGCGATCACAGACAGGGAGCGATCACAGACAGAGAGCGATCGTAGAAAGAGAGGGATCACAGACAGAGAGCGATCACAGACAGAGAGCGATCACAGACAGAGAGCGATCACAGACAGAGAGCGATCACAGACAGAGAGCGATCGTAGACAGAGAGCGATCGTAGACAGAGAGCGATCGTAGACAGAGAGCGATCGTAGACAGAGAGCGTTCGTAGACAGAGAGCGTTCGTAGACAGAGAGCGATCACAGACAGAGAGCGATCATAGACAGAGGGCGATCACAGTCAGGGAGCGATCACAGACAGAGAGAGATCGTAGACAGACAGCGATCACAGACAGAGAGCGATCACAGACAGAGAGCGATCACAGACAGAGAGCGATCACAGACAGAGAACGATCGCAGACTGAGAACGATCGCAGACAGAGAACGATCGCAGACAGAGAGCGATCGCAGACAGAGAGCGACCGCAGACAGAGGGCGACCGCAGACAGAGGGCGACCGCAGACAGAGGGCGACCGCAGACAGAGGGCGACCGCAGACAGAGGGCGACCGCAGACAGAGGGCGATCGCAGACAGAGAGAGATCGCAGACAGAGGGCGATCGCAGACAGAGGGCGATCGCAGACAGAGGGCGATCGCAGACAGAGGGCGATCGCAGACAGAGGGCGATCGCAGACAGAGAGAGATCGCAGAGAGAGAGAGATCGCAGAGAGAGAGAGAACGCAGAGAGAGAGAGATCGCAGACAGAGAGCGATCACAGACAGAGAACGATCACAGACAGAGAACGATCACAGACAGAGAACGATCGCAGACAGAGAACGATCGCAGACAGAGAACGATCGCAGACAGAGAACGATCGCAGACAGAGAACGATCGCAGACAGAGAGGGATCGCAGACAGAGAACGATCGCAGACAGAGAGGGATCGCAGACAGAGAGCGATCGCAGACAGAGAACGATCGCAGACAGAGAGCTATCGCAGACAGGGAGCGATCGCAGACCGGGAGCGATCGCAGACCGGGAGCGATCGCAGACAGAGAGCGATCGCAGACAGAGAACGATCGCAGACAGGGAGCGATCGCAGACCGGGAGCGATCGCAGACCGGGAGCGATCGCAGACCGGGAGCGATCGCAGACCGGGAGCGATCGCAGACAGGGAGCGATCGCAGACAGGGAGCGATCGCAGACAGAGAGCGATCGCAGACAGAGAGCGATCGCAGACAGAGAGCGATCGCAGACAGAGAGCGATCACAGACAGAGAGCGATCTCAAACAGGGAGCGATCACAGACAGGGAGCGATCACAGACAGGGAGCGATCACAGACAGAGAGCGATCGTAGATAGGCAGTGATCACAGACAGAGAGCGATCACAGACAGAGAGCGATCACAGACAGAGAGCGATCACAGACAGAGAGCGATCACAGACAGGGAGCGATCACAGACAGGGAGCGATCACAGACAGAGAGCGATCGTAGAAAGAGAGGGATCACAGACAGAGAGCGATCACAGACAGAGAGCGATCACAGACAGAGAGCGATCACAGACAGAGAGCGATCGTAGACAGAGAGCGATCGTAGACAGAGAGCGATCGTAGACAGAGAGCGATCGTAGACAGAGAGCGATCGTAGACAGAGAGCGTTCGTAGACAGAGAGCGTTCGTAGACAGAGAGCGATCACAGACAGAGAGCGATCATAGACAGAGGGCGATCACAGTCAGGGAGCGATCACAGACAGAGAGAGATCGTAGACAGACAGCGATCACAGACAGAGAGCGATCGCAGACAGAGAGCGATCGCAGACAGAGAGAGATCGCAGACAGAGAGAGATCGCAGACAGAGAGAGATCGCAGACAGAGAGATCGCAGACAGAGAGATCGCAGACAGAGCGAGATCGCAGACAGAGAGAGATCGCAGACAGAGAGAGATCGCAGACAGAGAGAGATCGCAGACAGAGAGAGATCGCATACAGAGAGCGATCGCAGACAGAGAGAGATCGCAGACAGAGAGAGATCGCAGACAGAGAGAGATCGCAGACAGAGAGAGATCGCAGACAGAGAGAGATCGCAGACAGAGAGCGATCGCAGACCGAGAGGGTTCGCAGACAGTGAGCGATCGCAGACAGATAGCAATCGCAGACAGAGCGGGCTCGCAGACAGAGCGGGCTCGCAGACAGAGAGGGATCGCAGACTGAGAGGGTTCGCAGACAGAGAGCGATCGCAGACTGAGAGAGATCGCAGACAGAGAGGGTTCGCAGACTGAGAGAGATCGCAGACAGAGAGGGTTCGCATACAGAGAGCGATCGCAGACCGAGAGGGTTCGCAGACAGAGAGCGTTCGCAGACAGAGAGCGATCGCAGACCGAGAGGGTTCGCAGACAGACAGCGATCGCAGACCGAGAGGGTTCGCAGACAGAGAGCGATCGCAGACCGAGAGTGTTCGCAGACAGACAGCGATCGCAGACCGAGAGGGTTCGCAGACAGAGAGCGATCGCAGACAGATAGCGATCGCAGACAGAGCGGGCTCGCAGACAGAGAGGGATCGCAGACTGAGAGGGTTCGCAGACAGAGAGCGATCGCAGACTGAGAGGGTTCGCAGACAGAGAGCGATCGCAGACTGAGAGGGTTCGCAGACAGAGAGCGATCACAGACCGAGAGGGATCACAGACAGAGGGCGATCACAGACAGAGGGCGATCACAGACAGAGAGCGATCACAGACAGAGAGCGATCACAGACAGGGAGCGATCACAGACAGAGGGCGATCACAGACAGAGGGCGATCGCAGACAGAGAGCTATCGCAGACAGGGAGCGATCGCAGACCGGGAGCGATCGCAGACCGGGAGCGATCGCAGACCGGGAGCGATCGCAGACAGGGAGCGATCGCAGACAGAGAGCGATCGCAGACAGAGAGCGATCGCAGACAGAGAGCGATCGCAGACAGAGAGCGATCACAGACAGAGAGCGATCACAGACAGGGAGCGATCACAGACAGGGAGCGATCACAGACAGAGAGCGATCGTAGATAGGCAGTGATCACAGACAGAGAGCGATCACAGACAGAGAGCGATCACAGACAGAGAGCGATCACAGACAGGGAGCGATCACAGACAGGGAGCGATCACAGACAGAGAGCGATCGTAGAAAGAGAGGGATCACAGACAGAGAGCGATCACAGACAGAGAGCGATCACAGACAGAGAGCGATCACAGACAGAGAGCGATCACAGACAGAGAGCGATCGTAGACAGAGAGCGATCGTAGACAGAGAGCGATCGTAGACAGAGAGCGATCGTAGACAGAGAGCGTTCGTAGACAGAGAGCGTTCGTAGACAGAGAGCGATCACAGACAGAGAGCGATCATAGACAGAGGGCGATCACAGTCAGGGAGCGATCACAGACAGAGAGAGATCGTAGACAGACAGCGATCACAGACAGAGAGCGATCACAGACAGAGAGCGATCACAGACAGAGAGCGATCGCAGACAGAGAACGATCGCAGACTGAGAACGATCGCAGACAGAGAACGATCGCAGACAGAGAGCGATCGCAGACAGAGAGCGACCGCAGACAGAGGGCGACCGCAGACAGAGGGCGACCGCAGACAGAGGGCGACCGCAGACAGAGGGCGACCGCAGACAGAGGGCGACCGCAGACAGAGGGCGACCGCAGACAGAGGGCGATCGCAGACAGAGAGAGATCGCAGACAGAGGGCGATCGCAGACAGAGGGCGATCGCAGACAGAGGGCGATCGCAGACAGAGGGCGATCGCAGACAGAGGGCGATCGCAGACAGAGAGAGATCGCAGAGAGAGAGAGATCGCAGAGAGAGAGAGAACGCAGAGAGAGAGAGATCGCAGACAGAGAGCGATCACAGACAGAGAACGATCACAGACAGAGAACGATCGCAGACAGAGAACGATCGCAGACAGAGAACGATCGCAGACAGAGAACGATCGCAGACAGAGAACGATCGCAGACAGAGAACGATCGCAGACAGAGAGGGATCGCAGACAGAGAACGATCGCAGACAGAGAGGGATCGCAGACAGAGAGCGATCGCAGACAGAGAACGATCGCAGACAGAGAGCTATCGCAGACAGGGAGCGATCGCAGACCGGGAGCGATCGCAGACCGAGAGCGATCGCAGACAGAGAACGATCGCAGACAGGGAGCGATCGCAGACCGGGAGCGATCGCAGACCGGGAGCGATCGCAGACCGGGAGCGATCGCAGACAGGGAGCGATCGCAGACAGGGAGCGATCGCAGACAGGGAGCGATCGCAGACAGAGAGCGATCGCAGACAGAGAGCGATCGCAGACAGAGAGCGATCGCAGACAGAGAGCGATCACAGACAGAGAGCGATCTCAAACAGGGAGCGATCACAGACAGGGAGCGATCACAGACAGGGAGCGATCACAGACAGAGAGCGATCGTAGATAGGCAGTGATCACAGACAGAGAGCGATCACAGACAGAGAGCGATCACAGACAGAGAGCGATCACAGACAGAGAGCGATCACAGACAGGGAGCGATCACAGACAGGGAGCGATCACAGACAGAGAGCGATCGTAGAAAGAGAGGGATCACAGACAGAGAGCGATCACAGACAGAGAGCGATCACAGACAGAGAGCGATCACAGACAGAGAGCGATCGTAGACAGAGAGCGATCGTAGACAGAGAGCGATCGTAGACAGAGAGCGATCGTAGACAGAGAGCGATCGTAGACAGAGAGCGTTCGTAGACAGAGAGCGTTCGTAGACAGAGAGCGATCACAGACAGAGAGCGATCATAGACAGAGGGCGATCACAGTCAGGGAGCGATCACAGACAGAGAGAGATCGTAGACAGACAGCGATCACAGACAGAGAGCGATCACAGACAGAGAGCGATCGCAGACAGAGAGAGATCGCAGACAGAGAGAGATCGCAGACAGAGAGAGATCGCAGACAGAGAGATCGCAGACAGAGAGATCGCAGACAGAGCGAGATCGCAGACAGAGAGAGATCGCAGACAGAGAGAGATCGCAGACAGAGAGAGATCGCAGACAGAGAGAGATCGCATACAGAGAGCGATCGCAGACAGAGAGAGATCGCAGACAGAGAGAGATCGCAGACAGAGAGAGATCGCAGACAGAGAGAGATCGCAGACAGAGAGAGATCGCAGACAGAGAGAGATCGCAGACAGAGAGCGATCGCAGACCGAGAGGGTTCGCAGACAGTGAGCGATCGCAGACAGATAGCAATCGCAGACAGAGCGGGCTCGCAGACAGAGCGGGCTCGCAGACAGAGAGGGATCGCAGACTGAGAGGGTTCGCAGACAGAGAGCGATCGCAGACTGAGAGAGATCGCAGACAGAGAGGGTTCGCAGACTGAGAGAGATCGCAGACAGAGAGGGTTCGCATACAGAGAGCGATCGCAGACCGAGAGGGTTCGCAGACAGAGAGCGTTCGCAGACAGAGAGCGATCGCAGACCGAGAGGGTTCGCAGACAGACAGCGATCGCAGACCGAGAGGGTTCGCAGACAGAGAGCGATCGCAGACCGAGAGTGTTCGCAGACAGACAGCGATCGCAGACCGAGAGGGTTCGCAGACCGAGAGGGTTCGCAGACAGAGAGCGATCGCAGACAGATAGCGATCGCAGACAGAGCGGGCTCGCAGACAGAGAGGGATCGCAGACTGAGAGGGTTCGCAGACAGAGAGCGATCGCAGACTGAGAGGGTTCGCAGACAGAGAGCGATCGCAGACTGAGAGGGTTCGCAGACAGAGAGCGATCACAGACCGAGAGGGATCACAGACAGAGGGCGATCACAGACAGAGGGCGATCACAGACAGAGGGCGATCACAGACAGAGAGCGATCACAGACAGAGAGCGATCACAGACAGGGAGCGATCACAGACAGAGGGCGATCACAGACAGAGGGCGATCACAGACAGAGGGCGATCGCAGACAGAGGGCGATCGCAGACAGAGGGCGATCGCAGACAGAGAGAGATCGCAGACAGAGAGAGAGAGAGATCGCAGAGAGAGAGAGATCGCAGACAGAGAGCGATCGCAGACAGGGAGCGATCGCAGACAGGGAGCGATCGCAGACAGGGAGCGATCGCAGACAGGGAGCGATCGCAGACAGGGAGCGATCGCAGACAGGGAGCGATCGCAGACAAAGAGCGATCGCAGACAGGGAGCGATCGTAGACAGAGAGCGATCGCAGACAGAGAGCTATCGCAGACAGGGAGCGATCGCAGACAGGGAGCGATCGCAGACCGGGAGCGATCGTAGACAGAGAGCGATCACAGACAGAGAGCGATCACAGACAGAGAGCGATCACAGACAGAGAGCGATCACAGACAGAGAGCGATCACAGACAGAGAGCGATCACAGACAGGGAGCGATCACAGACAGGGAGCGATCACAGACAGAGAGCGATCGTAGAAAGAGAGGGATCACAGACAGAGAGCGATCACAGACAGAGAGCGATCACAGACAGAGAGCGATCACAGACAGAGAGCGATCGTAGACAGAGAGCGATCGTAGACAGAGAGCGATCGTAGACAGAGAGCGATCGTAGACAGAGAGCGATCACAGACAGGGAGCGATCACAGACAGGGAGCGATCACAGACAGAGAGCGATCGTAGAAAGAGAGGGATCACAGACAGAGAGGGATCACAGACAGAGAGCGATCACAGACAGGGAGCGATCACAGACAGGGAGCGATCACAGACAGAGAGCGATCGTAGAAAGAGAGGGATCACAGACAGAGAGCGATCACAGACAGAGAGCGATCACAGACAGAGAGCGATCACAGACAGAGAGCGATCACAGACAGAGAGCGATCGTAGACAGAGAGCGATCGTAGACAGAGAGCGATCGTAGACAGAGAGCGATCGTAGACAGAGAGCGATCACAGACAGAGAGCGATCACAGACAGAGAACGATCACAGACAGAGAACGATCACAGACAGAGAACGATCGCAGACAGAGAGCGATCGCAGACAGAGAGCGATCGCAGACAGAGGGCGACCGCAGACAGAGGGCGACCGCAGACAGAGGGCGACCGCAGACAGAGGGCGACCGCAGACAGAGGGCGACCGCAGACAGAGGGCGACCGCAGACAGAGGGCGACCGCAGACAGAGGGCGACCGCAGACAGAGGGCGATCGCAGACAGAGGGCGATCGCAGACAGAGAGAGATCGCAGACAGAGGGCGATCGCAGACAGAGGGCGATCGCAGACAGAGGGCGATCGCAGACAGAGGGCGATCGCAGACAGAGAGAGATCGCAGACAGAGAGAGATCGCAGGGAGAGAGAGATCGCAGAGAGAGAGAGATCGCAGAGAGAGAGAGATCGCAGAGAGAGAGAGATCGCAGACAGAGAACGATCGCAGACAGAGAACGATCGCAGACAGAGAGGGATCGCAGACAGAGAGGGATCGCAGACAGAGAGGCATCGCAGACAGAGAGGGATCGCAGACAGAGAGGGATCGCAGACAGAGAGCGATCGCAGACAGAGAGGGATCGCAGACAGGGAGGGATCACAGACAGAAGCGATCGCAGACAGGGAGCGATCGCAGACAGGGAGCGATCGCAGACAGGGAGCGATCGCAGACAAAGAGCGATCGCAGACAGGGAGCGATCGCAGACAGAGAGCGATCGCAGACAGAGAACGATCGCAGACAGAGAGCTATCGCAGACAGGGAGCGATCGCAGACCGGGAGCGATCGCAGACCGGGAGCGATCGCAGACCGGGAGCGATCGCAGACAGGGAGCGATCGCAGACAGAGAGCGATCGCAGACAGAGAGCGATCGCAGACAGAGAGCGATCGCAGACAGAGAGCGATCACAGACAGAGAGCGATCACAGACAGGGAGCGATCACAGACAGGGAGCGATCACAGACAGAGAGCGATCGTAGATAGGCAGTGATCACAGACAGAGAGCGATCACAGACAGAGAGCGATCACAGACAGGGAGCGATCACAGACAGGGAGCGATCACAGACAGAGAGCGATCGTAGAAAGAGAGGGATCACAGACAGAGAGCGATCACAGACAGAGAGCGATCACAGACAGAGAGCGATCACAGACAGAGAGCGATCACAGACAGAGAGCGATCGTAGACAGAGAGCGATCGTAGACAGAGAGCGATCGTAGACAGAGAGCGATCGTAGACAGAGAGCGTTCGTAGACAGAGAGCGTTCGTAGACAGAGAGCGATCACAGACAGAGAGCGATCATAGACAGAGGGCGATCACAGTCAGGGAGCGATCACAGACAGAGAGAGATCGTAGACAGACAGCGATCACAGACAGAGAGCGATCACAGACAGAGAGCGATCACAGACAGAGAGCGATCACAGACAGAGAACGATCGCAGACTGAGAACGATCGCAGACAGAGAACGATCGCAGACAGAGAGCGATCGCAGACAGAGAGCGACCGCAGACAGAGGGCGACCGCAGACAGAGGGCGACCGCAGACAGAGGGCGACCGCAGACAGAGGGCGACCGCAGACAGAGGGCGACCGCAGACAGAGGGCGATCGCAGACAGAGAGAGATCGCAGACAGAGGGCGATCGCAGACAGAGGGCGATCGCAGACAGAGGGCGATCGCAGACAGAGGGCGATCGCAGACAGAGAGAGATCGCAGAGAGAGAGAGATCGCAGAGAGAGAGAGAACGCAGAGAGAGAGAGATCGCAGACAGAGAGCGATCACAGACAGAGAACGATCACAGACAGAGAACGATCACAGACAGAGAACGATCGCAGACAGAGAACGATCGCAGACAGAGAACGATCGCAGACAGAGAACGATCGCAGACAGAGAACGATCGCAGACAGAGAGGGATCGCAGACAGAGAACGATCGCAGACAGAGAGGGATCGCAGACAGAGAGCGATCGCAGACAGAGAACGATCGCAGACAGAGAGCTATCGCAGACAGGGAGCGATCGCAGACCGGGAGCGATCGCAGACCGGGAGCGATCGCAGACAGAGAGCGATCGCAGACAGAGAACGATCGCAGACAGGGAGCGATCGCAGACCGGGAGCGATCGCAGACCGGGAGCGATCGCAGACCGGGAGCGATCGCAGACCGGGAGCGATCGCAGACAGGGAGCGATCGCAGACAGGGAGCGATCGCAGACAGGGAGCGATCGCAGACAGAGAGCGATCGCAGACAGAGAGCGATCGCAGACAGAGAGCGATCGCAGACAGAGAGCGATCACAGACAGAGAGCGATCTCAAACAGGGAGCGATCACAGACAGGGAGCGATCACAGACAGAGAGCGATCGTAGATAGGCAGTGATCACAGACAGAGAGCGATCACAGACAGAGAGCGATCACAGACAGAGAGCGATCACAGACAGAGAGCGATCACAGACAGGGAGCGATCACAGACAGGGAGCGATCACAGACAGAGAGCGATCGTAGAAAGAGAGGGATCACAGACAGAGAGCGATCACAGACAGAGAGCGATCACAGACAGAGAGCGATCACAGACAGAGAGCGATCGTAGACAGAGAGCGATCGTAGACAGAGAGCGATCGTAGACAGAGAGCGATCGTAGACAGAGAGCGATCGTAGACAGAGAGCGTTCGTAGACAGAGAGCGTTCGTAGACAGAGAGCGATCACAGACAGAGAGCGATCATAGACAGAGGGCGATCACAGTCAGGGAGCGATCACAGACAGAGAGAGATCGTAGACAGACAGCGATCACAGACAGAGAGCGATCGCAGACAGAGAGAGATCGCAGACAGAGAGAGATCGCAGACAGAGAGAGATCGCAGACAGAGAGATCGCAGACAGAGAGATCGCAGACAGAGCGAGATCGCAGACAGAGCGAGATCGCAGACAGAGAGAGATCGCAGACAGAGAGAGATCGCAGACAGAGAGAGATCGCATACAGAGAGCGATCGCAGACAGAGAGAGATCGCAGACAGAGAGAGATCGCAGACAGAGAGAGATCGCAGACAGAGAGAGATCGCAGACAGAGAGAGATCGCAGACAGAGAGAGATCGCAGACAGAGAGCGATCGCAGACCGAGAGGGTTCGCAGACAGTGAGCGATCGCAGACAGATAGCAATCGCAGACAGAGCGGGCTCGCAGACAGAGCGGGCTCGCAGACAGAGAGGGATCGCAGACTGAGAGGGTTCGCAGACAGAGAGCGATCGCAGACTGAGAGAGATCGCAGACAGAGAGGGTTCGCAGACTGAGAGAGATCGCAGACAGAGAGGGTTCGCATACAGAGAGCGATCGCAGACCGAGAGGGTTCGCAGACAGAGAGCGTTCGCAGACAGAGAGCGATCGCAGACCGAGAGGGTTCGCAGACAGACAGCGATCGCAGACCGAGAGGGTTCGCAGACAGAGAGCGATCGCAGACAGAGAGCGATCGCAGACCGAGAGTGTTCGCAGACAGACAGCGATCGCAGACCGAGAGGGTTCGCAGACAGAGAGCGATCGCAGACAGATAGCGATCGCAGACAGAGCGGGCTCGCAGACAGAGAGGGATCGCAGACTGAGAGGGTTCGCAGACAGAGAGCGATCGCAGACTGAGAGGGTTCGCAGACAGAGAGCGATCGCAGACTGAGAGGGTTCGCAGACAGAGAGCGATCACAGACCGAGAGGGATCACAGACAGAGGGCGATCACAGACAGAGGGCGATCACAGACAGAGAGCGATCACAGACAGAGAGCGATCACAGACAGGGAGCGATCACAGACAGAGGGCGATCACAGACAGAGGGCGATCGCAGACAGAGGGCGATCGCAGACAGAGGGCGATCGCAGACAGAGAGAGATCGCAGACAGAGAGAGAGAGAGATCGCAGAGAGAGAGAGATCGCAGACAGAGAGCGATCGCAGACAGGGAGCGATCGCAGACAGGGAGCGATCGCAGACAGGGAGCGATCGCAGACAGGGAGCGATCGCAGACAGGGAGCGATCGCAGACAGGGAGCGATCGCAGACAGGGAGCGATCGCAGACAAAGAGCGATCGCAGACAGGGAGCGATCGTAGACAGAGAGCGATCGCAGACAGAGAGCTATCGCAGACAGGGAGCGATCGCAGACAGGGAGCGATCGCAGACCGGGAGCGATCGCAGACAGGGAGCGATCGCAGACAGAGAGCGATCGCAGACAGAGAGCGATCGCAGACAGAGAGCGATCGCAGACAGAGAGCGATCGCAGACAGAGAGCGATAGCAGACAGAAAGCGATCGCAGACAGAGAGCGATCGCAGACAGAGAGCGATCGCAGACAGAGAGCGATCACAGACAGGGAGCGATCACAGACAGGGAGCGATCACAGACAGGGAGCGATCACAGACAGGGAGCGATCGCAGACAGAGAGCGATCGCAGACAGAGAGCGATCGCAGACAGAGCGGGCTCGCAGACAGAGAGGGATCGCAGACTGAGAGGGTTCGCAGACAGAGAGCGATCGCAGACTGAGAGAGATCGCAGACAGAGAGGGTTCGCATACAGAGAGCGATCGCAGACCGAGAGGGTTCGCAGACAGAGAGCGATCGCAGACCGAGAGGGTTCGCAGACAGACAGCGATCGCAGACCGAGAGCGTTCGCAGACAGAGAGCGATCGCAGACAGATAGCGATCGCAGACAGATAGCGATCGCAGACAGATAGCGATCGCAGACAGAGCGGGCTCGCAGACAGAGAGGGATCGCAGACTGAGAGGGTTCGCAGACAGAGAGCGATCGCAGACTGAGAGGGTTCGCAGACAGAGAGCGATCACAGACCGAGAGGGATCACAGACAGAGGGCGATCACAGACAGAGGGCGATCACAGACAGGGAGCGATCACAGACAGGGAGCGATCACAGACAGAGAGCGATCACAGACAGAGAGCGATCACAGACAGAGAGCGATCACAGTCCGGGAGCGATCGCAGTCAGGGAGCGATCGCAGACAGAGAGCGATCGCAGACAGAGAGCGATCACAGACAGGGAGCGATCACAGACAGGGAGCGGTCACAGACAGAGAGCGATCACAGACAGAGAGCGATCGCAGACAGGGAGCGATCACAGACAGAGAGCGATCACAGACAGAGAGCGATCGTAGACAGAGAGCGATCGTAGACAGAGAGCGATCACTGACAGGGAGCGATCACAGACAGAGAGCGATCGCAGACAGGGAGCGATCGCAGACAGGGAGCGATCGCAGTCAGAGAGCGATCACAGACATTGAGAGATCGTAGACAGACAGCTATCACAGACAGAGAGCGATCACAGACATAGAGCGATCACAGACATTGAGAGATCGTAGACAGACAGCGATCACAGACAGGGTGCGATCACAGACAGGGAGAGATCGCAGAGAGAGAGAGATCGCAGACAGGGAGCGATCACAGACAGGGAGCGATCACAGACAGAGAGCGATCACAGACAGAGAGCGATCACAGTCCGGGAGCGATCACAGTCAGGGAGCGATCGCAGACAGAGAGCGATCGCAGACAGAGAGCGATCACAGACAGGGAGCGATCACAGACAGGGAGCGGTCACAGACAGAGAGCGAAAACAGACAGAGAGCGATCGCAGACAGGGAGCGATCACAGACAGAGAGCGATCGCAGTCAGAGAGCGATCGCAGACAGAGAGCGATCGCAGACAGAGAGCGATCACAGACAGAGAGCGATCACAGACAGAGAGCGATCACAGACAGAGAGCGATCGTAGACAGAGAGCGATCGTAGACAGAGAGCGATCGTAGACAGAGAGCGATCACAGTCAGGGAGCGATCACAGACAGAGAGCGATCACAGTCAGGGAGCGATCACAGACAGAGAGAGATCACCGACAGAGAGCGATCACAGACAGGGAGCGATCGTAGACAGAGAGCTATCGTAGACAGAGAGCTATCGTAGACAGGGAGCTATCGTAGACAGGGAGCGATCGTAGGCAGGGAGCGATCGTAGGCAGGGAGCGATCGTAGGCAGGGAGCGATCGTAGACAGGGAGCGATCGTAGACAGGGAGCGATCGTAGACAGAGAGCGAACGTAGACAGAGAGGAATCGTAGACAGAGAGCGATCACAGACAGAGAGCGATCACAGACAAAGAGCGATCACAGTCAGGGAGCGATCACAAACAGAGAGCGATCATAGACAGAGAGAGATCGTAGACAGAGAGCGATGGTAGACAGAGACCGATCGTAGACAGGGAGCTATCGTAGACAGAGAGCGATGGTAGACAGAGACCGATCGTAGACAGGGAGCTATCGTAGACAGAGAGAGATCACCGACAGAGAGCGATCGCAGACAGGGAGCGATCGCAGACAGGGAGCGATCGCAGACAGGGAGCGATCGCAGACAGGGAGCGATCGCAGACAGGGAGCGATCGCAGACAGGGAGCGATCGCAGACATGGAGAGATCGCAGACAGGGAGCGATCGCAGACAGGGAGAGATCGCAGACAGGGAGCGATCGCAGACAGGGAGCGATCGCAGGCAGGGAGCGATCGCAGACAGGGAGCGATCGCAGACAGGGAGCGATCGCAGACAAAGAGCGATCGCAGACAGGGAGCGATCGTAGACAGAGAGCGATCGCAGACAGAGAGCTATCGCAGACAGGGAGCGATCGCAGACAGGGAGCGATCGCAGACCGGGAGCGATCGCAGACAGGGAGCGATCGCAGACCGGGAGCGATCGCAGACAGGGAGCGATCGCAGACAGGGAGCGATCGCAGACAGGGAGCGATCGCAGACAGGGAGCGATCGCAGACAGAGAGCGATCGCAGACAGAAAGCGATCGCAGACAGAGAGCGATCACAGACAGGGAGCGATCACAGACAGGGAGCGATCACAGACAGAGAGCGATCGTAGATAGGCAGTGATCACAGACAGAGAGCGATCACAGACAGAGAGCGATCACAGACAGAGAGCGATCACAGACAGGGAGCGATCACAGACAGAGAGCGATCGTAGAAAGAGAGGGATCACAGACAGAGAGCGATCACAGACAGAGAGCGATCACAGACAGAGAGCGATCGTAGACAGAGAGCGATCGTAGACAGAGAGCGATCGTAGACAGACAGCGATCGCAGACAGAGAGCGATCGCAGACAGAGAGCGATCGCAGACAGAGAGAGATCGCAGACAGAGAGAGATCGCAGACAGAGAGATCGCATACAGAGAGCGATCGCAGACAGAGAGAGATCGCAGACAGAGAGAGATCGCAGACAGAGAGCGATCGCAGACCGAGAGGGTTCGCAGACCGAGAGGGTTCGCAGACAGAGAGCGATCGCAGACAGAGAGCGATCGCAGACAGATAGCGATCGCAGAGAGAGCGGGCTCGCAGACAGAGAGGGATCGCAGACTGAGAGGGTTCGCAGACAGAGAGCGATCGCAGACTGAGAGAGATCGCAGACAGAGAGGGTTCGCATACAGAGAGCGATCGCAGACCGAGAGCATTCGCAGACAGAGAGCGTTCGCAGACAGAGAGCGTTCGCAGACAGAGAGCGATCGCAGACAGAGAGCGTTCGCAGACAGAGAGCGATCGCAGACCGAGAGGGTTCGCAGACAGACAGCGATCGCAGACCGAGAGGGTTCGCAGACAGAGAGCGATCGCAGACAGATAGCGATCGCAGACAGAGCGGGCTCGCAGACAGAGAGGGATCGCAGACTGAGAGGGTTCGCAGACAGAGAGCGATCGCAGACTGAGAGGGTTCGCAGACAGAGAGCGATCACAGACCGAGAGGGATCACAGACAGAGGGCGATCACAGACAGAGGGCGATCACAGACAGAGAACGATCACAGACAGAGAACGATCACAGACAGAGAACGATCGCAGACAGAGAACGATCGCAGACAGAGAACGATCGCAGACAGAGAGGGATCGCAGACAGAGAACGATCGCAGACAGAGAGGGATCGCAGACAGGGAGCGATCGCAGACAGGGAGCGATCGCAGACAGGGAGCGATCGCAGACAGGGAGCGATCGTAGACAGAGAACGATCGCAGACAGAGAACGATCGCAGACAGAGAGCTATCGCAGACAGGGAGCGATCGCAGACAGGGAGCGATCGCAGACAGGGAGCGATCGCAGACCGGGAGCGATCGCAGACAGGGAGCGATCGCAGACAGGGAGCGATCGCAGACAGGGAGCGATCGCAGACAGGGAGCGATCGCAGACAGGGAGCGATCGCAGACAGGGAGCGATCGCAGACAGAGAGCGATCGCAGACAGAGAGCGATCGCAGACAGAGAGCGATCGCAGACAGAGAGCGATCGCAGACAGGGAGCGATCACAGACAGGGAGCGATCACAGACAGGGAGCGATCACAGACAGGGAGCGATCACAGACAGAGAGCGATCGTAGATAGGCAGTGATCACAGACAGAGAGCGATCACAGACAGAGAGCGATCACAGACAGAGAGCGATCACAGACAGGGAGCGATCACAGACAGAGAGCGATCGTAGAAAGAGAGCGATCACAGACAGAGAGCGATCACAGACAGAGAGCGATCACAGACAGAGAGCGATCACAGACAGAGAGCGATCGTAGACAGAGAGCGATCGTAGACAGAGAGCGATCGTAGACAGAGAGCGATCGTAGACAGAGAGCGATCACAGACAGAGGGCGATCACAGACAGAGGGCGATCACAGACAGAGGGCGATCACAGACAGAGGGCGATCACAGTCAGGAAGCGATCACAGACAGAGAGAGATCGTAGACAGACAGCGATCACAGACAGAGAGAGATCGTAGACAGACAGCGATCACAGACAGAGAGCGATCACAGACAGAGAGCGATCGCAGACAGAGAGAGATCGCAGACAGAGAGAGATCGCAGACAGAGAGAGATCGCAGACAGAGAGAGATCGCAGACAGAGAGAGATCGCAGACAGAGAGAGATCGCAGACAGAGCGAGATCGCAGACAGAGAGAGATCGCAGACAGAGAGAGATCGCAGACAGAGAGAGATCGCATACAGAGAGCGATCGCAGACAGAGAGAGATCGCAGACAGAGAGAGATCGCAGACAGAGAGCGATCGCAGACCGAGAGGGTTCGCAGACAGAGAGGGTTCGCAGACAGAGAGCGATCGCAGACAGAGCGGGCTCGCAGACAGAGAGGGATCGCAGACTGAGAGGGTTCGCAGACAGAGAGCGATCGCAGACTGAGAGAGATCGCAGACAGAGAGGGTTCGCATACAGAGAGCGATCGCAGACCGAGAGGGTTCGCAGACAGAGAGCGATCGCAGACCGAGAGGGTTCGCAGACAGACAGCGATCGCAGACCGAGAGCGTTCGCAGACAGAGAGCGATCGCAGACAGATAGCGATCGCAGACAGATAGCGATCGCAGACAGATAGCGATCGCAGACAGAGCGGGCTCGCAGACAGAGAGGGATCGCAGACTGAGAGGGTTCGCAGACAGAGAGCGATCGCAGACTGAGAGGGTTCGCAGACAGAGAGCGATCACAGACCGAGAGGGATCACAGACAGAGGGCGATCACAGACAGAGGGCGATCACAGACAGAGAGCGATCACAGACAGAGAGCGATCACAGACAGGGAGCGATCGCAGACAGAGGGCGATCGCAGACAGAGGGCGATCGCAGACAGAGAGAGATCGCAGACAGAGAGAGATCGCAGAGAGAGAGAGAGATCGCAGAGAGAGAGAGATCGCAGACAGAGAGCGATCGCAGACAGAGAGCGATGGCAGACAGAAAGCGATCGCAGACAGAGAGCGATCGCAGACAGGGAGGGATCGCAGACAGGGAGGGATCGCAGACAGGGAGGGATCACAGACAGGGAGCGATCACAGACAGAGAGCGATCACAGTCAGGGAGAGATCGTAGACAGAGAGCGATCGTAGACAGGGAGCGATCGCAGACAGGGAGCGATCGCAGACAGGGAGCGATCGCAGACAGGGAGCGATCGCAGACAGGGAGCGATCGCAGACAGGGAGCGATCGCAGACAGGGAGCGATCGCAGTCAGAGAGCGATCGCAGACAGAGAGCGATCACAGACAGGGAGCGATCACAGACAGGGAGCGATCACAGACAGAGGGCGATCACAGACAGAGAGCGATCACAGACAAGAGCGATCACAGACAGAGAGCGATCACAGACAAGAGCGATCACAGACAGAGAGCGATCACAGACAGGGAGCGATCACAGTCAGTGAGCGATCACAGACAGGGAGCGATCACAGTCAGGGAGCGATCACAGACAGAGAGAGATCGTAGACAGACAGCGATCACAGACAGAGAGCGATCACAGACAGAGAGCGATCACAGACAGAGAGCGATCACAGACAGAGAGCGATCACAGTCAGGGAGCGATCACAGAGAGAGAGCGATCGTAGACAGAGAGCGATCACAGACAGAGAGTGATCACAGACAGAGAGCGATCACAGACAGAGAGCGATCACAGACAGGGAGCGATCACAGAAAGGGAGCGATCACAGACAGGGAGCGATCACAGACAGGGAGCGATCTCAGACAGGGAGCGATCTCAGACAGGGAGCGATCACAGACAGGGAGCGATCACAGACAGGGAGCGATCACAGACAGAGAGCGATCACAGACAGAGAGCGATCTCAGACAGGGAGCGATCACAGACAAAGAGCGATCACAGACAGAGAGCGATCACAGTCAAGGAGCGATCACAGTCAGGGAGCGATCACAGACAGGGAGCGATCACAGACAGAGAGCGATCACAGACAGAGAGCGATCACAGACAGAGAGCGATCACAGACATTGAGAGATCGTAGACAGACAGCTATCACAGACAGAGAGCGATCACAGACATAGAGCGATCACAGACATTGAGAGATCGTAGACAGACAGCGATCACAGACAGAGAGCGATCACAGACAGAGAGCGATCACAGACATAGAGCGATCACAGACAGGGAGCGATCACAGACAGGGAGCGATCACAGACAGGGAGCGATCACAGACAGGGAGCGATTACAGACAGGGAGCGATCACAGACAGAGAGCGATCACAGACAGAGAGCGATCACAGACAGAGAGCGATCACAGTCCGGGAGCGATCACAGTCAGGGAGCGATCGCAGACAGAGAGCGGTCGCAGACAGGGAGCGGTCACAGACAGAGAGCGATCACAGACAGAGAGCGGTCGCAGACAGGGAGCGATCGCAGACAGAGAGCGATCACAGACAGAGAGCGATTACAGACAGAGAGCGATCGCAGACAGGGAGCGATCGCAGACAGAGAGCGATCACAGACAGAGAGCGATCGTAGACAGAGAGCGATCGTAGACAGAGAGCGATCACAGACAGAGAGCGATCGCAGACAGGGAGCGATCGCAGACAGGGAGCGATCGCAGTCAGAGAGCGATCACAGACATTGAGAGATCGTAGACAGACAGCTATCACAGACAGAGAGTGATCACAGACATAGAGCGATCACAGACATTGAGAGATCGTAGACAGACAGCGATCACAGACAGAGAGCGATCACAGACAGGGAGCGATCACAGACAGGGAGCGATCACAGACAGGGAGCGATCACAGACAGGGAGCGATCACAGACAGGGAGCGATCACAGACAGGGAGCGATCACAGACAGAGAGCGATCACAGTCCGGGAGCGATCACAGTCAGGGAGCGATCGCAGTCAGGGAGCGATCGCAGACAGTGAGCGATCGCAGACAGAGAGCGATCGCAGACAGAGAGCGATCGCAGACAGAGAGCGATCACAGACAGGGAGCGATCACAGACAGGGAGCGGTCACAGACAGAGGGCGATCACAGACAGAGAGCGATCACAGACAGAGAGCGATCACAGACAGAGAGCGATCGTAGACAGAGAGCGATCACTGACAGGGAGCGATCACAGACAGAGAGCGATCGCAGACAGAGAGCGATCGCAGACAGGGAGCGATCGCAGTCAGAGAGCGATCGCAGACAGAGAGCGATCGCAGACAGAGAGCGATCGCAGACAGAGAGCGATCACAGACAGAGAGCGATCACAGACAGAGAGCGATCACAGACAGAGAGCGATCGTAGACAGAGAGCGATCGTAGACAGAGAGCGATCACAGTCAGGGAGCGATCACAGACAGAGAGCGATCACAGTCAGGGAGCGATCACAGACAGAGAGAGATCACCGACAGAGAGCGATCACAGACAGGGAGCGATCGTAGACAGAGAGCTATCGTAGACAGGGAGCGATCGTAGACAGGGAGCGATCGTAGGCAGGGAGCGATCGTAGGCAGGGAGCGATCGTAGGCAGGGAGCGATCGTAGACAGGGAGCGATCGTAGACAGGGAGCGAACGTAGACAGAGAGGGATCGTAGACAGAGAGCGATCACAGACAGAGAGCGATCACAGACAAAGAGCGATCACAGTCAGGGAGCGATCACAGTCAGGGAGCGATCACAAACAGAGAGCGATCGTAGACAGAGAGAGATCGTAGACAGAGAGCGATGGTAGACAGAGACCGATCGTAGACAGGGAGCTATCGTAGACAGAGAGAGATCACCGACAGAGAGTGATCACAGACAAGGAGCGATCACAGACAGAGAGCGATCACAGACAAGGAGCGATCACAGACAGAGAGCGATCACAGGCAGAGAGCGATCACAGGCAGAGAGCGATCGCAGACAGAGAGCGATCGCAGACAGAGAGCGATCGCAGACAGAAAGCGATCGCAGACAGAAAGCGATCGCAGACAGAGAGCGATCACAGACAGGGAGCGATCACAGACAGGGAGCGATCACAGACAGAGCGATCGTAGATAGGCAGTGATCACAGACAGAGAGCGATCACAGACAGAGAGCGATCACAGACAGGGAGCGATCACAGACAGAGAGCGATCGTAGAAAGAGAGGGATCACAGACAGAGAGCGATCACAGACAGAGAGCGATCACAGACAGAGAGCGATCGTAGACAGAGAGCGATCGTAGACAGAGAGCGATCGTAGACAGAGAGCGATCGTAGACAGAGAGCGATCGTAGACAGAGAGCGATCGTAGACAGAGAGCGATCACAGTCAGGGAGCGATCACAGACAGAGAGAGATCGTAGACAGACAGCGATCACAGACAGAGAGCGATCACAGACAGAGAGCGATCGCAGACAGAGAGAGATCGCAGACAGAGAGAGATCGCAGACAGAGAGAGATCGCAGACAGAGCGAGATCGCAGACAGAGAGAGATCGCAGACAGAGAGAGATCGCAGACAGAGAGAGATCGCAGACAGAGAGATCGCAGACAGAGAGCGATCGCAGACAGAGAGCGATCGCAGACTGAGAGAGATCGCAGACTGAGAGAGATCGCAGACAGAGAGGGTTCGCATACAGAGAGCGATCGCAGACAGAGCGGGCTCGCAGACAGAGAGCGTTCGCAGACAGAGAGCGATCGCAGACCGAGAGGGTTCGCAGACAGACAGCGATCGCAGACCGAGAGGGTTCGCAGACAGAGAGCGATCGCAGACAGATAGCGATCGCAGACAGAGCGGGCTCGCAGACAGAGAGGGATCGCAGACTGAGAGGGTTCGCAGACAGAGAGCGATCGCAGACTGAGAAGGTTCGCAGACAGAGAGCGATCACAGACCGAGAGGGATCACAGACAGAGGGCGATCACAGACAGAGGGCGATCACAGACAGAGGGCGATCACAGACAGAGGGCGATCACAGACAGGGAGCGATCACAGACAGAGAGCGATCACAGACAGGGAGCGATCACAGATAGAGAGCGATCGTAGATAGGCAGTGATCACAGACAGAGAGCGATCACAGACAGAGAGCGATCACAGACAGAGAGCGATCACAGACAGAGAGCGATCACAGACAGAGAGCGATCACAGACAGGGAGCGATCACAGACAGAGAGCGATCGTAGAAAGAGAGCGATCACAGACAGAGAGCGATCACAGACAGAGAGCGATCACAGACAGAGAGCGATCACAGACAGAGAGCGATCGTAGACAGAGAGCGATCGTAGACAGAGAGCGATCGTAGACAGAGAGCGATCACAGACAGAGAGCGATCACAGACAGAGGGCGATCACAGACAGAGGGCGATCACAGACAGAGGGCGATCACAGTCAGGGAGCGATCACAGACAGAGAGAGATCGTAGACAGACAGCGATCACAGACAGAGAGAGATCGTAGACAGACAGCGATCACAGACAGAGAGCGATCGCAGACAGAGAGAGATCGCAGACGGAGAGAGATCGCAGACAGAGCGAGATCGCAGACAGAGCGAGATCGCAGACAGAGAGAGATCGCAGACAGAGAGAGATCGCAGACAGAGAGAGATCGCAGACAGAGAGAGATCGCATACAGAGAGCGATCGCAGACAGAGAGAGATCGCAGACAGAGAGAGATCGCAGACAGAGAGAGATCGCAGACAGAGAGAGATCGCAGACAGAGAGCGATCGCAGACCGAGAGGGTTCGCAGACAGACAGCGATCGCAGACAGAGCGGGCTCGCAGACAGAGAGGGATCGCAGACTGAGAGGGTTCGCAGACAGAGAGCGATCGCAGACTGAGAGAGATCGCAGACAGAGAGGGTTCGCATACAGAGAGCGATCGCAGACCGAGAGGGTTCGCAGACAGAGAGCGATCGCAGACCGAGAGGGTTCGCAGACAGACAGCGATCGCAGACCGAGAGCGTTCGCAGACAGAGAGCGATCGCAGACAGATAGCGATCGCAGACAGATAGCGATCGCAGACAGAGCGGGCTCGCAGACAGAGAGGGATCGCAGACTGAGAGGGTTCGCAGACAGAGAGCGATCGCAGACTGAGAGGGTTCGCAGACAGAGAGCGATCACAGACCGAGAGGGATCACAGACAGAGGGCGATCACAGACAGAGGGCGATCACAGACAGAGGGCGATCACAGACAGAGAGCGATCACAGACAGAGAGCGATCACAGACAGGGAGCGATCGCAGACAGAGGGCGATCGCAGACAGAGGGCGATCGCAGACAGAGAGAGATCGCAGACAGAGAGAGATCGCAGAGAGAGAGAGAGATCGCAGAGAGAGAGAGATCGCAGAGAGAGAGAGATCGCAGACAGAGAGCGATCGCAGACAGAGAGCGATGGCAGACAGAAAGCGATGGCAGACAGAGAGCGATCGCAGACAGGGAGGGATCGCAGACAGGGAGGGATCACAGACAGGGAGCGATCACAGACAGAGAGCGATCACAGTCAGGGAGAGATCGTAGACAGAGAGCGATCGTAGACAGGGAGCGATCGCAGACAGGGAGCGATCGCAGACAGGGAGCGATCGCAGACAGGGAGCGATCGCAGACAGGGAGCGATCGCAGACAGGGAGCGATCGCAGACAGGGAGCGATCGCAGTCAGAGAGCGATCGCAGACAGAGAGCGATCGCAGACAGGGAGCGATCACAGACAGGGAGCGATCACAGACAGAGGGCGATCACAGACAGAGAGCGATCACAGACAAGAGCGATCACAGACAGGGAGCGATCACAGTCAGTGAGCGATCACAGACAGGGAGCGATCACAGTCAGGGAGCGATCACAGACAGAGAGAGATCGTAGACAGACAGCGATCACAGACAGAGAGCGATCACAGACAGAGAGCGATCACAGACAGAGAGCGATCACAGTCAGGGAGCGATCACAGAGAGAGAGCGATCGTAGACAGAGAGCGATCACAGACAGAGAGCGATCACAGACAGAGAGCGATCACAGACAGAGAGCGATCACAGACAGGGAGCGATCACAGAAAGGGAGCGATCACAGACAGGGAGCGATCACAGACAGGGAGCGATCTCAGACAGGGAGCGATCTCAGACAGGGAGCGATCACAGACAGGGAGCGATCACAGACAGGGAGCGATCACAGACAGAGAGCGATCACAGACAGAGAGCGATCTCAGACAGGGAGCGATCACAGACAAAGAGCGATCACAGACAGAGAGCGATCACAGTCAGAGAGCGATCACAGACAGAGAGCGATCACAGTCAGAGAGCGATCACAGACAGAGAGCGATCACAGTCAAGGAGCGATCACAGTCAGGGAGCGATCACAGACAGGGAGCGATCACAGACAGGGAGCGATCACAGACAGAGAGCGATCACAGACAGGGAGCGATCACAGACAGAGAGCGATCACAGACAGAGAGCGATCACAGACATTGAGAGATCGTAGACAGACAGCTATCACAGACAGAGAGCGATCACAGACATAGAGCGATCACAGACAGTGAGAGATCGTAGACAGACAGCGATCACAGACAGAGAGCGATCACAGACAGAGAGCGATCACAGACATAGAGCGATCACAGACAGGGAGCGATCACAGACAGGGAGCGATCACAGACAGGGAGCGATTACAGACAGGGAGCGATCACAGACAGAGAGCGATCACAGACAGAGAGCGATCACAGACAGAGAGCGATCACAGACAGAGAGCGATCACAGTCCGGGAGCGATCACAGTCAGGGAGCGATCGCAGTCAGGGAGCGATCGCAGACAGAGAGCGGTCGCAGACAGGGAGCGGTCACAGACAGAGAGCGATCACAGACAGAGAGCGATCGCAGACAGGGAGCGATCGCAGACAGAGAGCGATCACAGACAGAGAGCGATCGTAGACAGAGAGCGATCGTAGACAGAGAGCGATCACTGACAGGGAGCGATCGCAGACAGAGAGCGATCGCAGACAGGGAGCGATCGCAGACAGGGAGCGATCGCAGTCAGAGAGCGATCACAGACATTGAGAGATCGTAGACAGACAGCTATCACAGACAGAGAGTGATCACAGACATAGAGCGATCACAGACATTGAGAGATCGTAGACAGACAGCGATCACAGACAGAGAGCGATCACAGACAGGGAGCGATCACAGACAGGGAGCGATCACAGACAGGGAGCGATCACAGACAGAGAGCGATCACAGACAGAGAGCGATCACAGTCCGGGAGCGATCGCAGTCAGGGAGCGATCGCAGTCAGGGAGCGATCGCAGACAGAGAGCGATCGCAGACAGAGAGCGATCGCAGACAGAGAGCGATCACAGACAGGGAGCGATCACAGACAGGGAGCGGTCACAGAGAGAGAGCGATCACAGACAGAGAGCGATCACAGACAGAGAGCGATCGTAGACAGAGAGCGATCGTAGACAGAGAGCGATCACTGACAGGGAGCGATCACAGACAGAGAGCGATCGCAGACAGAGAGCGATCGCAGACAGAGAGCGATCGCAGACAGGGAGCGATCGCAGACAGGGAGCGATCGCAGACAGGGAGCGATCGCAGTCAGAGACCGATCGCAGACAGAGAGCGATCGCAGACAGAGAGCGATCACAGACAGAGAGCGATCACAGACAGAGAGCGATCACAGACAGAGAGCGATCACAGACAGAGAGCGATCGTAGACAGAGAGCGATCGTAGACAGAGAGCGATCACAGTCAGAGAGCGATCACAGACAGAGAGCGATCACAGTCAAGGAGCGATCACAGTCAGGGAGCGATCACAGACAGGGAGCGATCACAGACAGAGAGCGATCACAGACAGAGAGCGATCACAGACATTGAGAGATCGTAGACAGACAGCTATCACAGACAGAGAGCGATCACAGACATAGAGCGATCACAGACATTGAGAGATCGTAGACAGACAGCAATCACAGACAGAGAGCGATCAAAGACAGAGAGCGATCACAGACATAGAGCGATCACAGACAGGGAGCGATCACAGACAGGGAGCGATCACAGACAGGGAGCGATTACAGACAGGGAGCGATCACAGACAGAGAGCGATCACAGACAGAGAGCGATCACAGACAGAGAGCGATCACAGTCCGGGAGCGATCACAGTCAGGGAGCGATCGCAGACAGAGAGCGGTCGCAGACAGGGAGCGGTCACAGACAGAGAGCGATCACAGACAGAGAGCGATCGCAGACAGGGAGCGATCGCAGACAGAGAGCGATCACAGACAGAGAGCGATCGTAGACAGAGAGCGATCGTAGACAGAGAGCGATCACTGACAGGGAGCGATCACAGACAGAGAGCGATCGCAGACAGGGAGCGATCGCAGACAGGGAGCGATCGCAGTCAGAGAGCGATCACAGACATTGAGAGATCGTAGACAGACAGCTATCACAGACAGAGAGTGATCACAGACATAGAGCGATCACAGACATTGAGAGATCGTAGACAGACAGCGATCACAGACAGAGAGCGATCACAGACAGGGAGCGATCACAGACAGGGAGCGATCACAGACAGGGAGCGATCACAGACAGGGAGCGATCACAGACAGAGAGCGATCACAGACAGAGAGCGATCACAGTCCGGGAGCGATCACAGACCGAGAGAGATCACAGACAGAGAGCGATCACAGACAGAGAGCGATCACAGTCCGGGAGCGATCGCAGTCAGGGAGCGATCGCAGACAGAGAGCGATCGCAGACAGAGAGCGATCGCAGACAGGGAGCGATCACAGACAGGGAGCGATCGCAGTCAGGGAGCGATCGCAGACAGAGAGCGATCGCAGACAGAGAGCGATCGCAGACAGGGAGCGATCACAGACAGGGAGCGGTCACAGACAGAGAGCGATCACAGACAGAGAGCGATCACAGACAGAGAGCGATCACAGACAGAGAGCGATCGTAGACAGAGAGCGATCGTAGACAGAGAGCGATCACTGACAGGGAGCGATCACAGACAGAGAGCGATCGCAGACAGAGAGCGATCGCAGACAGGGAGCGATCGCAGACAGGGAGCGATCGCAGTCAGAGAGCGATCACAGACAGAGAGCGATCGCAGACAGAGAGCGATCGCAGACAGAGAGCGATCACAGACAGAGAGCGATCACAGACAGAGAGCGATCGTAGACAGAGAGCGATCGTAGACAGAGAGCGATCACAGTCAGGGAGCGATCACAGACAGAGAGCGATCACAGTCAGGGAGCGATCACAGACAGAGAGAGATCACCGACAGAGAGCGATCACAGACAGGGAGCGATCGTAGACAGAGAGCGATCGTAGGCAGGGAGCGATCGTAGGCAGGGAGCGATCGTAGACAGGGAGCGAACGTAGACAGAGAGGGATCGTAGACAGAGAGCGATCACAGACAGAGAGCGATCACAGACAGAGAGCGATCACAGACAAAGAGCGATCACAGTCAGGGAGCGATCATAGTCAGGGAGCGATCACAAACAGAGAGCGATCGTAGACAGAGAGAGATCGTAGACAGAGAGCGATGGTAGACAGAGACCGATCGTAGACAGGGAGCTATCGTAGACAGGGAGCTATCGTAGACAGAGAGAGATCACCGACAGAGAGTGATCACAGACAAGTAGCGATCACAGACAGAGAGCGATCACAGACAAGGAGCGATCACAGACAGAGAGCGATCACAGGCAGAGAGCGATCGCAGACAGAGAGCGATCGCAGACAGAGAGCGATCGCAGACAGAAAGCGATCGCAGACAGAGAGCGATCACAGACAGGGAGCGATCACAGACAGGGAGCGATCACAGACAGAGCGATCGTAGATAGGCAGTGATCACAGACAGAGAGCGATCACAGACAGGGAGCGATCACAGACAGAGAGCGATCGTAGAAAGAGAGGGATCACAGACAGAGAGCGATCACAGACAGAGAGCGATCACAGACAGAGAGCGATCGTAGACAGAGAGCGATCGTAGACAGAGAGCGATCGTAGACAGAGAGCGATCGTAGACAGAGAGCGATCGTAGACAGAGAGCGATCGTAGACAGAGAGCGATCGTAGACAGAGAGCGATCACAGTCAGGGAGCGATCACAGACAGAGAGAGATCGTAGACAGACAGCGATCACAGACAGAGAGCGATCACAGACAGAGAGCGATCGCAGACAGAGAGAGATCGCAGACAGAGAGAGATCGCAGACAGAGAGAGATCGCAGACAGAGAGATCGCAGACAGAGCGAGATCGCAGACAGAGAGAGATCGCAGACAGAGAGAGATCGCAGACAGAGAGAGATCGCATACAGAGAGCGATCGCAGACAGAGAGCGATCGCAGACAGAGAGCGATCGCAGACAGAAAGCGATCGCAGACAGAGAGCGATCACAGACAGGGAGCGATCACAGACAGGGAGCGATCACAGATAGGGAGCAATCACAGACAGAGAGCGATCACAGACAGAGAGCGATCACAGACAAGAGCGATCACAGACAGAGAGCGATCACAGACAGGGAGCGATCACAGTCAGGGAGCGATCACAGTCAGGGAGCGATCACAGTCAGAGAGAGATCGTTGACAGACAGCGATCACAGAGAGAGAGCGATCACAGACACAGAGCGATCACAGACAGAGAGCGATCACAGACAGGGAGCGATCACAGAAAGGGAGCGATCACAGACAGGGAGCGATCACAGACAGGGAGCGATCTCAGACAGGGAGCGATCTCAGACAGAGAGCGATCACAGACAGAGAGCGATCTCAGAAAGGGAGCGATCACAGACAGAGAGCGATCACAGACAGGGAGCGATCACAGTCAGGGAGCGATCACAGTCAGGGAGCGATCACAGTCAGGGAGCGATCACAGACAGAGAGAGATCGTTGACAGACAGCGATCACAGACAGAGAGCGATCACAGACACAGAGCGATCACAGACAGAGAGCGATCACAGACAGGGAGCGATCACAGAAAGGGAGCGATCACAGACAGGGAGCGATCACAGACAGGGAGCGATCTCAGACAGGGAGCGATCTCAGACAGAGAGCGATCACAGACAGAGAGCGATCTCAGAAAGGGAGCGATCACAGACAGAGAGCGATCACAGACAGAGAGCGATCTCAGACAGGGAGCGATCACAGACAGAGAGCGATCACAGACAGAGAGCGATCACAGTCAGAGAGCGATCACAGTCAGAGAGCGATCACAGACAGAGAGCGATCACAGTCAAGGAGCGATCACAGTCAGGGAGCGATCACAGACAGGGAGCGATCACAGACAGAGAGCGATCACAGACAGAGAGCGATCACAGACATTGAGAGATCGTAGACAGACAGCTATCACAGACAGAGAGCGATCACAGACATAGAGCGATCGCAGACAGAGAGCGATCGCAGACAGAGAGCGATCACAGACAGGGAGCGATCACAGACAGGGAGCGGTCACAGACAGAGAGCGATCACAGACAGAGAGCGATCACAGTCAGGGAGAGATCGTAGACAGAGAGACATCGTAGACAGAGAGCGATCGCAGACAGAGAGCGATCGCAGACAGAGAGCGATCGCAGACAGAGAGCGATCGCAGACAGAGAGCGATCGCAGACAGAGAGCGATCGCAGACAGAGAGCGATCGCAGACAGAGAGCGATCGCAGACAGAGAGCGATCGCAGACAGAGAGCGATCGCAGACAGAGAGCGATCACAGACAGAGAGCGATCGTAGACAGAGAGCGATCGTAGACAGAGAGCGATCGTAGACAGAGAGCGATCGTAGACAGAGAGCGATCGAAGACAGAGAGCGATCACAGACAGAGAGCGATCACACACAGAGGGCGATCACAGTCAGGGAGTGATCACAGACAGAGAGAGATCGTAGACAGACAGCGATCACAGACAGAGAGCGATCACAGACAGAGAGCGATCGCAGACAGAGAGAGATCGCAGACAGAGAGAGATCGCAGACAGAGAGATCGCAGAAAGAGAGATCGCAGACAGAGCGAGATCGCAGACAGAGAGAGATCGCAGACAGAGAGAGATCGCAGACAGAGAGAGATCGCATACAGAGAGCGATCGCAGACAGAGAGAGATCGCAGACAGAGAGCGATCGCAGACCGAGAGGGTTCGCAGACAGAGAGCGATCGCAGACAGATAGCGATCGCAGACAGATAGCGATCGCAGACAGAGCGGGCTCGCAGACAGAGAGGGATCGCAGACTGAGAGGGTTCGCAGACAGAGAGCGATCGCAGACTGAGAGAGATCGCAGATAGAGAGGGTTCGCATACAGAGAGCGATCGCAGACCGAGAGGGTTCGCAGACAGAGAGCGTTCGCAGACAGAGAGCGATCGCAGACCGAGAGGGTTCGCAGACAGACAGCGATCGCAGACCGAGAGGGTTCGCAGACAGAGAGCGATCGCAGACAGATAGCGATCGCAGACAGAGCGGGCTCGCAGACAGAGAGGGATCGCAGACTGAGAGGGATCGCAGACTGAGAGGGTTCGCAGACAGAGAGCGATCGCAGACAGAGAGCGATCGCAGACAGAGAGCGATCGCAGACCGAGAGGGATCACAGACAGAGGGCGATCGCAGACAGAGAGCGATCGCAGACAGAGGGCGATCGCAGACAGAGGGCGATCGCAGACAGAGGGCGATCGCAGACAGAGGGCGATCGCAGACAGAGAGAGATCGCAGAGAGAGAGAGAGATCGCAGAGTGAGAGAGATCGCAGACAGAGAGCGATCGCAGACAGAGAGCGATGGCAGACAGAGAGCGATGGCAGACAGAGAGCGATCGCAGACAGGGAGGGATCGCAGACAGGGAGGGATCACAGACAGGGAGGGATCACAGACAGGGAGGGATCACAGACAGAGAGCGATCGTAGACAGAGAGCGATCACAGTCAGGGAGAGATCGTAGACAGAGAGACATCGTAGACAGAGAGCGATCACAGACAGAGAGCGATCACAGACAGAGAACGATCACAGACAGAGAACGATCACAGACAGAGAACGATCACAGACAGAGAACGATCACAGACACAGAACGATCACAGACAGAGAACGATCACAGACAGAGAGCGATCACAGACAGAGAGCGATCGTAGACAGAGAGCGATCGTAGACAGGGAGCGATCGTAGACAGAGAGCGATCGTAGACAGGGAGCGATCGTAGACAGGGAGCGATCGCAGACAGGGAGCGATCGCAGACAGGGAGCGATCGCAGACAGGGAGCGATCGCAGACAGGGAGCGATCGCAGTCAGAGAGCGATCGCAGACAGAGAGCGATCACAGACAGAGAGCGATCACAGACAGGGAGCGATCACAGACAGGGAGCGATCACAGACACAGAACGATCACAGACAGAGAACGATCACAGACAGAGAGCGATCACAGACAGAGAGCGATCGTAGACAGAGAGCGATCGTAGACAGAGAGCGATCGTAGACAGAGAGCGATCACAGACAGAGAGCGATCGTAGACAGGGAGCGATCGCAGACAGGGAGCGATCGCAGACAGGGAGCGATCGCAGTCAGAGAGCGATCGCAGTCAGAGAGCGATCGCAGACAGAGAGCGATCACAGACAGGGAGCGATCACAGACAGGGAGCGATCACAGATAGGGAGCGATCACAGACAGAGAGCGATCACAGACAGAGAGCGATCACAGACAAGAGCGATCACAGACAGAGAGCGATCACAGACAGGGAGCGATCACAGTCAGGGAGCGATCACAGACAGGGAGCGATCACAGTCAGGGAGCGATCACAGACAGAGAGAGATCGTAGACAGACAGCGATCACAGACAGAGAGCGATCACAGACAGTGAGCGATCACAGACAGAGAGCGATCACAGACAGAGAGCGATCACAGACAGAGAGCGATCACAGTCAGGGAGCGATCACAGTCAGGGAGCGATCACAGAGAGGGAGCGATCACAGAGAGAGAGCGATCGTAGACAGAGAGCGATCACAGACAGAGAGCGATCACAGACAGAGAGCGATCACAGACAGAGAGCGATCACAGAAAGGGAGCGATCACAGAAAGGGAGCGATCGCAGACAGAGAGCGATCGCAGACAGAGAGCGATCACAGACAGGGAGGGATCACAGACAGAGAGCGATCGTAGACAGAGAGCGATCACAGTCAGGGAGAGATCGTAGACAGAGAGACATCGTAGACAGAGAGCGATCACAGACAGAGAGCGATCACAGACAGAGAGCGATCACAGACAGAGAACGATCACAGACAGAGAACGATCACAGACACAGAACGATCACAGACACAGAACGATCACAGACACAGAACGATCACAGACAGAGAACGATCACAGACAGAGAGCGATCACAGACAGAGAGCGATCGTAGACAGAGAGCGATCGTAGACAGGGAGCGATCGCAGACAGGGAGCGATCGCAGACAGGGAGCGATCGCAGACAGGGAGCGATCGCAGACAGGGAGCGATCGCAGACAGGGAGCGATCGCAGAAAGGGAGCGATCGCAGACAGGGAGCGATCGCAGTCAGAGAGCGATCGCAGACAGAGAGCGATCGCAGACAGAGAGCGATCACAGACACAGAACGATCACAGACAGAGAACGATCACAGACAGAGAGCGATCGTAGACAGAGAGCGATCGTAGACAGAGAGCGATCACAGACAGAGAGCGATCGTAGACAGGGAGCGATCGCAGACAGGGAGCGATCGCAGACAGGGAGCGATCGCAGTCAGAGAGCGATCGCAGACAGAGAGCGATCACAGACAGGGAGCGATCACAGACAGGGAGCGATCACAGACAGGGAGCGATCACAGACAGAGAGCGATCACAGACAGAGAGCGATCACAGACAAGAGCGATCACAGACAGAGAGCGATCACAGACAGGGAGCGATCACAGTCAGGGAGCGATCACACACAGGGAGCGATCACAGACAGAGAGAGATCGTAGACAGACAGCGATCACAGACAGAGAGCGATCACAGACAGAGAGCGATCACAGACAGAGAGCGATCACAGACAGAGAGCGATCACAGACAGAGAGCGATCACAGACAGAGAGCGATCACAGTCAGGGAGCGATCACAGAGAGGGAGCGATCACAGAGAGAGAGCGATCGTAGACAGAGAGCGATCACAGACAGAGAGCGATCGCAGACAGAGAGCGATCACAGACAGAGAGCGATCACAGAAAGGGAGCGATCACAGAAAGGGAGCGATCGCAGACAGGGAGCGATCGCAGACAGAGAACGATCACAGACAGGGAGCGATCTCAGACAGGGAGCGATCACAGACAGAGAGCGATCACAGACAGAGAGCGATCACAGTCAGAGAGCGATCACAGACAGAGAGCGATCACAGTCAAGGAGCGATCACAGTCAGGGAGCGATCACAGACAGGGAGCGATCACAGACAGAGAGCGATCACAGACAGAGAGCGATCACAGACATTGAGAGATCGTAGACAGACAGCTATCACAGACAGAGAGCGATCACAGACATAGAGCGATCACAGACATTGAGAGATCGTAGACAGACAGCGATCACAGACAGGGTGCGATCACAGACAGGGAGCGATCACAGACAGGGAGCGATCACAGACAGGGAGCGATCACAGACAGGGAGCGATCACAGACAGAGAGCGATCACAGTCCGGGAGCGATCACAGTCAGGGAGCGATCACAGACATAGAGCGATCACAGACATTGAGAGATCGTAGACAGACAGCGATCACAGACATAGAGCGATCACAGACATTGAGAGATCGTAGACAGACAGCGATCACAGACAGAGAGCGATCACAGACAGGGTGCGATCACAGACAGGGTGCGATCACAGACAGGGTGCGATCGCAGACAGGGAGCGATCGCAGACAGGGAGCGATCGCAGACAGAGAGCGATCGCAGACAGAGAGCGATCGCAGACAGAGAGCGATCGCAGACAGAGAGCGATCACAGACAGGGAGCGGTCACAGACAGAGAGCGATCGCAGACAGGGAGCGGTCACAGACAGAGAGCGATCGCAGACAGGGAGCGATCACAGACAGAGAGCGATCACAGACAGAGAGCGATCGTAGACAGAGAGCGATCGTAGACAGAGAGCGATCGTAGACAGAGAGCGATCACTGACAGGGAGCGATCACAGACAGAGAGCGATCGCAGACAGGGAGCGATCGCAGACAGGGAGCGATCGCAGTCAGAGAGCGATCGCAGACAGAAAGCGATCGCAGACAGAGAGCGATCGCAGACAGAGAGCGATCGCAGACAGGGAGCGATCGCAGACAGGGAGCGATCGCAGACAGGGAGCGATCGCAGACAGAGAGCGATCGCAGACAGAGAGCGATCACAGTCAGGGAGCGATCACAGACAGAGAGAGATCGTAGACAGACAGCGATCACAGTCAGGGAGCGATCACAGGCAGAGAGAGATCGTAGACAAACAGCGATCACAGACAGAGAGCGATCACAGACAGAGAGCGATCACAGACAGGGAACGATCACAGACAGAGAGAGATCGTAGACAGAGAGAGATCGTAGACAGACAGCGATCGCAGACAGAGAGCGATCGCAGACAGAGAGCGATCGCAGACAGAGAGAGATCGCAGACAGAGAGAGATCGCAGACAGAGAGAGATCGCAGACAGAGAGAGATCGCAGACAGAGAGGGTTCGCATACAGAGAGCGATCGCAGACAGAGAGCGATCGCAGACCGAGAGGGTTCGCAGACAGAGAGCGTTCGCAGACAGAGAGCGATCGCAGACCGAGAGGGTTCGCAGACAGACAGCGATCGCAGACCGAGAGGGTTCGCAGACAGATAGCGATCGCAGACAGAGCGGGCTCGCAGACAGAGAGGGATCGCAGACTGAGAGGGTTCGCAGACAGAGAGCGATCGCAGACTGAGAGGGTTCGCAGACAGAGAGCGATCACAGACAGAGGGCGATCACGGACAGGGAGCGATCACAGACAGAGGGCGATCGCAGACAGAGGGCGATCGCAGACAGAGGGCGATCGCAGACAGAGGGCGATCGCAGACAGAGAGAGATCGCAGACAGAGAGAGATCGCAGAGAGAGAGAGAGATCGCAGAGAGAGAGAGATCGCAGACAGAGAGCGATCGCAGACAGAGAGCGATCGCAGACAGAGAGCGATCGCAGACAGAAAGCGATCACAGACAGAGAGCGATCGCAGACAGAGAGCGATCGCAGACAGAGAGCGATCGCAGACAGAGAGCGATCGCAGACAGAGAGCGATCACAGACAGGGAGCGATCACAGACAGGGAGCGATCACAGACAGAGAGCGATCGTAGATAGGCAGTGATCACAGACAGGGAGCGATCACAGACAGGGAGCGATCACAGACAGGGAGCGATCACAGACAGAGAGCGATCGTAGATAGGCAGTGATCACAGACAGAGAGCGATCACAGACAGAGAGCGATCACAGACAGAGAGCGATCGTAGACAGAGAGCGATCGTAGACAGAGAGCGATCGTAGACAGAGAGCGATCGTAGACAGAGAGCGATCACAGACAGAGAGCGATCACAGACAGAGGGCGATCACAGACAGAGGGCGATCACAGTCAGGGAGCGATCACAGACAGAGATCGTAGACAGACAGCGATCACAGACAGAGAGCGATCACAGACAGAGAGCGATCGCAGACAGAGAGAGATCGCAGACAGAGAGATCGCAGACAGAGAGATCGCAGACAGAGCGAGATCGCAGACAGAGAGAGATCGCAGACAGAGAGAGATCGCAGACAGAGAGGGTTCGCATACAGAGAGCGATCGCAGACCGAGAGGGTTCGCAGACAGAGAGCGTTCGCAGACAGAGAGCGATCGCAGACCGAGAGGGTTCGCAGACAGACAGCGATCGCAGACCGAGAGGGTTCGCAGACAGAGAGCGATCGCAGACAGATAGCGATCGCAGACAGATAGCGATCGCAGACAGATAGCGATCGCAGACAGAGCGGGCTCGCAGACAGAGAGGGATCGCAGACTGAGAGCGATCGCAGACTGAGAGGGTTCGCAGACAGAGAGCGATCACAGACAGAGGGCGATCACGGACAGGGAGCGATCACAGACAGAGGGCGATCGCAGACAGAGGGCGATCGCAGACAGAGGGCGATCGCAGACAGAGGGCGATCGCAGACAGAGGGCGATCGCAGACAGAGAGAGATCGCAGACAGAGAGAGATCGCAGAGAGAGAGAGAGATCGCAGAGAGAGAGAGATCGCAGACAGGGAGCGATCGCAGACAGGGAGCGATCGCAGACAGGGAGCGATCGCAGACAGGGAGCGATCGCAGACAGGGAGCGATCGCAGACAGGGAGCGATCGCAGACAGAGAGCGATCGCAGACAGAGAACGATCGCAGACAGAGAGCGATCGCAGACAGGGAGCGATCGCAGACCGGGAGCGATCGCAGACCGGGAGCGATCGCAGACCGGGAGCGATCGCAGACAGGGAGCGATCGCAGACAGGGAGCGATCGCAGACAGGGAGCGATCGCAGACAGGGAGCGATCGCAGACAGGGAGCGATCGCAGACAGAGAGCGATCGCAGACAGAGAGCGATCGCAGACAGAGAGCGATCGCAGACAGAGAGCGATCGCAGACAGAGAGCGATCGCAGACAGAGAGCGATCGCAGACAGAGAACGATCGCAGACAGAGAGCGATCGCAGACAGAGAGCGATCGTAGACAGAGAGCGATCGTAGACAGAGAACGATCGCAGACAGAGGGCGATCGCAGACAGAGGGCGATCGCAGACAGAGGGCGATCGCAGACAGAGGGCGATCGCAGACAGAGGGCGATCGCAGACAGGGAGCGATCGCAGACAGGGAGCGATCGCAGACAGGGAGCGATCGCATACAGGGAGCGATCGCATACAGGGAGCGATCGCAGACCGGGAGCGATCGCAGACAGGGAGCGATCGCAGACAGAGAGCGATCGCAGACAGAGAGCGATCGCAGACAGGGAGCGATCGCAGACAGGGAGCGATCGCAGACAGGGAGCGATCGCAGACCGGGAGCGATCGCAGACAGGGAGCGATCGCAGACAGGGAGCGATCGCAGACAGAGAGCGATCGCAGACAGAGAGCGATCGCAGACAGAGAGCGATCGCAGACAGAAAGCGATCGCAGACAGAGAGCGATCACAGACAGGGAGCGATCACAGACAGGGAGCGATCACAGACAGAGCGATCGTAGATAGGCAGTGATCACAGACAGGGAGCGATCACAGACAGGGAGCGATCACAGACAGAGAGCGATCGTAGAAAGAGAGGGATCACAGACAGAGAGCGATCACAGACAGAGAGCGATCACAGACAGAGAGCGATCGTAGACAGAGAGCGATCGTAGACAGAGAGCGATCGTAGACAGAGAGCGATCGTAGACAGAGAGCGATCGTAGACAGAGAGCGATCACAGTCAGGGAGCGATCACAGACAGAGAGAGATCGTAGACAGACAGCGATCACAGACAGAGAGCGATCACAGACAGAGAGCGATCGCAGACAGAGAGAGATCGCAGACAGAGAGATCGCAGACAGAGCGAGATCGCAGACAGAGAGAGATCGCAGACAGAGAGAGATCGCAGACAGAGAGAGATCGCAGACAGAGAGAGATCGCAGACAGAGAGGGTTCGCAGACAGAGAGCGATCGCAGACAGATAGCGATCGCAGACAGATAGCGATCGCAGACAGAGCGGGCTCGCAGACAGAGAGGGATCGCAGACTGAGAGGGTTCGCAGACAGAGAGCGATCGCAGACTGAGAGAGATCGCAGACTGAGAGAGATCGCAGACTGAGAGAGATCGCAGACAGAGAGGGTTCGCATACAGAGAGCGATCGCAGACCGAGAGGGTTCGCAGACAGAGAGCGTTCGCAGACAGAGAGCGATCGCAGACCGAGAGGGTTCGCAGACAGACAGCGATCGCAGACCGAGAGGGTTCGCAGACAGAGAGCGATCGCAGACAGATAGCGATCGCAGACAGATAGCGATCGCAGACAGAGCGGGCTCGCAGACAGAGAGGGATCGCAGACTGAGAGGGTTCGCAGACAGAGAGCGATCGCAGACTGAGAGGGTTCGCAGACAGAGAGCGATCACAGACCGAGAGGGATCACAGACAGAGGGCGATCACAGACAGAGGGCGATCACAGACAGAGGGCGATCACAGACAGAGAGCGATCGCAGACAGAGAGCGATCGCAGACAGAGGGCGATCGCAGACAGAGGGCGATCGCAGACAGAGGGCGATCGCAGACAGAGGGCGATCGCAGACAGAGGGCGATCGCAGACAGAGGGCGATCGCAGAGAGAGAGAGAGATCGCAGAGAGAGAGAGATCGCAGAGAGAGAGAGATCGCAGAGAGAGAGAGATCGCTGACAGAGAGCGATCGCAGACAGAGAGCGATGGCAGACAGAGAGCGATCGCAGACAGAGAGCGATCGCAGACAGGGAGGGATCGCAGACAGGGAGGGATCACAGACAGGGAGCGATCGTAGACAGAGAGCGATCGTAGACAGAGAGCGATCGTAGACAGAGAGACATCGTAGACAGAGAGCGATCACAGACAGAGAGCGATCACAGACAGAGAGCGATCACAGACAGAGAGCGATCACAGACAGAGAGCGATCACAGACAGAGAACGATCACAGACAGAGAACGATCACAGACAGAGAGCGATCACGGACAGAGGGCGATCACGGACAGAGGGCGATCACGGACAGGGAGCGATCACAGACAGAGGGCGATCGCAGACAGAGGGCGATCGCAGACAGAGGGCGATCGCAGACAGAGAGAGATCACAGACAGAGAGAGATCGCAGACAGAGAGAGATCGCAGAGAGAGAGAGAGATCGCAGAGAGAGAGAGATCGCAGACAGAGAGCGATCGCAGACAGAGAGCGATGGCAGACAGAGAACGATCACAGACAGAGAACGATCGCAGACAGAGAGGGATCGCAGACAGGGAGCGATCGCAGACAGGGAGCGATCGCAGACAGGGAGCGATCGCAGACAGGGAGCGATCGCAGACAGAGGGCGATCGCAGACAGAGGGCGATCGCAGACAGAGGGCGATCGCAGACAGAGGGCGATCGCAGACAGAGGGCGATCGCAGACAGAGAGAGATCGCAGAGAGAGAGAGATCGCAGAGAGAGAGCGATCGCAGACAGGGAGCGATCGTAGACAGAGAGCGATCGCAGACAGAGAACGATCGCAGACAGAGAGCGATGGCAGACAGGGAGCGATCGCAGACCGGGAGCGATCGCAGACCGGGAGCGATCGCAGACCGGGAGCGATCGCAGACAGGGAGCGATCGCAGACAGGGAGCGATCGCAGACAGGGAGCGATCGCAGACAGAGAGCGATCGCAGACAGAGAGCGATCGCAGACAGAGAGCGATCGCAGACAGAGAGCGATCGCAGACAGAGAGCGATCACAGACAGGGAGCGATCACAGACAGGGAGCGATCACAGACAGAGAGCGATCGTAGATAGGCAGTGATCACAGACAGAGAGCGATCACAGACAGAGAGCGATCACAGACAGAGAGCGATCACAGACAGAGAGCGATCACAGACAGGGAGCGATCACAGACAGAGAGCGATCGTAGAAAGAGAGCGATCACAGACAGAGAGGGATCACAGACAGAGAGCGATCACAGACAGAGAGCGATCACAGACAGAGAGCGATCACAGACAGAGAGCGATCACAGACAGAGAGCGATCGTAGACAGAGAGCGATCGTAGACAGAGAGCGATCGTAGACAGAGAGCGATCGTAGACAGAGAGCGATCGTAGACAGAGAGCGATCGAAGACAGAGAGCGATCACAGACAGAGAGCGATCACACACAGAGGGCGATCACAGTCAGGGAGTGATCACAGACAGAGAGAGATCGTAGACAGACAGCGATCACAGACAGAGAGCGATCACAGACAGAGAGCGATCGCAGACAGAGAGAGATCGCAGACAGAGAGAGATCGCAGACAGAGAGATCGCAGACAGAGCGAGATCGCAGACAGAGAGAGATCGCAGACAGAGAGAGATCGCAGACAGAGAGAGATCGCATACAGAGAGCGATCGCAGACAGAGAGAGATCGCAGACAGAGAGCGATCGCAGACAGAGAGCGATCGCAGACCGAGAGGGTTCGCAGACAGAGAGCGATCGCAGACAGATAGCGATCGCAGACAGATAGCGATCGCAGACAGAGCGGGCTCGCAGACAGAGAGGGATCGCAGACTGAGAGGGTTCGCAGACAGAGAGCGATCGCAGACTGAGAGAGATCGCAGATAGAGAGGGTTCGCATACAGAGAGCGATCGCAGACCGAGAGGGTTCGCAGACAGAGAGCGTTCGCAGACAGAGAGCGATCGCAGACCGAGAGGGTTCGCAGACAGACAGCGATCGCAGACCGAGAGGGTTCGCAGACAGAGAGCGATCGCAGACAGATAGCGATCGCAGACAGAGCGGGCTCGCAGACAGAGAGGGATCGCAGACTGAGAGGGATCGCAGACTGAGAGGGTTCGCAGACAGAGAGCGATCGCAGACAGAGAGCGATCGCAGACAGAGAGCGATCGCAGACCGAGAGGGATCACAGACAGAGGGCGATCGCAGACAGAGAGCGATCGCAGACAGAGGGCGATCGCAGACAGAGGGCGATCGCAGACAGAGGGCGATCGCAGACAGAGGGCGATCGCAGACAGAGGGCGATCGCAGACAGAGGGCGATCGCAGACAGAGAGAGATCGCAGAGAGAGAGAGAGATCGCAGACAGAGAGAGATCGCAGAGAGAGAGAGAGATCGCAGAGAGAGAGAGATCGCAGACAGAGAGCGATCGCAGACAGAGAGCGATGGCAGACAGAGAGCGATGGCAGACAGAGAGCGATCGCAGACAGGGAGGGATCGCAGACAGGGAGGGATCACAGACAGGGAGGGATCACAGACAGAGAGCGATCGTAGACAGAGAGCGATCACAGTCAGGGAGAGATCGTAGACAGAGAGACATCGTAGACAGAGAGCGATCACAGACAGAGAGCGATCGCAGACAGAGAGCGATCGCAGACAGAGAACGATCACAGACAGAGAACGATCACAGACAGAGAACGATCACAGACAGAGAACGATCACAGACACAGAACGATCACAGACAGAGAACGATCACAGACAGAGAGCGATCACAGACAGAGAGCGATCGTAGACAGAGAGCGATCGTAGACAGGGAGCGATCGCAGACAGAGAGATCGCAGACAGAGCGAGATCGCAGACAGAGAGAGATCGCAGACAGAGAGAGATCGCAGACAGAGAGCGATCGCAGACAGAGAGCGATCGCAGACAGAGAGAGATCGCAGACAGAGAGAGATCGCAGACAGAGAGGGTTCGCAGACAGAGAGCGATCGCAGACAGATAGCGATCGCAGACAGAGCGGGCTCGCAGACAGAGAGGGATCGCAGACTGAGAGGGTTCGCAGACAGAGAGCGATCGCAGACTGAGAGAGATCGCAGACTGAGAGAGATCGCAGACAGAGAGGGTTCGCATACAGAGAGCGATCGCAGACCGAGAGGGTTCGCAGACAGAGAGCGTTCGCAGACAGAGAGCGATCGCAGACCGAGAGGGTTCGCAGACAGACAGCGATCGCAGACCGAGAGGGTTCGCAGACAGAGAGCGATCGCAGACAGATAGCGATCGCAGACAGATAGCGATCGCAGACAGAGCGGGCTCGCAGACAGAGAGGGATCGCAGACTGAGAGGGTTCGCAGACAGAGAGCGATCGCAGACTGAGAGGGTTCGCAGACAGAGAGCGATCACAGACAGAGGGCGATCACAGACAGAGGGCGATCACAGACAGAGAGCGATCACAGACAGAGGGCGATCGCAGACAGAGGGCGATCGCAGACAGAGGGCGATCGCAGACAGAGGGCGATCGCAGACAGAGGGCGATCGCAGACAGAGGGCGATCGCAGACAGAGGGCGATCGCAGACAGAGAGAGATCGCAGAGAGAGAGAGAGATCGCAGAGAGAGAGAGATCGCAGAGAGAGAGAGATCGCTGACAGAGAGCGATCGCAGACAGAGAGCGATGGCAGACAGAGAGCGATCGCAGACAGAGAGCGATCGCAGACAGGGAGGGATCGCAGACAGGGAGGGATCACAGACAGGGAGCGATCGTAGACAGAGAGCGATCGTAGACAGAGAGCGATCGTAGACAGAGAGACATCGTAGACAGAGAGCGATCACAGACAGAGAGCGATCACAGACAGAGAGCGATCACAGACAGAGAGCGATCACAGACAGAGAACGATCACAGACAGAGAACGATCACAGACAGAGAACGATCACAGACAGAGAACGATCACGGACAGAGAGCGATCACGGACAGAGGGCGATCACGGACAGAGGGCGATCACGGACAGAGGGCGATCACGGACAGGGAGCGATCACAGACAGAGGGCGATCGCAGACAGAGGGCGATCGCAGACAGAGGGCGATCGCAGACAGAGAGAGATCGCAGACAGAGAGAGATCGCAGACAGAGAGAGATCGCAGAGAGAGAGAGAGATCGCAGAGAGAGAGAGATCGCAGACAGAGAGCGATCGCAGACAGAGAGCGATGGCAGACAGAGAACGATCGCAGACAGAGAACGATCGCAGACAGAGAGGGATCGCAGACAGGGAGCGATCGCAGACAGGGAGCGATCGCAGACAGGGAGCGATCGCAGACAGGGAGCGATCGCAGACAGAGGGCGATCGCAGACAGAGGGCGATCGCAGACACAGGGCGATCGCAGACAGAGGGCGATCGCAGACAGAGGGCGATCGCAGACAGAGAGAGATCGCAGACAGAGAGAGATCGCAGAGAGAGAGAGATCGCAGAGAGAGAGAGATCGCAGAGAGAGAGCGATCGCAGACAGGGAGCGATCGTAGACAGAGAGCGATCGCAGACAGAGAACGATCGCAGACAGAGAGCGATCGCAGACAGGGAGCGATCGCAGACCGGGAGCGATCGCAGACCGGGAGCGATCGCAGACAGGGAGCGATCGCAGACAGGGAGCGATCGCAGACAGGGAGCGATCGCAGACAGGGAGCGATCGCAGACAGGGAGCGATCGCAGACAGGGAGCGATCGCAGACAGAGAGCGATCGCAGACAGAGAGCGATCGCAGACAGAGAGCGATCGCAGACAGAGAGCGATCGCAGACAGAGAGCGATCACAGACAGGGAGCGATCACAGACAGGGAGCGATCACAGACAGAGAGCGATCGTAGATAGGCAGTGATCACAGACAGAGAGCGATCACAGACAGAGAGCGATCACAGACAGAGAGCGATCACAGACAGGGAGCGATCACAGACAGAGAGCGATCGTAGAAAGAGAGCGATCACAGACAGAGAGGGATCACAGACAGAGAGCGATCACAGACAGAGAGCGATCACAGACAGAGAGCGATCACAGACAGAGAGCGATCACAGACAGGGAGCGATCACAGACAGAGAGCGATCGTAGAAAGAGAGCGATCACAGACAGAGAGCGATCACAGACAGAGAGCGATCACAGACAGAGAGCGATCGTAGACAGAGAGCGATCGTAGACAGAGAGCGATCGTAGACAGAGAGCGATCGTAGACAGAGAGCGATCGTAGACAGAGAGCGATCGAAGACAGAGAGCGATCACAGACAGAGAGCGATCACACACAGAGGGCGATCACAGTCAGGGAGTGATCACAGACAGAGAGAGATCGTAGACAGACAGCGATCACAGACAGAGAGCGATCACAGACAGAGAGCGATCGCAGACAGAGAGAGATCGCAGACAGAGAGAGATCGCAGACAGAGAGAGATCGCAGACAGAGAGATCGCAGACAGAGCGAGATCGCAGACAGAGAGAGATCGCAGACAGAGAGAGATCGCAGACAGAGAGAGATCGCATACAGAGAGCGATCGCATACAGAGAGCGATCGCAGACAGAGAGAGATCGCAGACAGAGAGCGATCGCAGACAGAGAGCGATCGCAGACCGAGAGGGTTCGCAGACAGAGAGCGATCGCAGACAGATAGCGATCGCAGACAGATAGCGATCGCAGACAGAGCGGGCTCGCAGACAGAGAGGGATCGCAGACTGAGAAGGTTCGCAGACAGAGAGCGATCGCAGACTGAGAGAGATCGCAGATAGAGAGGGTTCGCATACAGAGAGCGATCGCAGACGGAGAGGGTTCGCAGACAGAGAGCGTTCGCAGACAGAGAGCGATCGCAGACCGAGAGGGTTCGCAGACAGACAGCGATCGCAGACCGAGAGGGTTCGCAGACAGAGAGCGATCGCAGACAGATAGCGATCGCAGACAGAGCGGGCTCGCAGACAGAGAGGGATCGCAGACTGAGAGGGATCGCAGACTGAGAGGGTTCGCAGACAGAGAGCGATCGCAGACAGAGAGCGATCGCAGACAGAGAGCGATCGCAGACCGAGAGGGATCACAGACAGAGGGCGATCGCAGACAGAGAGCGATCGCAGACAGAGGGCGATCGCAGACAGAGGACGATCGCAGACAGAGGGCGATCGCAGACAGAGGGCGATCGCAGACAGAGGGCGATCGCAGACAGAGAGAGATCGCAGAGAGAGAGAGAGATCGCAGAGAGAGAGAGATCGCAGACAGAGAGCGATCGCAGACAGAGAGCGATGGCAGACAGAGAGCGATGGCAGACAGAGAGCGATCGCAGACAGGGAGGGATCGCAGACAGGGAGGGATCACAGACAGGGAGGGATCACAGACAGAGAGCGATCGTAGACAGAGAGCGATCACAGTCAGGGAGAGATCGTAGACAGAGAGACATCGTAGACAGAGAGCGATCACAGACAGAGAGCGATCACAGACAGAGAACGATCACAGACAGAGAACGATCACAGACAGAGAACGATCAAAGACAGAGAACGATCACAGACACAGAACGATCACAGACAGAGAACGATCACAGACAGAGAGCGATCACAGACAGAGAGCGATCGTAGACAGAGAGCGATCGTAGACAGGGAGCGATCGTAGACAGGGAGCGATCGCAGACAGGGAGCGATCGCAGACAGGGAGCGATCGCAGACAGGGAGCGATCGCAGACAGGGAGCGATCGCAGACAGGGAGCGATCGCAGTCAGAGAGCGATCGCAGACAGAGAGCGATCACAGACAGGGAGCGATCACAGACACAGAACGATCACAGACAGAGAACGATCACAGACAGAGAGCGATCACAGACAGAGAGCGATCGTAGACAGAGAGCGATCACAGACAGGGAGCGATCGCAGACAGGGAGCGATCGCAGACAGGGAGCGATCGCAGACAGGGAGCGATCGCAGACAGGGAGCGATCGCAGTCAGAGAGCGATCGCAGACAGAGAGCGATCACAGACAGGGAGCGATCACAGACAGGGAGCGATCACAGACAGGGAGCGATCACAGATAGGGAGCGATCACAGACAGAGAGCGATCACAGACAGAGAGCGATCACAGACAAGAGCGATCACAGACAGAGAGCGATCACAGACAGGGAGCGATCACAGTCAGGGAGCGATCACAGACAGGGAGCGATCACAGACAGGGAGCGATCACAGTCAGGGAGCGATCACAGACAGAGAGAGATCGTAGACAGACAGCGATCACAGACAGAGAGCGATCACAGACAGAGAGCGATCACAGACAGAGAGCGATCATAGACAGAGAGCGATCACAGACAGAGAGCGATCACAGTCAGGGAGCGATCACAGAGAGGGAGCGATCACAGAGAGAGAGCGATCGTAGACAGAGAGCGATCACAGACAGAGAGCGATCACAGACAGAGAGCGATCACAGACAGAGAGCGATCACAGAAAGGGAGCGATCACAGAAAGGGAGCGATCACAGAAAGGGAGCGATCGCAGAAAGGGAGCGATCGCAGACAGAGAGCGATCGCAGACAGAGAGCGATCGCAGACAGGGAGGGATCGCAGACAGGGAGGGATCACAGACAGGGAGGGATCACAGACAGGGAGGGATCACAGACAGAGAGCGATCGTAGACAGAGAGCGATCACAGTCAGGGAGAGATCGTAGACAGAGAGACATCGTAGACAGAGAGCGATCACAGACAGAGAGCGATCACAGACAGAGAACGATCACAGACAGAGAACGATCACAGACAGAGAACGATCACAGACACAGAACGATCACAGACACAGAACGATCACAGACACAGAACGATCACAGACAGAGAACGATCACAGACAGAGAGCGATCACAGACAGAGAGCGATCGTAGACAGAGAGCGATCGTAGACAGAGAGCGATCGTAGACAGGGAGCGATCGCAGACAGGGAGCGATCGCAGACAGGGAGCGATCGCAGACAGGGAGCGATCGCAGACAGGGAGCGATCGCAGACAGGGAGCGATCGCAGTCAGAGAGCGATCGCAGACAGAGAGCGATCGCAGACAGAGAGCGATCACAGACACAGAACGATCACAGACAGAGAACGATCACAGACAGAGAGCGATCGTAGACAGAGAGCGATCGTAGACAGAGAGCGATCACAGACAGAGAGCGATCGTAGACAGAGAGCGATCGTAGACAGGGAGCGATCGCAGACAGGGAGCGATCGCAGACAGGGAGCGATCGCAGTCAGAGAGCGATCGCAGTCAGAGAGCGATCGCAGACAGAGAGCGATCACAGACAGGGAGCGATCACAGACAGGGAGCGATCACAGACAGGGAGCGATCACAGACAGGGAGCAATCACAGACAGAGAGCGATCACAGACAAGAGCGATCACAGACAAGAGCGATCACAGACAGAGAGCGATCACAGACAGGGAGCGATCACAGTCAGGGAGCGATCACAGACAGGGAGCGATCACAGTCAGGGAGCGATCACAGACAGAGAGAGATCGTAGACAGAGAGCGATCACAGACAGAGAGCGATCACAGACAGAGAGCGATCACAGACAGAGAGCGATCACAGACAGAGAGCGATCACAGACAGAGAGCGATCACAGACAGAGAGCGATCACAGACAGAGAGCGATCACAGTCAGGGAGCGATCACAGAGAGGGAGCGATCACAGAGAGAGAGCGATCGTAGACAGAGAGCGATCACAGACAGAGAGCGATCACAGACAGAGAGCGATCACAGACAGAGAGCGATCACAGAAAGGGAGCGATCACAGACAGAGAGCGATCGCAGACAGGGAGCGATCACAGACAGAGAGCGATCACAGTCAGAGAGCGATCACAGACAGAGAGCGATCACAGACAGAGAGCGATCACAGTCAAGGAGCGATCACAGTCAGGGAGCGATCACAGACAGGGAGCGATCACAGACAGAGAGCGATCACAGACAGAGAGCGATCACAGACATTGAGAGATCGTAGACAGACAGCTATCACAGACAGAGAGCGATCACAGACATAGAGCGATCACAGACATTGAGAGATCGTAGACAGACAGCGATCACAGACAGGGTGCGATCACAGACAGGGAGCGATCACAGACAGGGAGCGATCACAGACAGGGAGCGATCACAGACAGGGAGCGATCACAGACAGGGAGCGATCACAGACAGAGAGCGATCACAGTCCGGGAGCGATCACAGTCAGGGAGCGATCACAGACATAGAGCGATCACAGACATTGAGAGATCGTAGACAGACAGCGATCACAGACATAGAGCGATCACAGACATTGAGAGATCGTAGACAGACAGCGATCACAGACAGAGAGCGATCGCAGACAGGGTGCGATCACAGACAGGGTGCGATCGCAGACAGGGAGCGATCGCAGACAGGGAGCGATCGCAGACAGAGAGCGATCGCAGACAGAGAGCGATCGCAGACAGGGAGCGATCGCAGACAGAGAGCGATCGCAGACAGAGAGCGATCGCAGACAGAGAGCGATCGCAGACAGAGAGCGATCGTAGACAGAGAGCGATCGCAGACAGAGAACGATCGCAGACAGAGAGCGATCGCAGACAGAGAGCGATCGTAGACAGAGAGCGATCGTAGACAGAGAACGATCGCAGACAGAGAGCGATCGCAGACAGAGAGCGATCGCAGACAGAGGGCGATCGCAGACAGAGGGCGATCGCAGACAGAGGGCGATCGCAGACAGAGGGCGATCGCAGACAGGGAGCGATCGCAGACAGGGAGCGATCGCAGACAGGGAGCGATCGCAGACAGGGAGCGATCGCATACAGGGAGCGATCGCATACAGGGAGCGATCGCAGACCGGGAGCGATCGCAGACAGGGAGCGATCGCAGACAGAGAGCGATCGCAGACAGAGAGCGATCGCAGACAGAGAGCGATCGCAGACAGAAAGCGATCGCAGACAGAGAGCGATCGCAGACAGGGAGCGATCGCAGACCGGGAGCGATCGCAGACAGGGAGCGATCGCAGACAGGGAGCGATCGCAGACAGGGAGCGATCGCAGACAGAGAGCGATCGCAGACAGAGAGCGATCGCAGACAGGGAGCGATCGCAGACAGGGAGCGATCGCAGACAGGGAGCGATCGCAGACAGGGAGCGATCGCAGACCGGGAGCGATCGCAGACAGGGAGCGATCGCAGACAGGGAGCGATCGCAGACAGAGAGCGATCGCAGACAGAGAGCGATCGCAGACAGGGAGCGATCGCAGACAGGGAGCGATCGCAGACAGGGAGCGATCGCAGACCGGGAGCGATCGCAGACAGGGAGCGATCGCAGACAGAGAGCGATCGCAGACAGAGAGCGATCGCAGACAGAGAGCGATCGCAGACAGAGAGCGATCGCAGACAGAGAGCGATCGCAGACAGAGAGCGATCACAGACAGGGAGCGATCACAGACAGGGAGCGATCACAGACAGAGAGCGATCGTAGAAAGAGAGGGATCACAGACAGAGAGCGATCACAGACAGAGAGCGATCACAGACAGAGAGCGATCGTAGACAGAGAGCGATCGTAGACAGAGAGCGATCGTAGACAGAGAGCGATCGTAGACAGAGAGCGATCGCAGACAGGGAGCGATCGCAGACAGGGAGCGATCGCAGACAGGGAGCGATCGCAGACAGGGAGCGATCGCATACAGGGAGCGATCGCATACAGGGAGCGATCGCAGACCGGGAGCGATCGCAGACAGGGAGCGATCGCAGACAGAGAGCGATCGCAGACAGAGAGCGATCGCAGACAGAGAGCGATCGCAGACAGAAAGCGATCGCAGACAGAGAGCGATCGCAGACAGGGAGCGATCGCAGACCGGGAGCGATCGCAGACAGGGAGCGATCGCAGACAGAGAGCGATCGCAGACAGAGAGCGATCGCAGACAGGGAGCGATCGCAGACAGGGAGCGATCGCAGACAGGGAGCGATCGCAGACCGGGAGCGATCGCAGACAGGGAGCGATCGCAGACAGGGAGCGATCGCAGACAGAGAGCGATCGCAGACAGAGAGCGATCGCAGACAGAGAGCGATCGCAGACAGAGAGCGATCGCAGACAGAGAGCGATCGCAGACAGAGAGCGATCGCAGACAGGGAGCGATCACAGACAGGGAGCGATCACAGACAGGGAGCGATCACAGACAGAGAGCGATCGTAGAAAGAGAGGGATCACAGACAGAGAGCGATCACAGACAGAGAGCGATCACAGACAGAGAGCGATCGTAGACAGAGAGCGATCGTAGACAGAGAGCGATCGTAGACAGAGAGCGATCGTAGACAGAGAGCGATCACAGTCAGGGAGCGATCACAGACAGAGAGAGATCGTAGACAGACAGCGATCACAGACAGAGAGCGATCACAGACAGAGAGCGATCGCAGACAGAGAGAGATCGCAGACAGAGAGATCGCAGACAGAGCGAGATCGCAGACAGAGAGAGATCGCAGACAGAGAGAGATCGCAGACAGAGAGCGATCGCAGACAGAGAGCGATCGCAGACAGAGAGCGATCGCAGACAGATAGCGATCGCAGACAGAGCGGGCTCGCAGACAGAGAGGGATCGCAGACTGAGAGGGTTCGCAGACAGAGAGCGATCGCAGACTGAGAGAGATCGCAGACTGAGAGAGATCGCAGACAGAGAGGGTTCGCATACAGAGAGCGATCGCAGACCGAGAGGGTTCGCAGACAGAGAGCGTTCGCAGACAGAGAGCGATCGCAGACCGAGAGGGTTCGCAGACAGACAGCGATCGCAGACCGAGAGGGTTCGCAGACAGAGAGCGATCGCAGACAGATAGCGATCGCAGACAGAGCGGGCTCGCAGACAGAGAGGGATCGCAGACTGAGAGGGTTCGCAGACAGAGAGCGATCGCAGACTGAGAGGGTTCGCAGACAGAGAGCGATCACAGACCGAGAGGGATCACAGACAGAGGGCGATCACAGACAGAGGGCGATCACAGACAGAGGGCGATCACAGACAGAGAGCGATCACAGACAGAGAGCGATCGCAGACAGAGGGCGATCGCAGACAGAGGGCGATCGCAGACAGAGGGCGATCGCAGACAGAGGGCGATCGCAGACAGAGGGCGATCGCAGACAGAGGGCGATCGCAGACAGAGGGCGATCGCAGACAGGGAGGGATCGCAGACAGGGAGGGATCGCAGACAGAGAGAGATCGCAGAGAGAGAGAGAGATCGCAGAGAGAGAGAGATCGCAGAGAGAGAGAGATCGCTGACAGAGAGCGATCGCAGACAGAGAGCGATGGCAGACAGAGAGCGATCGCAGACAGAGAGCGATCGCAGACAGGGAGGGATCGCAGACAGGGAGGGATCGCAGACAGGGAGCGATCGTAGACAGAGAGCGATCGTAGACAGAGAGCGATCGTAGACAGAGAGACATCGTAGACAGAGAGCGATCACAGACAGAGAGCGATCACAGACAGAGAGCGATCACAGACAGAGAGCGATCACAGACAGAGAACGATCACAGACAGAGAACGATCACAGACAGAGAACGATCACAGACAGAGAGCGATCACGGACAGAGGGCGATCACGGACAGGGAGCGATCGCAGACAGAGGGCGATCGCAGACAGAGGGCGATCGCAGACAGAGGGCGATCGCAGACAGAGGGCGATCGCAGACAGAGAGAGATCGCAGACAGAGAGAGATCGCAGAGAGAGAGAGAGATCGCAGAGAGAGAGAGATGGCAGACAGAGAGCGATCGCAGACAGAGAGCGATGGCAGACAGAGAGCGATGGCAGACAGAGAACGATCGCAGACAGAGAGGGATCGCAGACAGAGAGGGATCGCAGACAGGGAGCGATCGCAGACAGGGAGCGATCGCAGACAGGGAGCGATCGCAGACAGGGAGCGATCGCAGACAGGGAGCGATCGCAGACAGGGAGCGATCGCAGACAGAGGGCGATCGCAGACAGAGGGCGATCGCAGACAGAGGGCGATCGCAGACAGAGAGAGATCGCAGACAGAGAGAGATCGCAGAGAGAGAGAGATCGCAGAGAGAGAGAGATCGCAGACAGAGAGCGATCGCAGACAGAGAACGATCGCAGACAGAGAACGATCACAGACAGAGAACGATCGCAGACAGAGAGGGATCGCAGACAGGGAGGGATCGCAGACAGGGAGGGATCGCAGACAGGGAGCGATCGCAGACAGGGAGCGATCGCAGACAGGGAGCGATCGCAGACAGGGAGCGATCGCAGACAGGGAGCGATCGCAGACAGGGAGCGATCGCAGACAGGGAGCGATCGCAGACAGGGAGCGATCGCAGACAAAGAGCGATCGCAGACAGGGAGCGATCGTAGACAGAGAGCGATCGCAGACAGAGAACGATCGCAGACAGAGAGCGATCGCAGACAGGGAGCGATCGCAGACCGGGAGCGATCGCAGACCGGGAGCGATCGCAGACAGGGAGCGATCGCAGACAGGGAGCGATCGCAGACAGGGAGCGATCGCAGACAGGGAGCGATCGCAGACAGGGAGCGATCGCAGACAGAGAGCGATCGCAGACAGAGAGCGATCGCAGACAGAGAGCGATCGCAGACAGAGAGCGATCGCAGACAGAGAGCGATCGCAGACAGAGAGCGATCACAGACAGGGAGCGATCACAGACAGGGAGCGATCACAGACAGGGAGCGATCACAGACAGAGAGCGATCGTAGATAGGCAGTGATCACAGACAGAGAGCGATCACAGACAGAGAGCGATCACAGACAGAGAGCGATCACAGACAGAGAGCGATCGTAGAAAGAGAGCGATCACAGACAGAGAGGGATCACAGACAGAGAGCGATCACAGACAGAGAGCGATCACAGACAGAGAGCGATCACAGACAGAGAGCGATCGTAGACAGAGAGCGATCGTAGACAGAGAGCGATCGTAGACAGAGAGCGATCGAAGACAGAGAGCGATCACAGACAGAGAGCGATCACACACAGAGGGCGATCACAGTCAGGGAGTGATCACAGACAGAGAGAGATCGTAGACAGACAGCGATCACAGACAGAGAGCGATCACAGACAGAGAGCGATCGCAGACAGAGAGAGATCGCAGACAGAGAGAGATCGCAGACAGAGAGATCGCAGAAAGAGAGATCGCAGACAGAGCGAGATCGCAGACAGAGAGAGATCGCAGACAGAGAGAGATCGCAGACAGAGAGAGATCGCAGACAGAGAGAGATCGCAGACAGAGAGAGATCGCATACAGAGAGCGATCGCAGACAGAGAGAGATCGCAGACAGAGAGCGATCGCAGACCGAGAGGGTTCGCAGACAGAGAGCGATCGCAGACAGATAGCGATCGCAGACAGATAGCGATCGCAGACAGAGCGGGCTCGCAGACAGAGAGGGATCGCAGACTGAGAGGGTTCGCAGACAGAGAGCGATCGCAGACTGAGAGAGATCGCAGATAGAGAGGGTTCGCATACAGAGAGCGATCGCAGACCGAGAGGGTTCGCAGACAGAGAGCGTTCGCAGACAGAGAGCGATCGCAGACCGAGAGGGTTCGCAGACAGACAGCGATCGCAGACCGAGAGGGTTCGCAGACAGAGAGCGATCGCAGACAGATAGCGATCGCAGACAGAGCGGGCTCGCAGACAGAGCGGGCTCGCAGACAGAGAGGGATCGCAGACTGAGAGGGATCGCAGACTGAGAGGGTTCGCAGACAGAGAGCGATCGCAGACAGAGAGCGATCGCAGACAGAGAGCGATCGCAGACCGAGAGGGATCACAGACAGAGGGCGATCGCAGACAGAGAGCGATCGCAGACAGAGGGCGATCGCAGACAGAGGGCGATCGCAGACAGAGGGCGATCGCAGACAGAGGGCGATCGCAGACAGAGGGCGATCGCAGACAGAGAGAGATCGCAGAGAGAGAGAGAGATCGCAGAGAGAGAGAGATCGCAGACAGAGAGCGATCGCAGACAGAGAGCGATGGCAGACAGAGAGCGATGGCAGACAGAGAGCGATCACAGACAGGGAGCGATCACAGACAGGGAGCGAACACAGACAGAGCGATCGTAGATAGGCAGTGATCACAGACAGAGAGCGATCACAGACAGGGAGCGATCACAGACAGAGAGCGATCGTAGAAAGAGAGGGATCACAGACAGAGAGCGATCACAGACAGAGAGCGATCACAGACAGAGAGCGATCGTAGATAGAGAGCGATCGTAGACAGAGAGCGATCGTAGACAGAGAGCGATCGTAGACAGAGAGCGATCACAGTCAGGGAGCGATCACAGACAGAGAGAGATCGTAGACAGACAGCGATCACAGACAGAGAGCGATCACAGACAGAGAGCGATCGCAGACAGAGAGAGATCGCAGACAGAGAGATCGCAGACAGAGCGAGATCGCAGACAGAGAGAGATCGCAGACAGAGAGAGATCGCAGACAGAGAGCGATCGCAGACAGAGAGCGATCGCAGACAGAGAGAGATCGCAGACAGAGAGAGATCGCAGACAGAGAGGGTTCGCAGACAGAGAGCGATCGCAGACAGATAGCGATCGCAGACAGAGCGGGCTCGCAGACAGAGAGGGATCGCAGACTGAGAGGGTTCGCAGACAGAGAGCGATCGCAGACTGAGAGAGATCGCAGACTGAGAGAGATCGCAGACAGAGAGGGTTCGCATACAGAGAGCGATCGCAGACCGAGAGGGTTCGCAGACAGAGAGCGTTCGCAGACAGAGAGCGATCGCAGACCGAGAGGGTTCGCAGACAGACAGCGATCGCAGACCGAGAGGGTTCGCAGACAGAGAGCGATCGCAGACAGATAGCGATCGCAGACAGAGCGGGCTCGCAGACAGAGAGGGATCGCAGACTGAGAGGGTTCGCAGACAGAGAGCGATCGCAGACTGAGAGGGTTCGCAGACAGAGAGCGATCACAGACCGAGAGGGATCACAGACCGAGAGGGATCACAGACAGAGGGCGATCACAGACAGAGGGCGATCACAGACAGAGAGCGATCGCAGACAGAGGGCGATCGCAGACAGAGGGCGATCGCAGACAGAGGGCGATCGCAGACAGAGGGCGATCGCAGACAGAGGGCGATCGCAGACAGAGGGCGATCGCAGACAGAGAGAGATCGCAGACAGAGAGAGATCGCAGACAGAGAGAGATCGCAGAGAGAGAGAGAGATCGCAGAGAGAGAGAGATCGCAGAGAGAGAGAGATCGCTGACAGAGAGCGATCGCAGACAGAGAGCGATGGCAGACAGAGAGCGATCGCAGACAGAGAGCGATCGCAGACAGGGAGGGATCGCAGACAGGGAGGGATCACAGACAGGGAGCGATCGTAGACAGAGAGCGATCGTAGACAGAGAGCGATCGTAGACAGAGAGACATCGTAGACAGAGAGCGATCACAGACAGAGAGCGATCACAGACAGAGAGCGATCACAGACAGAGAGCGATCACAGACAGAGAACGATCACAGACAGAGAACGATCACAGACAGAGAGCGATCACGGACAGAGGGCGATCACGGACAGGGAGCGATCACAGACAGAGGGCGATCGCAGACAGAGGGCGATCGCAGACAGAGGGCGATCGCAGACAGAGAGAGATCGCAGACAGAGAGAGATCGCAGACAGAGAGAGATCGCAGAGAGAGAGAGAGATCGCAGAGAGAGAGAGATCGCAGACAGAGAGCGATCGCAGACAGAGAGCGATGGCAGACAGAGAGCGATGGCAGACAGAGAGGGATCGCAGACAGGGAGCGATCGCAGACAGGGAGCGATCGCAGACAGGGAGCGATCGCAGACAGGGAGCGATCGCAGACAGGGAGCGATCGCAGACAGAGGGCGATCGCAGACAGAGGGCGATCGCAGACAGAGGGCGATCGCAGACAGAGGGCGATCGCAGACAGAGAGAGATCGCAGAGAGAGAGAGATCGCAGAGAGAGAGAGATCGCAGAGAGAGAGAGATCGCAGACAGAGAGCGATCGCAGACAGAGAGCGATCGCAGACAGAGAGCGATCGCAGACAGAGAGCGATCGCAGACAGGGAGGGATCGCAGACAGGGAGGGATCGCAGACAGGGAGGGATCGCAGACAGGGAGGGATCGCAGACAGGGAGCGATCGCAGACAGGGAGCGATCGCAGACAGGGAGCGATCGCAGACAGGGAGCGATCGCAGACAGGGAGCGATCGCAGACAGGGAGCGATCGCAGACAGGGAGCGATCGCAGACAGGGAGCGATCGCAGACAAAGAGCGATCGCAGACAGGGAGCGATCGTAGACAGAGAGCGATCGCAGACAGAGAACGATCGCAGACAGAGAGCGATCGCAGACAGAGAGCGATCGCAGACAGAGAGCGATCGCAGACAGAGAGAGATCGCAGACAGAGAGGGTTCGCAGACAGAGAGCGATCGCAGACAGATAGCGATCGCAGACAGAGCGGGCTCGCAGACAGAGAGGGATCGCAGACTGAGAGGGTTCGCAGACAGAGAGCGATCGCAGACTGAGAGAGATCGCAGACTGAGAGAGATCGCAGACAGAGAGGGTTCGCATACAGAGAGCGATCGCAGACCGAGAGGGTTCGCAGACAGAGAGCGTTCGCAGACAGAGAGCGATCGCAGACCGAGAGGGTTCGCAGACAGACAGCGATCGCAGACCGAGAGGGTTCGCAGACAGAGAGCGATCGCAGACAGATAGCGATCGCAGACAGAGCGGGCTCGCAGACAGAGAGGGATCGCAGACTGAGAGGGTTCGCAGACAGAGAGCGATCGCAGACTGAGAGGGTTCGCAGACAGAGAGCGATCACAGACCGAGAGGGATCACAGACAGAGGGCGATCACAGACAGAGGGCGATCACAGACAGAGGGCGATCACAGACAGAGAGCGATCACAGACAGAGAGCGATCACAGACAGAGGGCGATCGCAGACAGAGGGCGATCGCAGACAGAGGGCGATCGCAGACAGAGGGCGATCGCAGACAGAGGGCGATCGCAGACAGGGAGGGATCGCAGACAGAGAGAGATCGCAGAGAGAGAGAGAGATCGCAGAGAGAGAGAGATCGCAGAGAGAGAGAGATCGCTGACAGAGAGCGATCGCAGACAGAGAGCGATGGCAGACAGAGAGCGATCGCAGACAGAGAGCGATCGCAGACAGGGAGGGATCGCAGACAGGGAGGGATCACAGACAGGGAGCGATCGTAGACAGAGAGCGATCGTAGACAGAGAGCGATCGTAGACAGAGAGACATCGTAGACAGAGAGCGATCACAGACAGAGAGCGATCACAGACAGAGAGCGATCACAGACAGAGAGCGATCACAGACAGAGAACGATCACAGACAGAGGGCGATCGCAGACAGAGGGCGATCGCAGACAGAGGGCGATCGCAGACAGAGAGAGATCGCAGACAGAGAGAGATCGCAGAGAGAGAGAGAGATCGCAGAGAGAGAGAGATGGCAGACAGAGAGCGATCGCAGACAGAGAGCGATGGCAGACAGAGAGCGATGGCAGACAGAGAACGATCGCAGACAGAGAGGGATCGCAGACAGAGAGGGATCGCAGACAGGGAGCGATCGCAGACAGGGAGCGATCGCAGACAGGGAGCGATCGCAGACAGGGAGCGATCGCAGACAGGGAGCGATCGCAGACAGAGGGCGATCGCAGACAGAGGGCGATCGCAGACAGAGGGCGATCGCAGACAGAGAGAGATCGCAGACAGAGAGAGATCGCAGAGAGAGAGAGATCGCAGAGAGAGAGAGATCGCAGACAGAGAGCGATCGCAGACAGAGAACGATCGCAGACAGAGAACGATCGCAGACAGAGAACGATCGCAGACAGAGAACGATCGCAGACAGGGAGGGATCGCAGACAGGGAGGGATCGCAGACAGGGAGCGATCGCAGACAGGGAGCGATCGCAGACAGGGAGCGATCGCAGACAGGGAGCGATCGCAGACAGGGAGCGATCGCAGACAGGGAGCGATCGCAGACAGGGAGCGATCGCAGACAAAGAGCGATCGCAGACAGGGAGCGATCGTAGACAGAGAGCGATCGCAGACAGAGAACGATCGCAGACAGAGAGCGATCGCAGACAGGGAGCGATCGCAGACCGGGAGCGATCGCAGACCGGGAGCGATCGCAGACAGGGAGCGATCGCAGACAGGGAGCGATCGCAGACAGGGAGCGATCGCAGACAGGGAGCGATCGCAGACAGGGAGCGATCGCAGACAGAGAGCGATCGCAGACAGAGAGCGATCGCAGACAGAGAGCGATCGCAGACAGAGAGCGATCGCAGACAGAGAGCGATCGCAGACAGAGAGCGATCACAGACAGGGAGCGATCACAGACAGGGAGCGATCACAGACAGGGAGCGATCACAGACAGAGAGCGATCGTAGATAGGCAGTGATCACAGACAGAGAGCGATCACAGACAGAGAGCGATCACAGACAGAGAGCGATCACAGACAGAGAGCGATCGTAGAAAGAGAGCGATCACAGACAGAGAGGGATCACAGACAGAGAGCGATCACAGACAGAGAGCGATCACAGACAGAGAGCGATCACAGACAGAGAGCGATCGTAGACAGAGAGCGATCGTAGACAGAGAGCGATCGTAGACAGAGAGCGATCGTAGACAGAGAGCGATCGAAGACAGAGAGCGATCACAGACAGAGAGCGATCACACACAGAGGGCGATCACAGTCAGGGAGTGATCACAGACAGAGAGAGATCGTAGACAGACAGCGATCACAGACAGAGAGCGATCACAGACAGAGAGCGATCGCAGACAGAGAGAGATCGCAGACAGAGAGAGATCGCAGACAGAGAGATCGCAGAAAGAGAGATCGCAGACAGAGCGAGATCGCAGACAGAGAGAGATCGCAGACAGAGAGAGATCGCAGACAGAGAGAGATCGCATACAGAGAGCGATCGCAGACAGAGAGAGATCGCAGACAGAGAGCGATCGCAGACCGAGAGGGTTCGCAGACAGAGAGCGATCGCAGACAGATAGCGATCGCAGACAGATAGCGATCGCAGACAGAGCGGGCTCGCAGACAGAGAGGGATCGCAGACTGAGAGGGTTCGCAGACAGAGAGCGATCGCAGACTGAGAGAGATCGCAGATAGAGAGGGTTCGCATACAGAGAGCGATCGCAGACCGAGAGGGTTCGCAGACAGAGAGCGTTCGCAGACAGAGAGCGATCGCAGACCGAGAGGGTTCGCAGACAGACAGCGATCGCAGACCGAGAGGGTTCGCAGACAGAGAGCGATCGCAGACAGATAGCGATCGCAGACAGAGCGGGCTCGCAGACAGAGAGGGATCGCAGACTGAGAGGGATCGCAGACTGAGAGGGTTCGCAGACAGAGAGCGATCGCAGACAGAGAGCGATCGCAGACAGAGAGCGATCGCAGACCGAGAGGGATCACAGACAGAGGGCGATCGCAGACAGAGAGCGATCGCAGACAGAGGGCGATCGCAGACAGAGGGCGATCGCAGACAGAGGGCGATCGCAGACAGAGGGCGATCGCAGACAGAGGGCGATCGCAGACAGAGAGAGATCGCAGAGAGAGAGAGAGATCGCAGAGAGAGAGAGATCGCAGACAGAGAGCGATCGCAGACAGAGAGCGATGGCAGACAGAGAGCGATGGCAGACAGAGAGCGATCACAGACAGGGAGCGATCACAGACAGGGAGCGATCACAGACAGAGCGATCGTAGATAGGCAGTGATCACAGACAGAGAGCGATCACAGACAGGGAGCGATCACAGACAGAGAGCGATCGTAGAAAGAGAGGGATCACAGACAGAGAGCGATCACAGACAGAGAGCGATCACAGACAGAGAGCGATCGTAGACAGAGAGCGATCGTAGACAGAGAGCGATCGTAGACAGAGAGCGATCGTAGACAGAGAGCGATCACAGTCAGGGAGCGATCACAGACAGAGAGAGATCGTAGACAGACAGCGATCACAGACAGAGAGCGATCACAGACAGAGAGCGATCGCAGACAGAGAGAGATCGCAGACAGAGAGATCGCAGACAGAGCGAGATCGCAGACAGAGAGAGATCGCAGACAGAGAGAGATCGCAGACAGAGAGCGATCGCAGACAGAGAGCGATCGCAGACAGAGAGAGATCGCAGACAGAGAGAGATCGCAGACAGAGAGGGTTCGCAGACAGAGAGCGATCGCAGACAGATAGCGATCGCAGACAGAGCGGGCTCGCAGACAGAGAGGGATCGCAGACTGAGAGGGTTCGCAGACAGAGAGCGATCGCAGACTGAGAGAGATCGCAGACTGAGAGAGATCGCAGACAGAGAGGGTTCGCATACAGAGAGCGATCGCAGACCGAGAGGGTTCGCAGACAGAGAGCGTTCGCAGACAGAGAGCGATCGCAGACCGAGAGGGTTCGCAGACAGACAGCGATCGCAGACCGAGAGGGTTCGCAGACAGAGAGCGATCGCAGACAGATAGCGATCGCAGACAGAGCGGGCTCGCAGACAGAGAGGGATCGCAGACTGAGAGGGTTCGCAGACAGAGAGCGATCGCAGACTGAGAGGGTTCGCAGACAGAGAGCGATCACAAACCGAGAGGGATCACAGACCGAGAGGGATCACAGACAGAGGGCGATCACAGACAGAGGGCGATCACAGACAGAGGGCGATCACAGACAGAGGGCGATCACAGACAGAGAGCGATCACAGACAGAGAGCGATCACAGACAGAGGGCGATCGCAGACAGAGGGCGATCGCAGACAGAGGGCGATCGCAGACAGAGGGCGATCGCAGACAGAGGGCGATCGCAGACAGAGGGCGATCGCAGACAGAGAGAGATCGCAGACAGAGAGAGATCGCAGACAGAGAGAGATCGCAGAGAGAGAGAGAGATCGCAGAGAGAGAGAGATCGCAGAGAGAGAGAGATCGCTGACAGAGAGCGATCGCAGACAGAGAGCGATGGCAGACAGAGAGCGATCGCAGACAGAGAGCGATCGCAGACAGGGAGGGATCGCAGACAGGGAGGGATCACAGACAGGGAGCGATCGTAGACAGAGAGCGATCGTAGACAGAGAGACATCGTAGACAGAGAGACATCGTAGACAGAGAGCGATCACAGACAGAGAGCGATCACAGACAGAGAACGATCACAGACAGAGAACGATCACAGACAGAGAACGATCACAGACAGAGAGCGATCACGGACAGAGGGCGATCACGGACAGGGAGCGATCGCAGACAGAGGGCGATCGCAGACAGAGGGCGATCGCAGACAGAGGGCGATCGCAGACAGAGAGAGATCGCAGACAGAGAGAGATCGCAGACAGAGAGAGATCGCAGAGAGAGAGAGAGATCGCAGAGAGAGAGAGATCGCAGACAGAGAGCGATCGCAGACAGAGAGCGATGGCAGACAGAGAGCGATCGCAGACAGGGAGCGATCGCAGACAGGGAGCGATCGCAGACAGAGGGCGATCGCAGACAGAGGGCGATCGCAGACAGAGGGCGATCGCAGACAGAGGGCGATCGCAGACAGAGAGAGATCGCAGACAGAGAGAGATCGCAGAGAGAGAGAGATCGCAGAGAGAGAGAGATCGCAGAGAGAGAGAGATCGCAGACAGAGAGCGATCGCAGACAGAGAGCGATCGCAGACAGAGAGCGATCGCAGACAGAGAGGGATCGCAGACAGGGAGGGATCGCAGACAGGGAGGGATCGCAGACAGGGAGGGATCGCAGACAGGGAGCGATCGCAGACAGGGAGCGATCGCAGACAGGGAGCGATCGCAGACAGGGAGCGATCGCAGACAGGGAGCGATCGCAGACAGGGAGCGATCGCAGACAGGGAGCGATCGCAGACAAAGAGCGATCGCAGACAGGGAGCGATCGTAGACAGAGAGCGATCGCAGACAGAGAACGATCGCAGACAGAGAGCGATCGCAGACAGGGAGCGATCGCAGACCGGGAGCGATCGCAGACCGGGAGCGATCGCAGACAGGGAGCGATCGCAGACAGGGAGCGATCGCAGACAGGGAGCGATCGCAGACAGGGAGCGATCGCAGACAGAGAGCGATCGCAGACAGAGAGCGATCGCAGACAGAGAGCGATCGCAGACAGAGAGCGATCGCAGACAGAGAGCGATCACAGACAGGGAGCGATCACAGACAGGGAGCGATCACAGACAGAGAGCGATCGTAGATAGGCAGTGATCACAGACAGAGAGCGATCACAGACAGAGAGCGATCACAGACAGAGAGCGATCACAGACAGGGAGCGATCACAGACAGAGAGCGATCGTAGAAAGAGAGCGATCACAGACAGAGAGGGATCACAGACAGAGAGCGATCACAGACAGAGAGCGATCACAGACAGAGAGCGATCACAGACAGAGAGCGATCGTAGACAGAGAGCGATCGTAGACAGAGAGCGATCGTAGACAGAGAGCGATCGTAGACAGGGAGCGATCACAGACAGAGAGCGATCGTAGATAGGCAGTGATCACAGACAGAGAGCGATCACAGACAGAGAGCGATCACAGACAGAGAGCGATCACAGACAGGGAGCGATCACAGACAGGGAGCGATCGTAGAAAGAGAGCGATCACAGACAGAGAGGGATCACAGACAGAGAGCGATCACAGACAGAGAGCGATCACAGACAGAGAGCGATCACAGACAGAGAGCGATCGTAGACAGAGAGCGATCGTAGACAGAGAGCGATCGTAGACAGAGAGCGATCGTAGACAGGGAGCGATCACAGACAGGGAGCGATCACAGACAGGGAGCGATCACAGACAGAGAGCGATCGTAGATAGGCAGTGATCACAGACAGAGAGCGATCACAGACAGAGAGCGATCACAGACAGAGAGCGATCACAGACAGAGAGCGATCACAGACAGAGAGCGATCGTAGAAAGAGAGCGATCACAGACAGAGAGGGATCACAGACAGAGAGCGATCACAGACAGAGAGCGATCACAGACAGAGAGCGATCACAGACAGAGAGCGATCGTAGACAGAGAGCGATCGTAGACAGAGAGCGATCGTAGACAGAGAGCGATCGAAGACAGAGAGCGATCACAGACAGAGAGCGATCACACACAGAGGGCGATCACAGTCAGGGAGTGATCACAGACAGAGAGAGATCGTAGACAGACAGCGATCACAGACAGAGAGCGATCACAGACAGAGAGCGATCGCAGACATAGAGAGATCGCAGACAGAGAGAGATCGCAGACAGAGAGATCGCAGAAAGAGAGATCGCAGACAGAGCGAGATCGCAGACAGAGAGAGATCGCAGACAGAGAGAGATCGCAGACAGAGAGAGATCGCATACAGAGAGCGATCGCAGACAGAGAGAGATCGCAGACAGAGAGCGATCGCAGACCGAGAGGGTTCGCAGACAGAGAGCGATCGCAGACAGATAGCGATCGCAGACAGATAGCGATCGCAGACAGAGCGGGCTCGCAGACAGAGAGGGATCGCAGACTGAGAGGGTTCGCAGACAGAGAGCGATCGCAGACTGAGAGAGATCGCAGATAGAGAGGGTTCGCATACAGAGAGCGATCGCAGACCGAGAGGGTTCGCAGACAGAGAGCGTTCGCAGACAGAGAGCGATCGCAGACCGAGAGGGTTCGCAGACAGACAGCGATCGCAGACCGAGAGGGTTCGCAGACAGAGAGCGATCGCAGACAGATAGCGATCGCAGACAGAGCGGGCTCGCAGACAGAGAGGGATCGCAGACTGAGAGGGATCGCAGACTGAGAGGGTTCGCAGACAGAGAGCGATCGCAGACAGAGAGCGATCGCAGACAGAGAGCGATCGCAGACCGAGAGGGATCACAGACAGAGGGCGATCGCAGACAGAGAGCGATCGCAGACAGAGGGCGATCGCAGACAGAGGGCGATCGCAGACAGAGGGCGATCGCAGACAGAGGGCGATCGCAGACAGAGAGAGATCGCAGAGAGAGAGAGAGATCGCAGAGAGAGAGAGATCGCAGACAGAGAGCGATCGCAGACAGAGAGCGATGGCAGACAGAGAGCGATGGCAGACAGAGAGCGATCACAGACAGGGAGCGATCACAGACAGGGAGCGATCACAGACAGAGCGATCGTAGATAGGCAGTGATCACAGACAGAGAGCGATCACAGACAGGGAGCGATCACAGACAGAGAGCGATCGTAGAAAGAGAGGGATCACAGACAGAGAGCGATCACAGACAGAGAGCGATCACAGACAGAGAGCGATCGTAGACAGAGAGCGATCGTAGACAGAGAGCGATCGTAGACAGAGAGCGATCGTAGACAGAGAGCGATCACAGTCAGGGAGCGATCACAGACAGAGAGAGATCATAGACAGACAGCGATCACAGACAGAGAGCGATCACAGACAGAGAGCGATCGCAGACAGAGAGAGATCGCAGACAGAGAGATCGCAGACAGAGCGAGATCGCAGACAGAGAGAGATCGCAGACAGAGAGAGATCGCAGACAGAGAGCGATCGCAGACAGAGAGCGATCGCAGACAGAGAGAGATCGCAGACAGAGAGAGATCGCAGACAGAGAGGGTTCGCAGACAGAGAGGGTTCGCAGACAGAGAGCGATCGCAGACAGATAGCGATCGCAGACAGAGCGGGCTCGCAGACAGAGAGGGATCGCAGACTGAGAGGGTTCGCAGACAGAGAGCGATCGCAGACTGAGAGAGATCGCAGACTGAGAGAGATCGCAGACAGAGAGGGTTCGCATACAGAGAGCGATCGCAGACCGAGAGGGTTCGCAGACAGAGAGCGTTCGCAGACAGAGAGCGATCGCAGACCGAGAGGGTTCGCAGACAGACAGCGATCGCAGACCGAGAGGGTTCGCAGACAGAGAGCGATCGCAGACAGATAGCGATCGCAGACAGAGCGGGCTCGCAGACAGAGAGGGATCGCAGACTGAGAGGGTTCGCAGACAGAGAGCGATCGCAGACTGAGAGGGTTCGCAGACAGAGAGCGATCACAGACCGAGAGGGATCACAGACCGAGAGGGATCACAGACCGAGAGGGATCACAGACCGAGAGGGATCACAGACAGAGGGCGATCACAGACAGAGGGCGATCACAGACAGAGGGCGATCACAGACAGAGGGCGATCACAGACAGAGAGCGATCACAGACAGAGAGCGATCACAGACAGAGGGCGATCGCAGACAGAGGGCGATCGCAGACAGAGGGCGATCGCAGACAGAGGGCGATCGCAGACAGAGGGCGATCGCAGACAGAGGGCGATCGCAGACAGAGAGAGATCGCAGACAGAGGGCGATCGCAGACAGAGGGCGATCGCAGACAGAGGGCGATCGCAGACAGAGAGAGATCGCAGACAGAGAGAGATCGCAGACAGAGAGAGATCGCAGAGAGAGAGAGAGATCGCAGAGAGAGAGAGATCGCAGAGAGAGAGAGATCGCTGACAGAGAGCGATCGCAGACAGAGAGCGATGGCAGACAGAGAGCGATCGCAGACAGAGAGCGATCGCAGACAGGGAGGGATCGCAGACAGGGAGGGATCACAGACAGGGAGCGATCGTAGACAGAGAGCGATCGTAGACAGAGAGACATCGTAGACAGAGAGCGATCACAGACAGAGAGCGATCACAGACAGAGAGCGATCACAGACAGAGAACGATCACAGACAGAGAACGATCACAGACAGAGAGCGATCACGGACAGAGGGCGATCACGGACAGGGAGCGATCACAGACAGAGGGCGATCGCAGACAGAGGGCGATCGCAGACAGAGGGCGATCGCAGACAGAGAGAGATCGCAGACAGAGAGAGATCGCAGACAGAGAGAGATCGCAGAGAGAGAGAGAGATCGCAGAGAGAGAGAGATCGCAGACAGAGAGCGATCGCAGACAGAGAGCGATGGCAGACAGAGAGCGATGGCAGACAGAGAGGGATCGCAGACAGGGAGCGATCGCAGACAGGGAGCGATCGCAGACAGGGAGCGATCGCAGACAGGGAGCGATCGCAGACAGGGAGCGATCGCAGACAGAGGGCGATCGCAGACAGAGGGCGATCGCAGACAGAGGGCGATCGCAGACAGAGGGCGATCGCAGACAGAGAGAGATCGCAGACAGAGAGAGATCGCAGAGAGAGAGAGATCGCAGAGAGAGAGAGATCGCAGAGAGAGAGAGATCGCAGACAGAGAGCGATCGCAGACAGAGAGCGATCGCAGACAGAGAGCGATCGCAGACAGAGAGGGATCGCAGACAGGGAGGGATCGCAGACAGGGAGGGATCGCAGACAGGGAGGGATCGCAGACAGGGAGGGATCGCAGACAGGGAGCGATCGCAGACAGGGAGCGATCGCAGACAGGGAGCGATCGCAGACAGGGAGCGATCGCAGACAGGGAGCGATCGCAGACAGGGAGCGATCGCAGACAGGGAGCGATCGCAGACAGGGAGCGATCGCAGACAGGGAGCGATCGCAGACAAAGAGCGATCGCAGACAGGGAGCGATCGTAGACAGAGAGCGATCGCAGACAGAGAACGATCGCAGACAGAGAGCGATCGCAGACCGGGAGCGATCGCAGACCGGGAGCGATCGCAGACCGGGAGCGATCGCAGACAGGGAGCGATCGCAGACAGGGAGCGATCGCAGACAGGGAGCGATCGCAGACAGAGAGCGATCGCAGACAGAGAGCGATCGCAGACAGAGAGCGATCGCAGACAGAGAGCGATCGCAGACAGAGAGCGATCGCAGACTGAGAGCGATCACAGACAGGGAGCGATCACAGACAGGGAGCGATCACAGACAGAGAGCGATCGTAGATAGGCAGTGATCACAGACAGAGAGCGATCACAGACAGAGAGCGATCACAGACAGAGAGCGATCACAGACAGGGAGCGATCACAGACAGAGAGCGATCGTAGAAAGAGAGCGATCACAGACAGAGAGGGATCACAGACAGAGAGCGATCACAGACAGAGAGCGATCACAGACAGAGAGCGATCACAGACAGAGAGCGATCGTAGACAGAGAGCGATCGTAGACAGAGAGCGATCGTAGACAGAGAGCGATCGTAGACAGAGAGCGATCGAAGACAGAGAGCGATCACAGACAGAGAGCGATCACACACAGAGGGCGATCACAGTCAGGGAGTGATCACAGACAGAGAGAGATCGTAGACAGACAGCGATCACAGACAGAGAGCGATCACAGACAGAGAGCGATCGCAGACAGAGAGAGATCGCAGACAGAGAGAGATCGCAGACAGAGAGATCGCAGAAAGAGAGATCGCAGACAGAGCGAGATCGCAGACAGAGCGAGATCGCAGACAGAGAGAGATCGCAGACAGAGAGAGATCGCAGACAGAGAGAGATCGCATACAGAGAGCGATCGCAGACAGAGAGAGATCGCAGACAGAGAGCGATCGCAGACCGAGAGGGTTCGCAGACAGAGAGCGATCGCAGACAGATAGCGATCGCAGACAGATAGCGATCGCAGACAGAGCGGGCTCGCAGACAGAGAGGGATCGCAGACTGAGAGGGTTCGCAGACAGAGAGCGATCGCAGACTGAGAGAGATCGCAGATAGAGAGGGTTCGCATACAGAGAGCGATCGCAGACCGAGAGGGTTCGCAGACAGAGAGCGTTCGCAGACAGAGAGCGATCGCAGACCGAGAGGGTTCGCAGACAGACAGCGATCGCAGACCGAGAGGGTTCGCAGACAGAGAGCGATCGCAGACAGATAGCGATCGCAGACAGAGCGGGCTCGCAGACAGAGAGGGATCGCAGACTGAGAGGGATCGCAGACTGAGAGGGTTCGCAGACAGAGAGCGATCGCAGACAGAGAGCGATCGCAGACAGAGGGCGATCGCAGACAGAGGGCGATCGCAGACAGAGGGCGATCGCAGACAGAGGGCGATCGCAGACAGAGAGAGATCGCAGAGAGAGAGAGAGATCGCAGAGAGAGAGAGATCGCAGACAGAGAGCGATCGCAGACAGAGAGCGATCGCAGACAGAGAGCGATGGCAGACAGAGAGCGATGGCAGACAGAGAGCGATCGCAGACAGGGAGGGATCGCAGACAGGGAGGGATCACAGACAGGGAGGGATCACAGACAGAGAGCGATCGTAGACAGAGAGCGATCACAGTCAGGGAGAGATCGTAGACAGAGAGACATCGTAGACAGAGAGCGATCACAGACAGAGAGCGATCACAGACAGAGAACGATCACAGACAGAGAGCGATCACAGACAGAGAACGATCACAGACAGAGAACGATCACAGACAGAGAACGATCACAGACACAGAACGATCACAGACACAGAACGATCACAGACAGAGAACGATCACAGACAGAGAGCGATCACAGACAGAGAGCGATCGTAGACAGAGAGCGATCGTAGACAGGGAGCGATCGTAGACAGGGAGCGATCGCAGACAGGGAGCGATCGCAGACAGGGAGCGATCGCAGACAGGGAGCGATCGCAGACAGGGAGCGATCGCAGACAGGGAGCGATCGCAGACAGGGAGCGATCGCAGTCAGAGAGCGATCGCAGACAGAGAGCGATCACAGACAGGGAGCGATCACAGACACAGAACGATCACAGACAGAGAACGATCACAGACAGAGAGCGATCACAGACAGAGAGCGATCGTAGACAGAGAGCGATCGTAGACAGAGAGCGATCACAGACAGAGAGCGATCGTAGACAGGGAGCGATCGCAGACAGGGAGCGATCGCAGACAGGGAGCGATCGCAGACAGGGAGCGATCGCAGACAGGGAGCGATCGCAGTCAGAGAGCGATCGCAGACAGAGAGCGATCACAGACAGGGAGCGATCACAGACAGGGAGCGATCACAGATAGGGAGCGATCACAGACAGAGAGCGATCACAGACAGAGAGCGATCACAGACAAGAGCGATCACAGACAGAGAGCGATCACAGACAGGGAGCGATCACAGTCAGGGAGCGATCACAGACAGGGAGCGATCACAGTCAGGGAGCGATCACAGACAGAGAGAGATCGTAGACAGACAGCGATCACAGACAGAGAGCGATCACAGACAGAGAGCGATCACAGACAGAGAGCGATCACAGACAGAGAGCGATCACAGACAGAGAGCGATCACAGACAGAGAGCGATCACAGACAGAGAGCGATCACAGACAGAGAGCGATCACAGACAGAGAGCGATCACAGTCAGGGAGCGATCACAGAGAGGGAGCGATCACAGAGAGAGAGCGATCGTAGACAGAGAGCGATCACAGACAGAGAGCGATCACAGACAGAGAGCGATCACAGACAGAGAGCGATCACAGACAGAGAGCGATCGCAGACAGGGAGGGATCGCAGACAGGGAGGGATCACAGACAGGGAGGGATCGCAGACAGGGAGGGATCACAGACAGGGAGGGATCACAGACAGAGAGCGATCGTAGACAGAGAGCGATCACAGTCAGGGAGAGATCGTAGACAGAGAGACATCGTAGACAGAGAGCGATCACAGACAGAGAGCGATCACAGACAGAGAACGATCACAGACAGAGAACGATCACAGACACAGAACGATCACAGACACAGAACGATCACAGACACAGAACGATCACAGACACAGAACGATCACAGACAGAGAGCGATCACAGACAGAGAGCGATCACAGACAGAGAGCGATCGTAGACAGAGAGCGATCGTAGACAGGGAGCGATCGTAGACAGGGAGCGATCGCAGACAGGGAGCGATCGCAGACAGGGAGCGATCGCAGACAGGGAGCGATCGCAGACAGGGAGCGATCGCAGACAGGGAGCGATCGCAGACAGGGAGCGATCGCAGACAGGGAGCGATCGCAGACAGGGAGCGATCGCAGACAGGGAGCGATCGCAGTCAGAGAGCGATCGCAGACAGAGAGCGATCGCAGACAGAGAGCGATCACAGACACAGAACGATCACAGACAGAGAGCGATCGTAGACAGAGAGCGATCGTAGACAGAGAGCGATCGTAGACAGAGAGCGATCACAGACAGAGAGCGATCGTAGACAGGGAGCGATCGCAGACAGGGAGCGATCGCAGACAGGGAGCGATCGCAGTCAGAGAGCGATCGCAGACAGAGAGCGATCACAGACAGGGAGCGATCACAGACAGGGAGCGATCACAGATAGGGAGCGATCACAGACAGAGAGCGATCACAGACAGAGAGCGATCACAGACAAGAGCGATCACAGACAGAGAGCGATCACAGACAGAGAGCGATCACAGACAGGGAGCGATCACAGTCAGGGAGCGATCACAGACAGGGAGCGATCACAGTCAGGGAGCGATCACAGACAGAGAGAGATCGTAGACAGACAGCGATCACAGACAGAGAGCGATCACAGACAGAGAGCGATCACAGACAGAGAGCGATCACAGACAGAGAGCGATCACAGACAGAGAGCGATCACAGACAGAGAGCGATCACAGACAGAGAGCGATCACAGTCAGGGAGCGATCACAGAGAGGGAGCGATCACAGAGAGAGAGCGATCGTAGACAGAGAGCGATCACAGACAGAGAGCGATCACAGACAGAGAGCGATCACAGACAGAGAGCGATCACAGAAAGGGAGCGATCACAGAAAGGGAGCGATCGCAGACAGGGAGCGATCGCAGACAGAGAACGATCACAGACAGGGAGCGATCTCAGACAGGGAGCGATCACAGACAGAGAGCGATCACAGACAGAGAGCGATCACAGACAGAGAGCGATCTCAGACAGGGAGCGATCACAGACAGAGAGCGATCACAGAGAGAGAGCGATCGTAGACAGAGAGCGATCACAGACAGAGAGCGATCACAGACAGAGAGCGATCACAGACAGAGAGCGATCACAGAAAGGGAGCGATCACAGAAAGGGAGCGATCGCAGACAGAGAGCGATCGCAGACAGAGAGCGATCGCAGACAGGGAGGGATCGCAGACAGGGAGGGATCACAGACAGGGAGGGATCGCAGACAGGGAGGGATCACAGACAGGGAGGGATCACAGACAGAGAGCGATCGTAGACAGAGAGCGATCACAGTCAGGGAGAGATCGTAGACAGAGAGACATCGTAGACAGAGAGCGATCACAGACAGAGAGCGATCACAGACAGAGAACGATCACAGACAGAGAACGATCACAGACAGAGAACGATCACAGACACAGAACGATCACAGACACAGAACGATCACAGACAGAGAGCGATCACAGACAGAGAGCGATCACAGACAGAGAGCGATCACAGACAGAGAGCGATCGTAGACAGAGAGCGATCGTAGACAGGGAGCGATCGTAGACAGGGAGCGATCGTAGACAGGGAGCGATCGCAGACAGGGAGCGATCGCAGACAGGGAGCGATCGCAGACAGGGAGCGATCGCAGACAGGGAGCGATCGCAGACAGGGAGCGATCGCAGACAGGGAGCGATCGCAGACAGGGAGCGATCGCAGACAGGGAGCGATCGCAGTCAGAGAGCGATCGCAGACAGAGAGCGATCGCAGACAGAGAGCGATCACAGACACAGAACGATCACAGACAGAGAGCGATCGTAGACAGAGAGCGATCGTAGACAGAGAGCGATCACAGACAGAGAGCGATCGTAGACAGGGAGCGATCGCAGACAGGGAGCGATCGCAGACAGGGAGCGATCGCAGTCAGAGAGCGATCGCAGACAGAGAGCGATCACAGACAGGGAGCGATCACAGACAGGGAGCGATCACAGACAGGGAGCGATCACAGACAGAGAGCGATCACAGACAGAGAGCGATCACAGACAAGAGCGATCACAGACAGAGAGCGATCACAGACAGAGAGCGATCACAGACAGGGAGCGATCACAGTCAGGGAGCGATCACAGACAGGGAGCGATCACAGTCAGGGAGCGATCACAGACAGAGAGAGATCGTAGACAGACAGCGATCACAGACAGAGAGCGATCACAGACAGAGAGCGATCACAGACAGAGAGCGATCACAGACAGAGAGCGATCACAGACAGAGAGCGATCACAGACAGAGAGCGATCACAGACAGAGAGCGATCACAGACAGAGAGCGATCACAGACAGAGAGCGATCACAGTCAGGGAGCGATCACAGAGAGGGAGCGATCACAGAGAGAGAGCGATCGTAGACAGAGAGCGATCACAGACAGAGAGCGATCACAGACAGAGAGCGATCACAGACAGAGAGCGATCACAGAAAGGGAGCGATCACAGAAAGGGAGCGATCGCAGACAGGGAGCGATCGCAGACAGAGAACGATCACAGACAGGGAGCGATCTCAGACAGGGAGCGATCACAGACAGAGAGCGATCACAGACAGAGAGCGATCACAGACAGAGAGCGATCTCAGACAGGGAGCGATCACAGACAGAGAGCGATCACAGACAGAGAGCGATCACAGACAGAGAGCGATCACAGTCAGAGAGCGATCACAGACAGAGAGCGATCACAGTCAAGGAGCGATCACAGTCAGGGAGCGATCACAGACAGGGAGCGATCACAGACAGAGAGCGATCACAGACAGAGAGCGATCACAGACATTGAGAGATCGTAGACAGACAGCTATCACAGACAGAGAGCGATCACAGACATAGAGCGATCACAGACATTGAGAGATCGTAGACAGACAGCGATCACAGACAGGGTGCGATCACAGACAGGGTGCGATCACAGACAGGGAGCGATCACAGACAGGGAGCGATCACAGACAGGGAGCGATCACAGACAGGGAGCGATCACAGACAGGGAGCGATAACAGACAGGGAGCGATCACAGACAGGGAGCGATCACAGACAGAGAGCGATCACAGTCCGGGAGCGATCACAGACATAGAGCGATCACAGACATTGAGAGATCGTAGACAGACAGCGATCACAGACATAGAGCGATCACAGACATTGAGAGATCGTAGACAGACAGCGATCACAGACAGAGAGCGATCACAGACAGGGTGCGATCACAGACAGGGTGCGATCACAGACAGGGAGCGATCGCAGACAGGGAGCGATCGCAGACAGAGAGCGATCGCAGACAGAGAGCGATCGCAGACAGAGAGCGATCACAGACAGGGAGCGGTCACAGACAGAGAGCGATCGCAGACAGGGAGCGGTCACAGACAGAGAGCGATCGCAGACAGAGAGCGATCGCAGACAGGGAGCGATCACAGACAGAGAGCGATCACAGACAGAGAGCGATCGTAGACAGAGAGCGATCGTAGACAGAGAGCGATCACTGACAGGGAGCGATCACAGACAGAGAGCGATCGCAGACAGGGAGCGATCGCAGACAGGGAGCGATCGCAGTCAGAGAGCGATCGCAGACAGAAAGCGATCGCAGACAGAGAGCGATCGCAGACAGTGAGCGATCGCAGACAGGGAGCGATCGCAGACAGGGAGCGATCGCAGACAGAGAGCGATCGCAGACAGAGAGCGATCAAAGTCAGGGAGCGATCACAGACAGAGAGAGATCGTAGACAGACAGCGATCACAGTCAGGGAGCGATCACAGGCAGAGAGAGATCGTAGACAAACAGCGATCACAGGCAGAGAGCGATCACAGGCAGAGAGCGATCACAGGCAGAGAGCGATCACAGACAGAGAGCGATCACAGACAGGGAACGATCACAGACAGAGAGAGATCGTAGACAGACAGCGATCACAGACAGAGAGCGATCGCAGACAGAGAGCGATCGCAGACAGAGAGAGATCGCAGACAGAGAGATCGCAGACAGAGAGAGATCGCAGACAGAGAGAGATCGCAGACAGAGAGAGATCGCAGACAGAGAGAGATCGCAGACAGAGAGAGATCGCAGACAGAGAGAGATCGCAGACAGAGAGAGATCGCAGACAGAGAGAGATCGCAGACAGAGAGCGATCGCAGACCGAGAGGGTTCGCAGACAGAGAGCGATCGCAGACAGATAGCGATCGCAGACAGAGAGGGATCGCAGACTGAGAGGGTTCGCAGACAGAGAGCGATCACAGACGGAGAGGGATCACAGACAGAGGGCGATCACAGACAGAGGGCGATCACAGACAGGGAGGGATCACAGACAGGGAGCGATCACAGACAGAGAGCGATCGTAGACAGAGAGCGATCACAGTCAGGGAGAGATCGTAGACAGAGAGACATCGTAGACAGAGAGCGATCACAGACAGAGAGCGATCACAGACAGAGAGCGATCACAGACAGAGGGCAACCACAGACAGAGGGCGATCACAGACAGAGGGCGATCACAGACAGAGGGCGATCACAGACAGAGGGCGATCACAGACAGAGGGCGATCACAGACAGAGGGCGATCACAGACAGAGAGAGATCGCAGTGAGAGAGCGATCACAGACAGAGAGCGATCGTAGACAGAGAGCGATCGTAGACAGAGAGCGATCGTAGACAGAGAGCGATCGTAGACAGAGAGCGATCACAGACAGGGAGCGATCACAGACAGGGAGCGATCACAGACAGGGAGCGATCACAGACAGAGAGCGATCGTAGACAGAGAGCGATCGTAGACAGGGAGCGATCGCAGACAGAGAGCGATCGTAGACAGAGAGCGATCGCAGACAGGGAGCGATCGCAGACAGGGAGCGATCGCAGACAGGGAGCGATCGCAGACAGGGAGCGATCGCAGACAGGGAGCGATCGCAGACAGGGAGCGATCGCAGACAGGGAGCGATCGCAGACAGGGAGCGATCGCAGACAGGGAGCGATCGCAGACAGGGAGCGATCGCAGACAGAGAGCGATCACAAACAGGGAGCGATCACAGACAGGGAGCGATCACAGACAGGGAGCGATCACAGACAGGGAGCGATCACAGACAGAGAGCAATTACAGACAGAGAGCGATCGTAGACAGAGAGAGATCACAGAAAGGGAGTGATCACAGACAGGGAGAGATCACAGACAGAGAGAGATCACAGACAGAGAGAGATCACAGACAGTGAGAGATCACAGACAGAGAGAGATCACAGACAGAGAGCGATCACAGACAGAGAGCGATCACAGACAGAGAGAAATCACAGACAGAGAGAGATCGTAGACAGAGAGAGATCGCAGACAGAGAGCGATCGCAGACAGAGAGCGATCGCAGACAGAGAGCGATCGCAGACAGAGAGCGTTCGCAGACAGAGAGCGTTCGCAGACAGAAAGCGAACGCAGACAGAGAGCGATCACAGACAGAGGGCGATCGTAGACAGAGAGCGATCGTAGAAAGAGAGCGATCGGAGACAGAGAGCGATCGGAGACAGAGAGCGATCGCAGACAGAAAGCGATCACAGACAGAGAGCGATCACAGACAGAGGGCGATCGTAGACAGAGAGCGATCGTAGAAAGAGAGCGATCACAGACAGAGAGCGATCACAGACAGAGAGCGATCACAGACAGAGAGCAATCGTAGACAGAGAGCGATCACAGACAGAGAGCGATCACAGACAGAGAGCAATCGTAGACAGAGAGCGATCACAGTCAGAGAGCGATCACAGACAGAGAGCGATCACAGTCAGACGGCGATCACAGTGAGGGAGCGATCACAGACAGAGAGCGATCACAGTCAGAGGGCGATCACAGTCAGGGAGCGATCACAGTCAGGGAGCGATCACAGACAGAGAGCGATCACAGTCAGAGAGCGATCACAGACAGAGAGCGATCACAGTCAGGGAGCGATCACAGACAGAGAGCGATCACAGACAGGGAGCGATCACAGACAGAGAGCGATCACAGACAGAGAGCGATCACAGTCAGGGAGCGATCACAGACAGAGAGCGATCACAGACAGAGAGCGATCACAGACTGAGAGCGATCACAAAGAGGGAGCGATCACAGACATAGAGCGATCGTAGACAGAGAGCGAACACAGACAGAGAGCGATCACAGACAGAGAGCGATCACAGGCAGAGAGCGATCACAGACAGAGAGCAATCACAGACAGAGAGCGATCACAGACATAGAGCGATCGTAGACAGAGAGCGATCACAGACAGTGAGCGATCACAGACAGAGAGCGATCACAGACAGAGAGCGATCACAGACAGGGAGCGATCACAGACAGAGAGCGATCACAGTCAGAGGGCGATCACAGTCAGGGAGCGATCACAGTCAGAGGGCGATCACAGTCAGGGAGCGATCACAGACAGAGAGCGATCACAGACAGAGGGCGATCACAGTCAGGGAGCGATCACAGTCAGGGAGCGATCACAGACAGAGAGCGATCACAAACAGGGAGCGATCATAGACAGAGAGCGATCACAGACAGAGATCAATTACAGACAGAGAGCGATCGTAGAGAGAGAGAGATCACAGACAGAGAGCGATCACAGACAGAGAGCGATCACAGACAGGGAGCGATCACAGACAGAGAGCGATCACAGTCAGAGGGCGATCACAGTCAGAGAGTGATCACAGACAGAGAGTGATCACAGACAGAGGGCGATCACAGTCAGGGAGCGATCACAGTCAGGGAGCGATCACAGACAGAGAGCGATCACAGACAGAGAGCGATCACAGACAGAGATCAATTACAGACAGAGAGCGATCGTAGAGAGAGAGAGATCACAGACAGAGAGAGATCACAGACAGAGAGCGATCACAGACAGGGAGAGATCACAGACAGAGAGAGATCACAGACAGAGAGAGATCACAGACAGAGAGAGATCACAGACAGAGAGAGATCGTAGACAGAGAGCGATCGCAGACAGAGAGAGATCACAGACAGAGAGAGATCACAGACAGAGAGAGATCGTAGACAGAGAGAGATCGTAGACAGAGAGCGATCGCAGACAGAGAGCGATCGCAGACAGAGAGCGATCGCAGACAGGGAGCGATCGCAGACAGAGAGCGATCGCAGACAGGGAGCGATCGCAGACAGGGAGCGATCGCAGACAGAGAGCGATCACAAACAGGGAGCGATCACAAACAGGGAGCGATCACAAACAGGGAGCGATCACAGACAGGGAGCGATCACAGACAGGGAGCGATCACAGACAGGGAGCGATCACAGACAGAGAGCGATCACAGACAGAGAGCGATCACAGACAGAGAGCGATCACAGACAGAGAGCGATCACAGACAGAGAGCGATCACAGACAGAGAGCGATCACAGACAGAGAGCGATCACAGACAGAGAGCGATCACAGACAGAGAGAAATCACAGACAGAGAGAGATCGTAGACAGAGAGAGATCGCAGATAGAGAGCGATCGCAGATAGAGAGCGATCGCAGACAGAGAGCGATCGTAGACAGAGAGAGATCACAGACAGGGAGAGATCACAGACAGGGAGAGATCACAGACAGGGAGAGATCACAGACAGAGAGTGATCACAGACAGGGAGAGATCGTAGACAGAGAGCGATCACAGACAGAGAGAGATCACAGACAGAGAGAGATCACAGACAGAGAGCGATCACAGACAGAGAGCGATCACAGACAGGGAGAGAGCACAGACAGAGAGAGATCACAGACAGGGAGAGAGCACAGACAGAGAGAGATCACAGACAGAGAGCGATCACAGACAGAGAGAGATCACAGACAGAGAGAGATCACAGACAGAGAGCGATCACAGACAGAGAGCGATCACAGACAGGGAGAGAGCACAGACAGAGAGAGATCACAGACAGAGAGAGATCACAGACAGAGAGCGATCGTAGACAGGGAGCGATCGTAGACAGGGAGCGATCGTAGACAGGGAGCGATCGCAGACAGGGAGCGATCGCAGACAGGGAGCGATCGCAGACAGGGAGCGATCGCAGACAGGGAGCGATCGCAGACAGGGAGCGATCGCAGACAGGGAGCGATCGCAGACAGGGAGCGATCGCAGACAGGGAGCGATCGCAGACAGGGAGCGATCGCAGACAGGGAGCGATCGCAGACAGGGAGCGATCGCAGACAGGGAGCGATCGCAGACAGAGAGCGATCGCAGACAGAGAGCGATCGCAGACAGAGAGCGATCGCAGACAGAGAGCGATCGCAGACAGGGAGCGATCGCAGACAGGGAGCGATCACAGACAGGGAGAGATCACAGACAGAGAGAGATCACAGACAGAGAGAGATCGTAGACAGAGAGCGATCACAGACAGAGAGCGATCACAGACAGAGAGCGATCACAGACAGAGAGCGATCACAGACAGAGAGCGATCACAGACAGAGAGAAATCACAGACAGAGAGCGATCACAGACAGAGAGAGATCACAGACAGAGAGAGATCGTAGACAGAGAGAGATCGCAGACAGAGAGCGATCGCACACAGAGAGCGATCGCACACAGAGAGCGATCGCAGACAGAGAGCGATCGCACACAGAGAGCGATCGCAGACAGAGAGCGATCGCACACAGAGAGCGATCGCACACAGAGAGCGATCGCACACAGAGAGCGATCGCACACAGAGAGCGATCGCAGACAGAGAGCGATCGCAGACAGAGAGCGATCGCAGACAGGGAGCGATCGCAGACAGGGAGCGATCGCAGACAGGGAGCGATCGCAGACAGGGATCGATCGCAGACAGAGAGCGATCGCAGACAGAGAGCGTTCGCAGACAGAGAGCGTTCGCAGACAGAAAGCGAACGCAGACAGAGAGCGATCACAGACAGAGGGCGATCGTAGACAGAGAGCGATCGTACAAAGAGAGCGATCGTACAAAGAGAGCGATCGCAGACAGAGAGCAATCGCAGACAGAGAGCGATCGCAGACAGAGAGCGATCGCAGACAGAGAGCGTTCGCAGACAGAAAGCGATCACAGACAGAGAGCGATCACAGACAGAGAGCGATCACAGTCAGACGGCGATCACAGACAGAGAGCAATCACAGACAGAGAGCGATCACAGACAGAGAGCGATCACAGACAGAGAGCGATCACAGACAGAGAGTGATCACAGCCAGAGGGCGATCACAGTCAGGGAGCGATCACAGACAGAGAGCGATCACAGACAGGGAGCGATCACAGACAGGGAGCGATCACAGTCAGAGAGCGATCACAGACAGGGAGCGATCACAGACAGAGAGCGATCGTAGACAGAGAGCGATCACAGACAGAGAGCGATCACAGTCAGAGGGCGATCACAGTCAGGGAGCGATCACAGACAGAGAGCGATCACAGTCAGGGAGCGATCACAGACAGAGAGCGATCACAGTCAGGGAGCGATCACAGACAGAGAGCGATCACAAACAGGGAGCGATCACAAACAGGGAGCGATCACAGAGAGAGAGCGATCACAGACAGAGAGCGATCACAAACAGGGAGCGATCACAGACATGGAGCGATCGTAGACAGAGAGCGAACACAGACAGAGAGCGAACACAGACAGAGAGCGATCACAGACAGAGAGCAATCGTAGACAGAGAGCGATCACAGTCAGAGAGCGATCACAGACAGAGAGCGATCACAGTCAGAGGGCGATCACAGTCAGGGAGCGATCACAGACAGAGAGCGATCACAGACAGAGGGCGATCACAAACAGGGAGCGATCACAGACAGAGAGCGATCACAGACAGAGAGCGATCACAGACAGAGAGCGATCACAGACAGAGAGAAATCACAGACAGAGAGAGATCGTAGACAGAGAGAGATCGCAGACAGAGAGCGATCGCAGACAGAGAGCGATCGCAGACAGAGAGCGATCGCAGACAGAGAGCGATCGCAGACAGAGAGCGATCGCAGACAGAGAGCGAACGCAGACAGGGAGCGATCGCAGACAGGGAGCGATCGCAGACAGGGAGCGATCGCAGACAGGGAGCGATCGCAGACAGGGAGCGATCGCAGACAGGGAGCGATCGCAGACAGGGAGCGATCGCAGACAGGGAGCGATCGCAGACAGAGAGCGATCGCAGACAGAGAGCGATCGCAGACAGAGTGCGTTCGCAGACAGAAAGCGAACGCAGACAGAGAGCGATCACAGACAGAGGGCGATCGTAGACAGAGGGCGATCGTAGAAAGAGAGAGATCGCAGACAGAGAGCAATCGCAGACAGAGAGCAATCGCAGACAGAGAGCGAACGCAGACAGGGAGCGAACGCAGACAGGGAGCGATCGCAGACAGGGAGCGATCGCAGACAGGGAGCGATCGCAGACAGGGAGCGATCGCAGACAGGGAGCGATCGCAGACAGAGAGCGATCGCAGACAGAGAGCGATCGCAGACAGAGAGCGATCGCAGACAGAGTGCGTTCGCAGACAGAAAGCGAACGCAGACAGAGAGCGATCACAGACAGAGGGCGAGCGTAGACAGAGGGCGATCGTAGACAGAGAGCGATCGTAGAAAGAGAGCGATCACAGACAGAGAGCGATCGCAGACAGAGAGCAATCGCAGACAGAGAGCGAACGCAGACAGGGAGCGAACGCAGACAGGGAGCGATCGCAGACAGGGAGCGATCGCAGACAGGGAGCGATCGCAGACAGGGAGCGATCGCAGACAGGGAGCGATCGCAGACAGGGAGCGATCGCAGACAGAGAGCGATCGCAGACAGAGAGCGATCGCAGACAGAGTGCGTTCGCAGACAGAAAGCGAACGCAGACAGAGAGCGATCACAGACAGAGGGCGAGCGTAGACAGAGGGCGATCGTAGAAAGAGAGCGATCACAGACAGAGAGCGATCACAGACAGAGAGCGATCACAGACAGAGAGCGATCACAGTCAGAGAGCGATCACAGTCAGAGAGCGATCACAGTCAGAGAGCGATCACAGTCAGAAAGCGATCACAGTCAGGGAGCGATCACAGTCAGGGAGCGATCACAGTCAGAGAGCGATCACAGACAGAGAGCGATCACAGACAGAGAGCGATCACAGACAGAGAGCGATCACAGACAGAGAGCAATCCTAGACAGAGAGCGATCACAGTCAGAGAGCGATCACAGTCAGAGGGCGATCACAGTCAGAGGGCGATCACAGTCAGAGGGCGATCACAGTCAGAGGGCGATCACAGTCAGGGAGCGATCACAGTCAGAGGGCGATCACAGACAGAGGGCGATTACAGTCAGGGAGCGATCACAGTCAGAGAGCGATCACAGACAGAGAGCGATCACAGACAGAGAGCGATCACAGACAGAGAGCGATCACAGACAGAGAGCAATCCTAGACAGAGAGCGATCACAGTCAGAGAGCGATCACAGTCAGAGAGCGATCACAGACAGAGAGCGATCACAGACAGAGAGCGATCACAGACAGAGAGCAATCCTAGACAGAGAGCGATCACAGTCAGAGGGCGATCACAGTCAGAGGGCGATCACAGTCAGAGGGCGATCACAGTCAGAGGGCGATCACAGTCAGGGAGCGATCACAGTCAGAGGGCGATCACAGTCAGAGGGCGATCACAGACAGAGAGCGATCACAGTCAGGGAGCGATCACAGTCAGAGGGCGATCACAGTCAGGGAGCGATCACAGTCAGGGAGCGATCACAGTCAGGGAGCGATCACAGACAGAGAGCGATCACAGTCAGGGAGCGATCACAGTCAGAGGGCGATCACAGTCAGGGAGCGATCACAGACAGAGGGCGATTACAGTCAGGGAGCGATCACAGACAGAGGGCGATCACAGACAGAGGGCGATCACAGTCAGGGAGCGATCACAGACAGAGAGCGATCACAGTCAGGGAGCGATAACAGACAGAGAGCGATCACAGACAGAGAGCGATCACAGACAGAGAGCGATCACAGACAGAGAGCGATCACAGATAGAGATCAATTACAGACAGAGAGCGATCGTAGAGAGAGAGAGATCACAGACAGAGAGAGATCACAGACAGAGAGTGATCACAGACAGGGAGAGATCACAGACAGAGAGAGATCACAGACAGAGAGAGATCACAGACAGAGAGAGATCGTAGACAGAGAGCGATCGCAGACAGGGAGCTATCGCAGACAGAGAGCGATAGCAGACAGGGAGCGATCGCAGACAAGGAGCGATCACAAACAGGGAGCGATCACAAACAGGGAGCGATCACAAACAGGGAGCGATCTCAGACAGGGAGCGATCAAAGACAGAGAGCGATCACAGACAGAGAGCGATCACAGACAGAGAGCGATCACAGACAGAGAGAAATCACAGACAGAGAGAGATCGTAGACAGAGAGCGATCGTAGACAGAGAGAGATCACAGACAGGGAGAGATCACAGACAGAGAGTGATCACAGACAGGGAGAGATCACAGACAGAGAGAGATCGTAGACAGAGAGAGATCGTAGACAGAGAGCGATCACAGACAGAGAGAGATCACAGACAGAGAGCGATCACAGACAGAGAGAGATCATAGACAGAGGGCGATCACAGACAGAGAGCGATCACAGACAGAGAGAAATCACAGACAGAGAGCGATCACAGACAGAGAGCGATCACAGACAGAGAGCGATCACAGACAGAGAGCGATCACAGACAGGGAGCGATCACAGACAGGGAGCGATCACAGACAGGGAGCGATCACAGACAGGGAGCGATCACAAACAGGGAGCGATCACAAACAGGGAGCGATCACAGACAGGGAGCGATCACAGACAGGGAGCGATCACAGACAGGGAGCGATCACAGACAGGGAGCGATCACAGACAGGGAGCGATCACAGACAGAGAGCGATCTCAGACAGGGAGCGATCACAGACAGAGAGCGATCACAGACAGAGAGCGATCTCAGACAGGGAGCGATCACAGACAGAGAGCGATCACAGACAGAGAGCGATCACAGACAGAGAGCGATCACAGACAGAGAGCGATCACAGACAGAGAGAGATCACAGACAGAGAGAGATCGTAGACAGAGAGAGATCGCAGACAGAGAGAGATCGTAGACAGAGAGAGATCGCAGACAGAGAGAGATCGCAGACAGAGAGCGATCGCACACAGAGAGCGATCGCAGACAGAGAGCGATCGCAGACAGAGAGCGATCGCAGACAGAGAGCGATCGCAGACAGAGAGCGAACGCAGACAGAGAGCGATCGCAGACAGGGAGCGATCGCAGACAGGGAGCGATCGCAGACAGGGAGCGATCGCAGACAGGGAGCGATCGCAGACAGGGAGCGATCGCAGACAGGGAGCGATCGCAGACAGGGAGCGATCGCAGACAGGGAGCGATCGCAGACAGGGAGCGATCGCAGACAGGGAGCGATCGCAGACAGGGAGCGATCGCAGACAGAGAGCGATCGCAGACAGAGAGCGATCGCAGACAGAAAGCGAACGCAGACAGAGAGCGATCACAGACAGAGGGCGATCGTAGACAGGGGGCGATCGTAGAAAGAGAGAGATCGCAGACAGAGAGCAATCGCAGACAGAGAGCGATCGCAGACAGAGAGCAATCGTAGACAGAGAGCGATCACAGTCAGAGAGCGATCACAGTCAGAGAGCGATCACAGTCAGAGAGCGATCACAGTCAGAAAGCGATCACAGTCAGGGAGCGATCACAGACAGAGAGCGATCACAGTCAGAGGGCGATCACAGTCAGAGGGCGATCACAGTCAGAGAGCGATCACAGTCAGAGGGCGATCACAGTCAGAGGGCGATCACAGTCAGAGAGCGATCACAGTCAGAAAGCGATCACAGTCAGGGAGCGATCACAGACAGAGAGCGATCACAGTCAGGGAGCGATCACAGACAGAGAGCGATCACAGTCAGGGAGCGATCACAGTCAGAGGGCGATCACAGTCAGGGAGCGATCACAGACAGAGGGCGATTACAGTCAGGGAGCGATCACATTCAGAGGGCGATCACAGTCAGAGGGCGATCACATTCAGAGGGCGATCACAGTCAGAGGGCGATCACAGTCAGAGGGCGATCACAGACAGAGAGCGATCACAGTCAGGGAGCGATCACAGACAGAGGGCGATCACAGACAGAGGGCGATCACAGTCAGGGAGCGATCACAGTCAGGGAGCGATCACAGACAGAGAGCGATCACAGTCAGGGAGCGATAACAGACAGAGAGCGATCACAGACAGAGAGCGATCACAGACAGAGAGCGATCACAGACAGAGAGCGATCACAGACAGAGATCAATTACAGACAGAGAGCGATCGTAGAGAGAGAGAGATCACAGACAGAGAGAGATCACAGACAGAGAGTGATCACAGACAGGGAGAGATCACAGACAGAGAGAGATCACAGACAGAGAGAGATCACAGACAGAGAGAGATCGTAGACAGAGAGCGATCGCAGACAGGGAGCTATCGCAGACAGAGAGCGATAGCAGACAGGGAGCGATCGCAGACAAGGAGCGATCACAAACAGGGAGCGATCACAAACAGGGAGCGATCACAGACAGGGAGCGATCTCAGACAGGGAGCGATCAAAGACAGAGAGCGATCACAGACAGAGAGCGATCACAGACAGAGAGCGATCACAGACAGAGAGAAATCACAGACAGAGAGAGATCGTAGACAGAGAGCGATCGTAGACAGAGAGAGATCACAGACAGGGAGAGATCACAGACAGGGAGAGATCACAGACAGAGAGTGATCACAGACAGGGAGAGATCACAGACAGAGAGAGATCGTAGACAGAGAGCGATCACAGACAGAGAGAGATCACAGACAGAGAGCGATCACAGACAGAGAGAGATCATAGACAGAGGGCGATCACAGACAGAGAGCGATCACAGACAGAGAGAAATCACAGACAGAGAGAGATCGTAGACAGAGAGAGATCGTAGACAGAGAGCGATCACAGACAGAGAGCGATCACAGACAGAGAGCGATCACAGACAGAGAGCGATCACAGACAGGGAGCGATCACAGACAGAGAGCGATCACAGACAGAGAGCGATCACAGACAGAGAGCGATCACAGACAGAGAGAGATCACAGACAGAGAGAGATCGTAGACAGAGAGAGATCGTAGACAGAGAGAGATCACAGATAGAGAGCGATCGCAGATAGAGAGCGATCGCAGACAGAGAGCGATCGTAGACAGAGAGAGATCACAGACAGGGAGAGATCACAGACAGGGAGAGATCACAGACAGGGAAAGATCGTAGACAGAGAGCGATCACAGACAGAGAGAGATCACAGACAGAGAGCGATCACAGACAGAGAGCGATCACAGACAGGGAGAGATCACAGACAGAGAGAGATCACAGACAGAGAGCGATCACAGACAGGGAGAGATCACAGACAGAGAGAGATCGTAGACAGAGAGCGATCACAGACAGAGAGAAATCACAGACAGAGAGAGATCGTAGACAGAGAGAGATCGCAGACAGAGAGCGATCGCAGACAGAGAGCGATCGCAGACAGAGAGAGATCGCAGACAGAGAGAGATCGCAGACAGAGAGCGATCGCAGACAGAGAGCGATCACAGACAGAGGGCGATCACAGACAGAGGGCGATCGTAGACAGAGAGCGATCGTAGACAGAGAGCGATCGTAGAAAGAGAGCGATCGTAGAAAGAGAGCGATCGTAGAAAGAGAGCGATCGTAGACAGAGAGCGATCGTAGACAGAGAGCGATCACAGACAAGGAGCGATCACAGACAGAGAGCGATCGTAGACAGGGAGCGATCGTAGACAGGGAGCGATCGTAGACAGGGAGCGATCGTAGACAGGGAGCGATCGTAGACAGGGAGCGATCGCAGACAGAGAGCAATTACAGACAGAGAGCGATCGTAGACAGAGAGAGATCACAGACAGGGAGAGATCACAGACAGAGAGAGATCACAGACAGAGAGAGATCACAGACAGGGAGCGATCACAGACAGAGAGCGATCGTAGACAGAGAGCGATCGTAGACAGGGAGCGATCGTAGACAGGGAGCGATCGTAGACAGGGAGCGATCGTAGACAGGGAGCGATCGCAGACAGGGAGCGATCGCAGACAGGGAGCGATCGCAGACAGGGAGCGATCGCAGACAGGGAGCGATCGCAGACAGGGAGCGATCGCAGACAGGGAGCGATCGCAGACAGAGAGGGATCGCAGACAGGGAGCGATCGCAGACAGGGAGCGATCGCAGACAGGGAGCGATCGCAGACAGGGAGCGATCGCAGACAGGGAGCGATCGCAGACAGGGAGCGATCGCAGACAGGGAGAGATCGCAGACAGAGAGAGATCGCAGACAGAGAGAGATCGTAGACAGAGAGCGATCACAGACAGAGAGCGATCACAGACAGAGAGCGATCACAGACAGAGAGAGATCACAGACAGAGAGAGATCGTAGACAGAGAGAGATCGTAGACAGAGAGAGATCGCAGACAGAGAGCGATCGCACACAGAGAGCGATCGCAGACAGAGAGCGATCGCAGACAGAGAGCGATCGCAGACAGAGAGCGATCGCACACAGCGAGCGATCGCAGACAGAGAGCGATCGCAGACAGAGAGCGATCGCAGAGAGGGAGCGATCGCAGAGAGGGAGCGATCGCAGACAGGGAGCGATCGCAGACAGGGAGCGATCGCAGACAGGGATCGATCGCAGACAGAGAGCGATCGCAGTCAGGGAGCGATCACAGACAGAGGGCGATCACAGACAGAGGGCGATCACAGTCAGGGAGCGATCACAGACAGAGAGCGATCACAGTCAGAGGGCGATCACAGTCAGAGGGCGATCACAGTCAGGGAGCGATCACAGTCAGAGGGCGATCACAGTCAGAGGGCGATCACAGTCAGGGAGCGATCACATTCAGAGGGCGATCACAGTCAGAGGGCGATCACAGTCAGAGGGCGATCACAGACAGGGAGCGATCACAGACAGAGGGCGATCACAGACAGAGGGCGATCACAGTCAGGGAGCGATCACAGTCAGGGAGCGATCACAGACAGAGAGCGATCACAGTCAGGGAGCGATAACAGACAGAGAGCGATCACAGACAGAGAGCGATCACAGACAGAGAGCGATCACAGACAGAGATCAATTACAGACAGAGCGATCGTAGAGAGAGAGAGATCACAGACAGAGAGAGATCACAGACAGAGAGTGATCACAGACAGAGAGAGATCACAGACAGAGAGAGATCACAGACAGAGAGAGATCGTAGACAGAGAGCGATCGCAGACAGGGAGCTATCGCAGACAGAGAGCGATAGCAGACAGGGAGCGATCGCAGACAAGGAGCGATCACAAACAGGGAGCGATCACAAACAGGGAGCGATCACAGACAGGGAGCGATCTCAGACAGGGAGCGATCAAAGACAGAGAGCGATCACAGACAGAGAGCGATCACAGACAGAGAGAAATCACAGACAGAGAGAGATCGTAGACAGAGAGCGATCGTAGACAGAGAGAGATCACAGACAGGGAGAGATCACAGACAGGGAGAGATCACAGACAGAGAGTGATCACAGACAGGGAGAGATCACAGACAGAGAGAGATCGTAGACAGAGAGCGATCACAGACAGAGAGAGATCACAGACAGAGAGCGATCACAGACAGAGAGAGATCATAGACAGAGGGCGATCACAGACAGAGAGCGATCACAGACAGAGAGAAATCACAGACAGAGAGAGATCGTAGACAGAGAGAGATCGTAGACAGAGAGCGATCACAGACAGAGAGCGATCACAGACAGAGAGCGATCACAGACAGAGAGCGATCACAGACAGGGAGCGATCACAGACAGAGAGCGATCACAGACAGAGAGCGATCACAGACAGAGAGCGATCACAGACAGAGAGCGATCACAGACAGAGAGAGATCACAGACAGAGAGAGATCGTAGACAGAGAGAGATCGTAGACAGAGAGAGATCACAGATAGAGAGCGATCGCAGATAGAGAGCGATCGCAGACAGAGAGCGATCGTAGACAGAGAGAGATCACAGACAGGGAGAGATCACAGACAGGGAGAGATCACAGACAGGGAAAGATCGTAGACAGAGAGCGATCACAGACAGAGAGAGATCACAGACAGAGAGCGATCACAGACAGAGAGCGATCACAGACAGGGAGAGATCACAGACAGAGAGAGATCACAGACAGAGAGCGATCACAGACAGGGAGAGATCACAGACAGAGAGAGATCGTAGACAGAGAGCGATCACAGACAGAGAGAAATCACAGACAGAGAGAGATCGTAGACAGAGAGAGATCGCAGACAGAGAGCGATCGCAGACAGAGAGCGATCGCAGACAGAGAGAGATCGCAGACAGAGAGAGATCGCAGACAGAGAGAGATCGCAGACAGAGAGCGATCGCAGACAGAGAGCGATCGCAGACAGAGAGCGATCACAGACAGAGGGCGATCACAGACAGAGGGCGATCGTAGACAGAGAGCGATCGTAGAAAGAGAGCGATCGTAGACAGAGAGCGATCGTAGACAGAGAGCGATCACAGACAAGGAGCGATCACAGACAGAGAGCGATCGTAGACAGGGAGCGATCGTAGACAGGGAGCGATCGTAGACAGGGAGCGATCGTAGACAGGGAGCGATCGTAGACAGGGAGCGATCGCAGACAGAGAGCAATTACAGACAGAGAGCGATCGTAGACAGAGAGAGATCACAGACAGGGAGAGATCACAGACAGAGAGAGATCACAGACAGAGAGAGATCACAGACAGGGAGCGATCACAGACAGAGAGCGATCGTAGACAGAGAGCGATCGTAGACAGGGAGCGATCGTAGACAGGGAGCGATCGTAGACAGGGAGCGATCGCAGACAGGGAGCGATCGCAGACAGGGAGCGATCGCAGACAGGGAGCGATCGCAGACAGGGAGCGATCGCAGACAGGGAGCGATCGCAGACAGGGAGCGATCGCAGACAGAGAGGGATCGCAGACAGGGAGCGATCGCAGACAGGGAGCGATCGCAGACAGGGAGCGATCGCAGACAGGGAGCGATCGCAGACAGGGAGCGATCGCAGACAGGGAGCGATCGCAGACAGGGAGAGATCGCAGACAGAGAGAGATCGCAGACAGAGAGAGATCGTAGACAGAGAGCGATCACAGACAGAGAGCGATCACAGACAGAGAGCGATCACAGACAGAGAGAGATCACAGACAGAGAGAGATCGTAGACAGAGAGAGATCGTAGACAGAGAGAGATCGCAGACAGAGAGCGATCGCACACAGAGAGCGATCGCAGACAGAGAGCGATCGCAGACAGAGAGCGATCGCAGACAGAGAGCGATCGCAGACAGAGAGCGATCGCAGACAGAGAGCGATCGCACACAGCGAGCGATCGCAGACAGAGAGCGATCGCAGACAGAGAGCGATCGCAGAGAGGGAGCGATCGCAGAGAGGGAGCGATCGCAGACAGGGAGCGATCGCAGACAGGGAGCGATCGCAGACAGGGATCGATCGCAGACAGAGAGCGATCGCAGACAGAGAGCGTTCGCAGACAGAGAGCGTTCGCAGACAGAGAGCGTTCGCAGACAGAGAGCGATCACAGACAGAGGGCGATCGTAGACAGAGAGCGATCGTAGAAAGAGAGCGATCGTACAAAGAGAGCGATCGCAGACAGAGAGCGATCGCAGACAGAGTGCGTTCGCAGACAGAAAGCGAACGCAGACAGAGAGCGATCACAGACAGAGGGCGATCGTAGACAGAGGGCGATCGTAGAAAGAGAGAGATCGCAGACAGAGAGCAATCGCAGACAGAGAGCGATCGCAGACAGAGAGCGAACGCAGACAGGGAGCGATCGCAGACAGGGAGCGATCGCAGACAGGGAGCGATCGCAGACAGGGAGCGATCGCAGACAGGGAGCGATCGCAGACAGAGAGCGATCGCAGACAGAGTGCGTTCGCAGACAGAAAGCGAACGCAGACAGAGAGCGATCACAGACAGAGGGCGAGCGTAGACAGAGGGCGATCGTAGACAGAGAGAGATCACAGACAGGGAGAGATCACAGACAGAGAGTGATCACAGACAGGGAGAGATCACAGACAGAGAGAGATCGTAGACAGAGAGCGATCACAGACAGAGAGAGATCACAGACAGAGAGCGATCACAGACAGAGAGAGATCATAGACAGAGGGCGATCACAGACAGAGAGCGATCACAGACAGAGAGAAATCACAGACAGAGAGAGATCGTAGACAGAGAGAGATCGTAGACAGAGAGCGATCACAGACAGAGAGCGATCACAGACAGAGAGCGATCACAGACAGAGAGCGATCACAGACAGGGAGCGATCACAGACAGAGAGCGATCACAGACAGAGAGCGATCACAGACAGAGAGCGATCACAGACAGAGAGAGATCACAGACAGAGAGAGATCGTAGACAGAGAGAGATCGTAGACAGAGAGAGATCGCAGATAGAGAGCGATCGCAGATAGAGAGCGATCGCAGACAGAGAGCGATCGTAGACAGAGAGAGATCACAGACAGGGAGAGATCACAGACAGGGAGAGATCACAGACAGGGAAAGATCGTAGACAGAGAGCGATCACAGACAGAGAGAGATCACAGACAGAGAGCGATCACAGACAGAGAGCGATCACAGACAGGGAGAGATCACAGACAGAGAGAGATCACAGACAGAGAGCGATCACAGACAGGGAGAGATCACAGACAGAGAGAGATCGTAGACAGAGAGCGATCACAGACAGAGAGCGATCACAGACAGAGAGAAATCACAGACAGAGAGAGATCGTAGACAGAGAGAGATCGCAGACAGAGAGCGATCGCAGACAGAGAGCGATCGCAGACAGAGAGAGATCGCAGACAGAGAGAGATCGCAGACAGAGAGCGATCGCAGACAGAGAGCGATCGCAGACAGAGAGAGATCGCAGACAGAGAGAGATCGCAGACAGAGAGCGATCGCAGACAGAGAGCGATCACAGACAGAGGGCGATCACAGACAGAGGGCGATCGTAGACAGAGAGCGATCGTAGAAAGAGAGCGATCGTAGAAAGAGAGCGATCGTAGACAGAGAGCGATCGTAGACAGAGAGCGATCGTAGACAGAGAGCGATCGTAGACAGAGAGCGATCACAGACAAGGAGCGATCACAGACAGAGAGCGATCGTAGACAGGGAGCGATCGTAGACAGGGAGCGATCGTAGACAGGGAGCGAACGTAGACAGGGAGCGATCGTAGACAGGGAGCGATCGTAGACAGGGAGCGATCGCAGACAGAGAGCAATTACAGACAGAGAGCGATCACAGACAGAGAGAGATCACAGACAGAGAGAGATCACAGACAGGGAGCGATCACAGACAGAGAGCGATCGTAGACAGAGAGCGATCGTAGACAGGGAGCGATCGTAGACAGGGAGCGATCGTAGACAGGGAGCGATCGCAGACAGGGAGCGATCGCAGACAGGGAGCGATCGCAGACAGGGAGCGATCGCAGACAGGGAGCGATCGCAGACAGGGAGCGATCGCAGACAGGGAGCGATCGCAGACAGGGAGCGATCGCAGACAGGGAGCGATCGCAGACAGAGAGGGATCGCAGACAGGGAGCGATCGCAGACAGGGAGCGATCGCAGACAGGGAGCGATCGCAGACAGGGAGAGATCGCAGACAGAGAGAGATCACAGACAGAGAGAGATCGTAGACAGAGAGCGATCACAGACAGAGAGCGATCACAGACAGAGAGCGATCACAGACAGAGAGAGATCACAGACAGAGAGAGATCGTAGACAGAGAGAGATCGTAGACAGAGAGAGATCGCAGACAGAGAGCGATCGCACACAGAGAGCGATCGCAGACAGAGAGCGATCGCAGACAGAGAGCGATCGCAGACAGAGAGCGATCGCAGACAGAGAGCGATCGCACACAGCGAGCGATCGCAGACAGAGAGCGATCGCAGACAGAGAGCGATCGCAGAGAGGGAGCGATCGCAGAGAGGGAGCGATCGCAGACAGGGAGCGATCGCAGACAGGGAGCGATCGCAGACAGGGATCGATCGCAGACAGAGAGCGATCGCAGACAGAGAGCGTTCGCAGACAGAGAGCGTTCGCAGACAGAGAGCGTTCGCAGACAGAGAGCGTTCGCAGACAGAGAGCGATCACAGACAGAGGGCGATCGTAGACAGAGAGCGATCGTAGAAAGAGAGCGATCGTACAAAGAGAGCGATCGCAGACAGAGAGCGATCGCAGACAGAGTGCGTTCGCAGACAGAAAGCGAACGCAGACAGAGAGCGATCACAGACAGAGGGCGATCGTAGAAAGAGAGAGATCGCAGACAGAGAGCAATCGCAGACAGAGAGCAATCGCAGACAGAGAGCGATCGCAGACAGAGAGCGAACGCAGACAGGGAGCGATCGCAGACAGGGAGCGATCGCAGACAGGGAGCGATCGCAGACAGGGAGCGATCGCAGACAGGGAGCGATCGCAGACAGGGAGCGATCGCAGACAGGGAGCGATCGCAGACAGGGAGCGATCGCAGACAGAGAGCGATCGCAGACAGAGTGCGTTCGCAGACAGAAAGCGAACGCAGACAGAGAGCGATCACAGACAGAGGGCGAGCGTAGACAGAGGGCGATCGTAGACAGAGAGCGATCGTATAAAGAGAGCGATCACAGACAGAGAGCGATCACAGACAGAGAGCAATCGTAGACAGAGAGCGATCACAGTCAGAGAGCGATCACAGTCAGAGAGCGATCACAGTCAGAAAGCGATCACAGTCAGGGAGCGATCACAGTCAGAGGGCGATCACAGTCAGAGGGCGATCACAGTCAGGGAGCGATCACAAACAGGGAGCGATCACAAACAGGGAGCGATCACAAACAGGGAGCGATCACAGACAGAGAGCGATCACAGACAGAGAGCGATCACAGACAGAGAGCGATCACAGACAGAGAGCGATCACAGACAGAGATCAATTACAGACAGAGAGCGATCGTAGAGAGAGAGAGATCACAGACAGAGAGAGATCACAGACAGAGAGTGATCACAGACAGGGAGAGATCACAGACAGAGAGAGATCACAGACAGAGAGAGATCACAGACAGAGAGAGATCGTAGACAGAGAGCGATCGCAGACAGGGAGCTATCGCAGACAGAGAGCGATAGCAGACAGGGAGCGATCGCAGACAAGGAGCGATCACAAACAGGGAGCGATCACAAACAGGGAGCGATCACAGACAGGGAGCGATCACAGACAGGGAGCGATCTCAGACAGGGAGCGATCAAAGACAGAGAGCGATCACAGACAGAGAGCGATCACAGACAGAGAGCGATCACAGACAGAGAGAAATCACAGACAGAGAGAGATCGTAGACAGAGAGCGATCGTAGACAGAGAGAGATCACAGACAGGGAGAGATCACAGACAGAGAGTGATCACAGATAAGGGAGAGATCACAGACAGAGAGAGATCGTAGACAGAGAGCGATCACAGACAGAGAGAGATCACAGACAGAGAGCGATCACAGACAGAGAGAGATCACAGACAGAGAGAGATCATAGACAGAGGGCGATCACAGACAGAGAGCGATCACAGACAGAGAGCGATCACAGACAGAGAGCGATCACAGACAGAGAGAAATCACAGACAGAGAGAGATCGTAGACAGAGAGAGATCGTAGACAGAGAGCGATCACAGACAGAGAGCGATCACAGACAGAGAGCGATCACAGACAGAGAGCGATCACAGACAGAGAGCGATCACAGACAGGGAGCGATCACAAACAGGGAGCGATCACAAACAGGGAGCGATCACAAACAGGGAGCGATCACAAACAGGGAGCGATCACAGACAGGGAGCGATCACAGACAGGGAGCGATCACAGACAGGGAGCGATCACAGACAGAGAGCGATCTCAGACAGGGAGCGATCACAGACAGGGAGCGATCACAGACAGAGAGCGATCTCAGACAGGGAGCGATCACAGACAGAGAGCGATCTCAGACAGGGAGCGATCACAGACAGGGAGCGATCACAGACAGAGAGCGATCTCAGACAGGGAGCGATCACAGACAGAGAGCGATCACAGACAGAGAGCGATCACAGACAGAGAGAAATCACAGACAGAGAGAAATCACAGACAGAGAGAGATCGTAGACAGAGAGAGATCGTAGACAGAGAGAGATCGCAGATAGAGAGCGATCGCAGACAGAGAGCGATCGTAGACAGAGAGAGATCACAGACAGGGAGAGATCACAGACAGGGAGAGATCACAGACAGGGAGAGATCGTAGACAGAGAGCGATCACAGACAGAGAGAGATCACAGACAGAGAGCGATCACAGACAGGGAGAGATCACAGACAGAGAGAGATCACAGACAGAGAGCGATCACAGACAGGGAGAGATCACAGACAGAGAGAGATCGTAGACAGAGAGCGATCACAGACAGAGAGCGATCACAGACAGAGAGCGATCACAGACAGAGAGCGATCACAGACAGAGAGAAATCACAGACAGAGAGAGATCGTAGACAGAGAGAGATCGCAGACAGAGAGCGATCGCAGACAGAGAGAGATCGCAGACAGAGAGAGATCGCAGACAGAGAGCGATCGCAGACAGAGAGCGATCGCAGACAGAGGGCGATCACAGACAGAGGGCGATCGTAGACAGAGAGCGATCGTAGAAAGAGAGCGATCGTAGAAAGAGAGCGATCGTAGAAAGAGAGCGATCGTAGACAGAGAGCGATCGTAGACAGGGAGCGATCGCAGACAGGGAGCGATCGCAGACAGGGAGCGATCGCAGACAGGGAGCGATCGCAGACAGGGAGCGATCGCAGACAGGGAGCGATCACAGACAGAGACCGATCGTAGACAGGGAGCGATCGTAGACAGAGAGCGATCGTAGAAAGAGAGCGATCGCAGACAGAGAGCGATCGCAGACAGAGAGCGATCGCACACAGAGAGCGATCGCACACAGAGAGCGATCGCAGACAGAGAGCGATCGCACACAGAGAGCGATCGCAGACAGAGAGCGATCGCACACAGAGAGCGATCGCACACAGAGAGCGATCGCACACAGAGAGCGATCGCAGACAGAGAGCGATCGCAGACAGAGAGCGATCGCAGACAGGGAGCGATCGCAGACAGGGAGCGATCGCAGACAGGGATCGATCGCAGACAGGGATCGATCGCAGACAGAGAGCGATCGCAGACAGAGAGCGTTCGCAGACAGAGAGCGTTCGCAGACAGAAAGCGAACGCAGACAGAGAGCGATCACAGACAGAGGGCGATCGTAGACAGAGAGCGATCGTAGAAAGAGAGCGATCGTACAAAGAGAGCGATCGCAGACAGAGAGCGATCGCAGACAGAGAGCGATCGCAGACAGAGAGCGATCGCAGACAGAGAGCGATCGCAGACAGAGAGCGTTCGCAGACAGAAAGCGATCGCAGACAGAGAGCGATCACAGACAGAGGGCGATCGTAGACAGAGAGCGATCGTAGAAAGAGAGCGATCACAGACAGAGAGCGATCACAGACAGAGAGCGATCACAGACAGAGAGCGATCACAGACAGAGAGCGATCACAGACAGAGAGCGATCACAGACAGAGAGCAATCGTAGACAGAGAGCGATCACAGTCAGAGAGCGATCGTAGACAGAGAGCGATCGTAGACAGAGAGCGATCACAGACAGAGAGCGATCACAGACAGAGAGCGATCACAGTCAGAGGGCGATCACAGTCAGGGAGCGATCACAGTCAGGGAGCGATCACAGACAGAGAGCGATCACAGTCAGAGAGCGATCACAGACAGAGAGCGATCACAGACAGAGAGCGATCACAGATAGAGAGAGATCACAGACAGAGAGAGATCGTAGACAGAGAGAGATCGCAGACAGAGAGCGATCGCAGACAGAGAGCGATCGCAGACAGAGAGCGATCGCACACAGAGAGTGATCGCACACAGAGAGCGATCGCAGACAGAGAGCGATCGCAGACAGAGAGCGATCGCAGACAGAGAGCGATCGCACACAGAGAGCGATCGCACACAGAGAGCGATCGCAGACAGAGAGCGATCGCAGACAGAGAGCGATCGCAGACAGAGAGCGATCGCACACAGAGAGCGATCGCAGACATGGAGCGATCGCAGACAGGGAGCGATCGCAGACAGGGAGCGATCGCAGACAGGGAGCGATCGCAGACAGGGAGCGATCGCAGACAGGGATCGATCGCAGACAGAGAGCGATCGCAGACAGAGAGCGTTCGCAGACAGAAAGCGAACGCAGACAGAGAGCGATCACAGACAGAGGGCGATCGTAGACAGAGAGCGATCGTAGAAAGAGAGCGATCGTACAAAGAGAGCGATCGCAGACAGAGAGCGATCGCAGACAGAGAGCGATCGCAGACAGAGAGCGATCGCAGACAGAGAGCGATCGCAGACAGAGAGCGTTCGCAGACAGAAAGCGATCGCAGACAGAGAGCGATCACAGACAGAGGGCGATCGTAGACAGAGAGCGATCGTAGAAAGAGAGCGATCACAGACAGAGAGCGATCACAGACAGAGAGCGATCACAGACAGAGAGCGATCACAGACAGAGAGCGATCACAGACAGAGAGCGATCACAGACAGAGAGCGATCACAGACAGAGAGCAATCGTAGACAGAGAGCGATCACAGTCAGAGAGCGATCGTAGACAGAGAGCGATCGTAGACAGAGAGCGATCACAGACAGAGAGCAATTACAGACAGAGAGCGATCGTAGACAGAGAGAGATCACAGACAGGGAGAGATCACAGACAGAGAGAGATCACAGACAGGGAGCGATCACAGACAGAGAGCGATCGTAGACAGAGAGCGATCGTAGACAGAGAGCGATCGTAGACAGGGAGCGATCGTAGACAGGGAGCGATCGCAGACAGGGAGCGATCGCAGACAGGGAGCGATCGCAGACAGGGAGCGATCGCAGACAGGGAGCGATCGCAGACAGGGAGCGATCGCAGACAGGGAGCGATCGCAGACAGGGAGCGATCGCAGACAGGGAGCGATCGCAGACAGGGAGCGATCGCAGACAGGGAGCGATCGTAGACAGAGAGCGATCGTAGAAAGAGAGCGATCGCAGACAGAGAGCGATCGCAGACAGAGAGCGATCGCAGACAGAGAGCGATCGCAGACAGAGAGCGATCGCACACAGAGAGCGATCGCACACAGAGAGCGATCGCAGACAGAGAGCGATTGCACACAGAGAGCGATCGCAGACAGAGAGCGATCGCACACAGAGAGCGATCGCACACAGAGAGCGATCGCAGACAGAGAGCGATCGCAGACAGAGAGCGATCGCAGACAGAGAGCGATCGCAGACAGGGAGCGATCGCAGACAGGGAGCGATCGCAGACAGGGATCGATCGCAGACAGGGATCGATCGCAGACAGAGAGCGATCGCAGACAGAGAGCGTTCGCAGACAGAGAGCGTTCGCAGACAGAAAGCGAACGCAGACAGAGAGCGATCACAGACAGAGGGCGATCGTAGACAGAGAGCGATCGTAGAAAGAGAGCGATCGTACAAAGAGAGCGATCGCAGACAGAGAGCGATCGCAGACAGAGAGCGATCGCAGACAGAGAGCGTTCGCAGACAGAAAGCGTTCGCAGACAGAAAGCGATCGCAGACAGAGAGCGATCACAGACAGAGGGCGATCGTAGACAGAGAGCGATCACAGACAGAGAGCGATCACAGACAGAGAGCGATCACAGACAGAGAGCAATCGTAGACAGAGAGCGATCACAGTCAGAGAGCGATCGTAGACAGAGAGCGATCACAGACAGAGAGCGATCACAGTCAGAGGGCGATCACAGTCAGGGAGCGATCACAGTCAGGGAGCGATCACAGACAGAGAGCGATCACAGTCAGAGAGCGATCACAGACAGAGAGCGATCACAGACAGAGAGCGATCACAGACAGAGAGAGATCACAGACCGAGAGAGATCGTAGACAGAGAGAGATCGCAGACAGAGAGAGATCGCAGACAGAGAGCGATCGCAGACAGAGAGCGATCGCACACAGAGAGCGATCGCACACAGAGAGCGATCGCACACAGAGAGCGATCGCAGACAGAGAGCGATCGCAGACAGAGAGCGATCACAGTCAGAGGGCGATCACAGTCAGGGAGCGATCACAGTCAGAGGGCGATCACAGTCAGGGAGCGATCACAGTCAGGGAGCGATCACAGACAGAGAGCGATCACAGTCAGAGAGCGATCACAGACAGAGAGCGATCACAGACAGAGAGCGATCACAGACAGAGAGAGATCACAGACAGAGAGAGATCGTAGACAGAGAGAGATCGCAGACAGAGAGAGATCGCAGACAGAGAGCGATCGCAGACAGAGAGCGATCGCACACAGAGAGCGATCGCACACAGAGAGCGATCGCACACAGAGAGCGATCGCAGACAGAGAGCGATCGCAGACAGAGAGCGATCGCACACAGAGAGCGATCGCAGACAGAGAGCGATCGCAGACAGAGAGCGATCGCAGACAGAGAGCGATCGCAGACAGAGAGCGATCGCAGACAGAGAGCGATCGCAGACAGAGAGCGATCGCAGACAGGGAGCGATCGCAGACAGGGAGCGATCGCAGACAGGGAGCGATCGCAGACAGGGATCGATCGCAGACAGAGAGCGATCGCAGACAGAGAGCGTTCGCAGACAGAAAGCGAACGCAGACAGAGAGCGATCACAGACAGAGGGCGATCGTAGACAGAGAGCGATCGTAGAAAGAGAGCGATCGTACAAAGAGAGCGATCGCAGACAGAGAGCGATCGCAGACAGAGAGCGATCGCAGACAGAGAGCGATCGCAGACAGAGAGCGTTCGCAGACAGAAAGCGATCGCAGACAGAGAGCGATCACAGACAGAGGGCGATCGTAGACAGAGAGCGATCGTAGAAAGAGAGCGATCACAGACAGAGAGCGATCACAGACAGAGAGCGATCACAGACAGAGAGCGATCACAGACAGAGAGCGATCACAGACAGAGAGCAATCGTAGACAGAGAGCGATCACAGTCAGAGAGCGATCGTAGACAGAGAGCGATCACAGACAGAGAGCGATCACAGTCAGAGGGCGATCACAGTCAGGGAGCGATCACAGTCAGGGAGCGATCACAGACAGAGAGCGATCACAGTCAGAGAGCGATCACAGACAGAGAGCGATCACAGACAGAGAGCGATCACAGACAGAGAGAGATCACAGACAGAGAGAGATCGTAGACAGAGAGAGATCGCAGACAGAGAGCGATCGCAGACAGAGAGCGATCGCACACAGAGAGCGATCGCACACAGAGAGCGATCGCAGACAGAGAGCGATCGCAGACAGAGAGCGATCGCAGACAGAGAGCGATCGCAGACAGAGAGCGATCGCAGACAGAGAGCGATCGCAGACAGAGAGCGATCGCAGACAGAGAGCGATCGCAGACAGAGAGCGATCGCAGACAGAGAGCGATCGCAGACAGAGAGCGATCGCAGACAGAGAGCGATCGCAGACAGAGAGCGATCGCAGACAGGGAGCGATCGCAGACAGGGAGCGATCGCAGACAGGGAGCGATCGCAGACAGGGATCGATCGCAGACAGAGAGCGATCGCAGACAGAGAGCGTTCGCAGACAGAGAGCGTTCGCAGACAGAAAGCGAACGCAGACAGAGAGCGATCACAGACAGAGGGCGATCGTAGACAGAGAGCGATGGTAGAAAGAGAGCGATCGTACAAAGAGAGCGATCGCAGACAGAGAGCGATCGCAGACAGAGAGCGATCGCAGACAGAGAGCGATCGCAGACAGAGAGCGATCGCAGACAGAGAGCGTTCGCAGACAGAAAGCGATCGCAGACAGAGAGCGATCACAGACAGAGGGCGATCACAGACAGAGGGCGATCGTAGACAGAGGGCGATCGTAGACAGAGAGCGATCACAGACAGAGAGCGATCACAGACAGAGAGCGATCACAGACAGAGAGCGATCACAGACAGAGAGCGATCACAGACAGAGAGCGATCACAGACAGAGAGCGATCACAGACAGAGAGCGATCACAGACAGAGAGCGATCACAGACAGAGAGAGATCGTAGACAGAGAGAGATCGTAGACAGAGAGAGATCGCAGACAGAGAGAGATCGCAGACAGAGAGCGATCGCAGACAGAGAGCGATCGCACACAGAGAGCGATCGCACACAGAGAGCGATCGCAGACAGAGAGCGATCGCAGACAGAGAGCGATCGCACACAGAGAGCGATCGCACACAGAGAGCGATCGCACACAGAGAGCGATCGCAGACAGAGAGCGATCGCAGACAGAGAGCGATCGCAGACAGAGAGCGATCGCAGACAGAGAGCGATCGCAGACAGGGAGCGATCGCAGACAGGGAGCGATCGCAGACAGGGATCGATCGCAGACAGAGAGCGATCGCAGACAGAGAGCGATCGCAGACAGAGAGCGTTCGCAGACAGAAAGCGATCGCAGACAGAGAGCGATCACAGACAGAGGGCGATCACAGACAGAGGGCGATCGTAGACAGAGAGCGATCGTAGAAAGAGAGCGATCACAGACAGAGAGCGATCACAGACAGAGAGCGATCACAGACAGAGAGCGATCACAGACAGAGAGCGATCACAGACAGAGAGCGATCACAGACAGAGAGCGATCACAGACAGAGAGCGATCACAGACAGAGAGCGATCACAGACAGAGAGCGATCACAGACAGAGAGAGATCGTAGACAGAGAGAGATCGTAGACAGAGAGAGATCGCAGACAGAGAGCGATCGCACACAGAGAGCGATCGCACACAGAGAGCGATCGCACACAGAGAGCGATCGCAGACAGAGAGCGATCGCACACAGAGAGCGATCGCACACAGAGAGCGATCGCACACAGAGAGCGATCGCACACAGAGAGCGATCGCACACAGAGAGCGATCGCAGACAGAGAGCGATCGCAGACAGAGAGGGATCGCAGACAGAGAGCGATCGCAGACAGGGAGCGATCGCAGACAGGGAGCGATCGCAGACAGGGATCGATCGCAGACAGAGAGCGATCGCAGACAGAGAGCGATCGCAGACAGAGAGCGTTCGCAGACAGAAAGCGATCGCAGACAGAGAGCGATCACAGACAGAGGGCGATCGTAGACAGAGAGCGATCGTAGACAGAGAGCGATCGTAGAAAGAGAGCGATCACAGACAGAGAGCGATCACAGACAGAGAGCAATCGTAGACAGAGAGCGATCACAGTCAGAGAGCGATCACAGACAGAGAGCGATCACAGTCAGACGGCGATCACAGTGAGGGAGCGATCACAGACAGAGAGCGATCACAGACAGAGAGTGATCACAGACAGAGGGCGATCACAGTCAGGGAGCGATCACAGACAGAGAGCGATCACAAACAGGGAGCGATCACAGTCAGAGAGCGATCACAGACAGAGAGCGATCGTAGACAGAGAGCGATCGTAGACAGAGAGCGATCGTAGACAGAGAGCGATCACAGACAGAGAGCGATCACAGTCAGAGGGCGATCACAGTCAGGGAGCGATCACAGTCAGGGAGCGATCACAGTCAGGGAGCGATCACAGACAGAGAGCGATCACAGTCAGAGAGCGATCACAGACAGAGAGCGATCACAGTCAGAGGGCGAACACAGTCAGGGAGCGATCACAGACAGAGAGCGATCACAGTCAGGGAGCGATCACAGACAGAGAGCGATCACAAACAGGGAGCGATCACAGACAGAGAGCGATCACAGACAGAGAGCGATCACAGACAGAGAGCGATCACAAACAGGGAGCGAACACAGACAGAGAGCGATCACAGACAGAGAGCAATCGTAGACAGAGAGCGATCACAGTCAGAGAGCGATCACAGACAGAGAGCGATCACAGTCAGAGGGCGATCACAGTCAGGGAGCGATCACAGACAGAGAGTGATCACAGACAGAGGGCGATCACAGACAGGGAGCGATCACAGACAGAGAGCGATCACAAACAGGGAGCGCTCATAGACAGAGAGCGATCACAGACAGAGATCAATTACAGACAGAGAGCGATCGTAGAGAGAGAGAGATCACAGACAGAGAGTGATCACAGACAGGGAGAGATCACAGACAGAGAGAGATCACAGACAGAGAGAGATCACAGACAGAGAGAGATCGTAGACAGAGAGCGATCGCAGACAGTGAGCGATCGCAGACAGAGAGCGACCGCAGACAGGGAGCGATCGCAGACAGGGAGCGATCACAAACAGGGAGCGATCACAGACAGGGAGCGATCACAGACAGGGAGCGATCACAGACAGGGAGCGATCACAGACAGAGAGCGATCACAGACAGAGAGCGATCACAGACAGAGAGCGATCACAGACAGAGAGCGATCACAGACAGAGAGCGATCACAGAGAGAGAGAGATCGTAGACAGAGAGCGATCGTAGACAGAGAGCGATCACAGACAGAGAGAGATCGTAGACAGAGAGCGATCGTAGACAGAGAGAGATCACAGACAGGGAGAGATCACAGACAGAGAGTGATCACAGACAGGGAGAGATCACAGACAGAGAGAGATCGTAGACAGGGAGAGATCACAGACAGAGAGAGATCACAGACAGAGAGAGATCGCAGACAGAGAGCGATCGCAGACAGAGAGCGATCGCAGACAGAGAGCGATCGCACACAGAGAGAAATCACAGACAGAGAGAGATCGTAGACAGAGAGAGATCGTAGACAGGGAGCGATCGCAGACAGGGAGCGATCGCAGACAGGGAGCGATCGCAGACAGGGAGCGATCGCAGACAGGGAGCGATCGCAGACAGGGAGCGATCGCAGACAGGGAGCGATCGCAGACAGGGAGCGATCGCAGACAGGGAGCGATCGCAGACAGGGAGCGATCGCAGACAGGGAGCGATCGCAGACAGAGAGCGATCGCAGACAGAGAGCGATCGCAGACAGAGAGCGATCGCAGACAGAGGGCGATCACAGACAGAGGGCGATCACAGACAGAGAGCGATCACAGACAGAGGGCGATCACAGACAGAGAGCGATCACAGACAGAGAGCGATCACAGACAGAGAGAAATCACAGACAGAGAGAGATCGTAGACAGAGAGAGATCGTAGACAGAGAGCGATCGCAGACAGAGAGCGATCGCAGACAGAGAGCGATCGCAGACAGAGAGCGATCGCAGACAGAGAGCGATCGCAGACAGAGAGCGATCGCAGACAGGGAGCGATCGCAGACAGAGAGCGATCGCAGACAGGGAGCGATCGCAGACAGAGAGCGATCACAGACAGAGAGAAATCACAGACAGAGAGAGATCGTAGACAGAGAGAGATCGTAGACAGAGAGAGATCGCAGACAGAGAGCGATCGCAGACAGAGAGCGATCGCAGACAGAGAGCGATCGCAGACAGAGAGCGATCGCAGACAGAGAGCGATCGCAGACAGAGAGCGATCGCAGACAGGGAGCGATCGCAGACAGAGAGCGATCGCAGACAGGGAGCGATCGCAGACAGAGAGCGATCGCAGACAGAGAGCAATCGCAGACAGAAAGCGAACGCAGACAGAGAGCGATCGCAGACATAGGGCGATCGTAGACAGAGGGCGATCGTAGACAGAGAGCGATCGTAGAAAGAGAGCGATCGCAGACAGGGAGCGATCGCAGACAGAGAGCGATCGCAGACAGAGAGCAATCGCAGACAGAAAGCGAACGCAGACAGAGAGCGATCGCAGACATAGGGCGATCGTAGACAGAGGGCGATCGTAGACAGAGAGCGATCGTAGAAAGAGAGCGATCACAGACAGAGAGCGATCGTAGAAAGAGAGCGATCACAGACAGAGAGCGATCGTAGACAGAGAGCGATCGTAGACAGAGAGCGATCACAGACAGAGAGCGATCACAGACAGAGAGCGATCACAGTCAGGGAGCGATCACAGACAGAGGGCGATCACAGTCAGGGAGCGATCACAGACAGAGGGCGATCACAGTCAGGGAGCGATCACAGACAGAGGGCGATCACAGTCAGGGAGCGATCACAGACAGAGGGCGATCACAGTCAGGGAGCGATCACAGACAGAGGGCGATCACAGTCAGGGAGCGATCACAGACAGAGGGCGATCACAGTCAGGGAGCGATCACAGACAGGGAGCGATCAAAGACAGAGAGCGATCACAGTCAGGGAGCGATCGTAGACAGAGAGCGATCGCAGACAGAGAGCGATCGTAGACAGAGGGCGATCGTAGACAGAGGGCGATCGTAGACAGAGAGCGATCGTAGAAAGAGAGCGATCACAGACAGAGAGCGATCACAGACAGAGAGCGATCGTAGACAGAGAGCGATCACAGACAGAGAGCGATCACAGACAGAGAGCGATCACAGACAGAGAGCGATCACAGACAGAGAGCGATCACAGTCAGGGAGCGATCACAGACAGAGGGCGATCACAGTCAGGGAGCGATCACAGACAGAGGGCGATCACAGTCAGGGAGCGATCACAGTCAGGGAGCGAACACAGACAGAGAGCGATCACAGACAGAGAGCAATCGTAGACAGAGAGCGATCACAGTCAGAGAGCGATCACAGACAGAGAGCGATCACAGTCAGAGGGCGATCACAGTCAGGGAGCGATCACAGACAGAGAGTGATCACAGACAGAGGGCGATCACAGACAGGGAGCGATCACAGACAGAGAGCGATCACAAACAGGGAGCGCTCATAGACAGAGAGCGATCACAGACAGAGATCAATTACAGACAGAGAGCGATCGTAGAGAGAGAGAGATCACAGACAGAGAGTGATCACAGACAGGGAGAGATCACAGACAGAGAGAGATCACAGACAGAGAGAGATCACAGACAGAGAGAGATCGTAGACAGAGAGCGATCGCAGACAGAGAGCGACCGCAGACAGGGAGCGATCGCAGACAGGGAGCGATCACAAACAGGGAGCGATCACAGACAGGGAGCGATCACAGACAGGGAGCGATCACAGACAGGGAGCGATCACAGACAGAGAGCGATCACAGACAGAGAGCGATCACAGACAGAGAGCGATCACAGACAGAGAGCGATCACAGAGAGAGAGAGATCGCAGACAGAGAGCGATCGCAGACAGAGAGCGATCGCAGACAGAGAGCGATCGCAGACAGAGAGCGATCGCAGACAGAGGGCGATCACAGACAGAGGGCGATCACAGACAGAGAGCGATCACAGACAGAGGGCGATCACAGACAGAGAGCGATCACAGACAGAGAGCGATCACAGACAGAGAGAAATCACAGACAGAGAGAAATCACAGACAGAGAGAGATCGTAGACAGAGAGAGATCGTAGACAGAGAGAGATCGCAGACAGAGAGCGATCGCAGACAGAGAGCGATCGCAGACAGAGAGCGATCGCAGACAGAGAGCGATCGCAGACAGAGAGCGATCGCAGACAGGGAGCGATCGCAGACAGAGAGCGATCGCAGACAGGGAGCGATCGCAGACAGAGAGCGATCGCAGACAGAGAGCAATCGCAGACAGAAAGCGAACGCAGACAGAGAGCGATCGCAGACATAGGGCGATCGTAGACAGAGGGCGATCGTAGACAGAGGGCGATCGTAGACAGAGAGCGATCGTAGAAAGAGAGCGATCACAGACAGAGAGCGATCGTAGAAAGAGAGCGATCACAGACAGAGAGCGATCGTAGACAGAGAGCGATCGTAGACAGAGAGCGATCACAGACAGAGAGCGATCACAGACAGAGAGCGATCACAGTCAGGGAGCGATCACAGACAGAGGGCGATCACAGTCAGGGAGCGATCACAGACAGAGGGCGATCACAGTCAGGGAGCGATCACAGACAGAGGGCGATCACAGTCAGGGAGCGATCACAGACAGGGAGCGATCAAAGACAGAGAGCGATCACAGTCAGGGAGCGATCGTAGACAGAGAGCGATCGCAGACAGAGAGCGATCGTAGACAGAGGGCGATCGTAGACAGAGGGCGATCGTAGACAGAGAGCGATCGTAGAAAGAGAGCGATCACAGACAGAGAGCGATCACAGACAGAGAGCGATCGTAGACAGAGAGCGATCACAGACAGAGAGCGATCACAGACAGAGAGCGATCACAGACAGAGAGCGATCACAGACAGAGAGCGATCACAGTCAGGGAGCGATCACAGACAGAGGGCGATCACAGTCAGGGAGCGATCACAGACAGAGGGCGATCACAGTCAGGGAGCGATCACAGTCAGGGAGCGATCACAGACAGAGGGCGATCACAGACAGGGAGCGATCACAGACAGAGAGCGATCACAGTCAGGGAGCGATCACAGACAGAGGGCGATCACAGACAGAGAGCGATCACAGACAGAGGGCGATCACAGACAGGGAGCGATCACAGACAGAGAGCGATCACAGACAGGGAGCGATCACAGACAGGAGGGAGCGATCACAGACAGAGAGCGATCACAGACAGAGAGCGATCGTAGACAGAGAGCGATCGTAGACAGAGAGCGATCGTAGACAGAGAGCGATCACAGACAGAGAGCGATCTCAGACAGAGAGCGATCTCAGACAGAGATTGATCGCAGACAGAGAGCGATCGCAGACAGAGAGCGATCGCAGACAGAGAGCGATCACAGACAGAGATTGATCGTAGACAGAGAGCGATCACAGACAGGGAGCGATCACAGACAGGGAGCGATCGCAGACAGAGAGCGATCACAGACCGAGAGAGATCACAGACAGAGAGAGATCACAGACAGTGAGCGATCGTAGACAGGTTTTCGATCGTAGACAGTGAGCGATCACAGACAGGGAGCGATCACAGACCGGGAGCGATCACAGACAGGGAGCGATCGCAGATAGAGAGCGATCGCAGACAGGGAGCGATTGCAGACAGAGATTGATCGTAGACAGAGAGCGATCACAGACAGGGAGCGATCACAGACCGGGAGCGATCACAGACAGGGAGCGATCGCAGATAGAGAGCGATCGCAGACAGGGAGCGATCGCAGACAGAGAGCGATCACAGACAGAGAGAGATCACAGACAGAGAGAGATCACAGACAGAGAGAGATCGTAGACAGAGAGCGATCACAGACAGAGAGCGATCACAGACAGAGAGCGATCACAGACAGAGAGCGATCACAGACAGAGAGCGATCACAGACAGAGAGCGATCACAGACAGAGAGAGATCGTAGACAGAGAGAGATCGCAGACAGAGAGCGATCGCAGACAGAGAGCGATCGCACACAGAGAGCGATCGCACACAGAGAGCGATCGCAGACAGAGAGCGATCGCAGACAGAGAGCGATCGCAGACAGAGAGCGATCGCACACAGAGAGCGATCGCACACAGAGAGCGATCGCAGACAGAGAGCGATCGCAGACAGAGAGCGATCGCAGACAGGGAGCGATCGCAGACAGGGAGCGATCGCAGACAGGGATCGATCGCAGACAGAGAGCGATCGCAGACAGAGAGCGTTCGCAGACAGAGAGCGTTCGCAGACAGAAAGCGAACGCAGACAGAGAGCGATCACAGACAGAGGGCGATCGTAGACAGAGAGCGATCGTAGACAGAGAGCGATCGTAGACAGAGAGCGATCGTAGAAAGAGAGCGATCGTACAAAGAGAGCGATCGCAGACAGAGAGCGATCGCAGACAGAGAGCGATCGCAGACAGAGAGCGATCGCAGACAGAGAGCGATCGCAGACAGAGAGCGTTCGCAGACAGAAAGCGATCGCAGACAGAGAGCGATCGCAGACAGAGGGCGATCGTAGACAGAGAGCGATCGTAGAAAGAGAGCGATCACAGACAGAGAGCGATCACAGACAGAGAGCAATCGTAGACAGAGAGCGATCACAGTCAGAGAGCGATCGTAGACAGAGAGCGATCGTAGACAGAGAGCGATCGTAGACAGAGAGCGATCACAGACAGAGAGCGATCACAGACAGAGAGCGATCACAGTCAGAGGGCGATCACAGTCAGAGGGCGATCACAGTCAGGGAGCGATCACAGTCAGGGAGCGATCACAGACAGAGAGCGATCACAGACAGAGAGCGATCACAGTCAGAGAGCGATCACAGACAGAGAGCGATCACAGACAGAGAGCGATCACAGACAGAGAGCGATCACAGACAGAGAGCGATCACAGACAGAGAGCGATCACAGACAGAGAGAGATCACAGACAGAGAGAGATCACAGACAGAGAGAGATCGTAGACAGAGAGAGATCGCAGACAGAGAGCGATCGCACACAGAGAGCGATCGCACACAGAGAGCGATCGCAGACAGAGAGCGATCGCAGACAGAGAGCGATCGCAGACAGAGAGCGATCGCAGACAGAGAGCGATCGCAGACAGAGAGCGATCGCACACAGAGAGCGATCGCAGACAGAGAGCGATCGCAGACAGAGAGCGATCGCAGACAGAGAGCGATCGCACACAGAGAGCGATCGCAGACAGAGAGCGATCGCAGACAGAGAGCGATCGCAGACAGGGAGCGATCGCAGACAGGGAGCGATCGCAGACAGAGAGCGTTCGCAGACAGAGAGCGTTCGCAGACAGAAAGCGAACGCAGACAGAGAGCGATCACAGACAGAGGGCGATCGTAGACAGAGAGCGATCGTAGAAAGAGAGCGATCGTACAAAGAGAGCGATCGCAGACAGAGAGCGATCGCAGACAGAGAGCGATCGCAGACAGAGAGCGTTCGCAGACAGAAAGCGATCGCAGACAGAGAGCGATCACAGACAGAGGGCGATCGTAGACAGAGGGCGATCGTAGACAGAGAGCGATCGTAGAAAGAGAGCGATCACAGACAGAGAGCGATCACAGACAGAGAGCGATCACAGACAGAGAGCAATCGTAGACAGAGAGCGATCACAGACAGAGAGCGATCACAGACAGAGAGCGATCACAGACAGAGAGCGATCACAGACAGAGAGCGATCACAGACAGAGAGCGATCACAGACAGAGAGAGATCACAGACAGAGAGAGATCGTAGACAGAGAGAGATCGCAGACAGAGAGCGATCGCACACAGAGAGCGATCGCACACAGAGAGCGATCGCACACAGAGAGCGATCGCAGACAGAGAGCGATCGCAGACAGAGAGCGATCGCACACAGAGAGCGATCGCAGACAGAGAGCGATCGCAGACAGAGAGCGATCGCAGACAGGGAGCGATCGCAGACAGGGAGCGATCGCAGACAGGGAGCGATCGCAGACAGGGATCGATCGCAGACAGGGATCGATCGCAGACAGAGAGCGATCGCAGACAGAGAGCGATCGCAGACAGAGAGCGTTCGCAGACAGAAAGCGATCGCAGACAGAGAGCGATCACAGACAGAGGGCGATCGTAGACAGAGAGCGATCGTAGACAGAGAGCGATCGTAGAAAGAGAGCGATCACAGACAGAGAGCGATCACAGACAGAGAGCAATCGTAGACAGAGAGCGATCACAGTCAGAGAGCGATCACAGACAGAGAGCGATCACAGTCAGACGGCGATCACAGTGAGGGAGCGATCACAGACAGAGAGCGATCACAGACAGAGAGTGATCACAGACAGAGGGCGATCACAGTCAGGGAGCGATCACAGACAGAGAGCGATCACAAACAGGGAGCGATCACAGTCAGAGAGCGATCACAGACAGGGAGCGATCACAGACAGAGAGCGATCGTAGACAGAGAGCGATCGTAGACAGAGAGCGATCACAGACAGAGAGCGATCACAGTCAGAGGGCGATCACAGTCAGGGAGCGATCACAGTCAGGGAGCGATCACAGTCAGGGAGCGATCACAGACAGAGAGCGATCACAGTCAGAGAGCGATCACAGACAGAGAGCGATCACAGTCAGAGGGCGAACACAGTCAGGGAGCGATCACAGACAGAGAGCGATCACAAACAGGGAGCGATCACAGACAGAGAGCGATCACAGTCAGGGAGCGATCACAGACAGAGAGCGATCACAAACAGGGAGCGATCACAGACAGAGAGCGATCACAGTCAGGGAGCGATCACAGACAGAGAGCGATCACAAACAGGGAGCGATCACAGACAGAGAGCGATCACAGACAGAGAGCGATCACAAACAGGGAGCGATCACAGACATGGAGCGATCGTGGACAGAGAGCGAACACAGACAGAGAGCGATCACAGACAGAGAGCAATCGTAGACAGAGAGCGATCACAGTCAGAGAGCGATCACAGACAGAGAGCGATCACAGTCAGAGGGCGATCACAGTCAGGGAGCGATCACAGACAGAGAGTGATCACAGACAGAGGGCGATCACAGACAGGGAGCGATCACAGACAGAGAGCGATCACAAACAGGGAGCGCTCATAGACAGAGAGCGATCACAGACAGAGATCAATTACAGACAGAGAGCGATCGTAGAGAGAGAGAGATCACAGACAGAGAGTGATCACAGACAGGGAGAGATCACAGACAGAGAGAGATCGTAGACAGAGAGAGATCGTAGACAGAGAGAGATCGTAGACAGAGAGCGATCGCAGACAGTGAGCGATCGCAGACAGTGAGCGATCGCAGACAGGGAGCGACCGCAGACAGGGAGCGATCGCAGACAGGGAGCGATCGCAGACAGGGAGCGATCACAGACAGAGAGCGATCACAGACAGAGAGCGATCACAGACAGAGAGCGATCACAGACAGAGAGAGATCGTAGACAGAGAGCGATCGTAGACAGAGAGCGATCACAGACAGAGAGAGATCGTAGACAGAGAGCGATCGTAGACAGAGAGAGATCACAGACAGGGAGAGATCACAGACAGAGAGTGATCACAGACAGGGAGAGATCACAGACAGAGAGAGATCGTAGACAGAGAGAGATCGTAGACAGGGAGAGATCACAGACAGAGAGAGATCGCAGACAGAGAGCGATCGCAGACAGAGAGCGATCGCAGACAGAGAGCGATCGCACACAGAGAGAAATCACAGACAGAGAGAGATCGTAGACAGAGAGATCGTAGACAGGGAGCGATCGCAGACAGGGAGCGATCGCAGACAGGGAGCGATCGCAGACAGGGAGCGATCGCAGACAGGGAGCGATCGCAGACAGGGAGCGATCGCAGACAGGGAGCGATCGCAGACAGGGAGCGATCGCAGACAGGGAGCGATCGCAGACAGGGAGCGATCGCAGACAGGGAGCGATCGCAGACAGGGAGCGATCGCAGACAGAGAGCGATCGCAGACAGAGAGCGATCGCAGACAGAGAGCGATCGCAGACAGAGAGCGATCGCAGACAGAGAGCGATCACAGACAGAGAGCGATCACAGACAGAGGGCGATCACAGACAGAGAGCGATCACAGACAGAGGGCGATCACAGACAGAGAGCGATCACAGACAGAGAGCGATCACAGACAGAGAGAAATCACAGACAGAGAGAGATCGTAGACAGAGAGAGATCGTAGACAGAGAGAGATCGCAGACAGAGAGCGATCGCAGACAGAGAGCGATCGCAGACAGAGAGCGATCGCAGACAGAGAGCGATCGCAGACAGAGAGCGATCGCAGACAGAGAGCGATCGCAGACAGGGAGCGATCGCAGACAGGGAGCGATCGCAGACAGAGAGCGATCGCAGACAGGGAGCGATCGCAGACAGAGAGCGATCGCAGACAGAGAGCGATCGCAGACAGAAAGCGAACGCAGACAGAGAGCGATCGCAGACATAGGGCGATCGTAGACAGAGGGCGATCGTAGACAGAGAGCGATCGTAGAAAGAGAGCGATCACAGACAGAGAGCGATCGTAGAAAGAGAGCGATCACAGACAGAGAGCGATCACAGACAGAGAGCGATCGTAGACAGAGAGCGATCACAGACAGAGAGCGATCACAGACAGAGAGCGATCACAGTCAGGGAGCGATCACAGACAGAGGGCGATCACAGTCAGGGAGCGATCACAGACAGAGGGCGATCACAGTCAGGGAGCGATCACAGACAGAGGGCGATCACAGTCAGGGAGCGATCACAGACAGAGGGCGATCACAGTCAGGGAGCGATCACAGACAGGGAGCGATCAAAGACAGAGAGCGATCACAGTCAGGGAGCGATCGTAGTCAGGGAGCGATCGTAGACAGAGAGCGATCGCAGACAGAGAGCGATCGTAGACAGAGGGCGATCGTAGACAGAGGGCGATCGTAGACAGAGAGCGATCGTAGACAGAGAGCGATCGTAGAAAGAGAGCGATCACAGACAGAGAGCGATCACAGACAGAGAGCAATCGTAGACAGAGAGCGATCACAGTCAGAGAGCGATCACAGACAGAGAGCGATCACAGTCAGACGGCGATCACAGTGAGGGAGCGATCACAGACAGAGAGCGATCACAGACAGAGAGTGATCACAGACAGAGGGCGATCACAGTCAGGGAGCGATCACAGACAGAGAGCGATCACAAACAGGGAGCGATCACAGTCAGAGAGCGATCACAGACAGGGAGCGATCACAGACAGAGAGCGATCGTAGACAGAGAGCGATCGTAGACAGAGAGCGATCACAGACAGAGAGCGATCACAGTCAGAGGGCGATCACAGTCAGGGAGCGATCACAGTCAGGGAGCGATCACAGTCAGGGAGCGATCACAGACAGAGAGCGATCACAGTCAGAGAGCGATCACAGACAGAGAGCGATCACAGTCAGAGGGCGAACACAGTCAGGGAGCGATCACAGACAGAGAGCGATCACAAACAGGGAGCGATCACAGACAGAGAGCGATCACAGTCAGGGAGCGATCACAGACAGAGAGCGATCACAAACAGGGAGCGATCACAGACAGAGAGCGATCACAGTCAGGGAGCGATCACAGACAGAGAGCGATCACAAACAGGGAGCGATCACAGACAGAGAGCGATCACAGACAGAGAGCGATCACAAACAGGGAGCGATCACAGACATGGAGCGATCGTGGACAGAGAGCGAACACAGACAGAGAGCGATCACAGACAGAGAGCAATCGTAGACAGAGAGCGATCACAGTCAGAGAGCGATCACAGACAGAGAGCGATCACAGTCAGAGGGCGATCACAGTCAGGGAGCGATCACAGACAGAGAGTGATCACAGACAGAGGGCGATCACAGACAGGGAGCGATCACAGACAGAGAGCGATCACAAACAGGGAGCGCTCATAGACAGAGAGCGATCACAGACAGAGATCAATTACAGACAGAGAGCGATCGTAGAGAGAGAGAGATCACAGACAGAGAGTGATCACAGACAGGGAGAGATCACAGACAGAGAGAGATCGTAGACAGAGAGAGATCGTAGACAGAGAGAGATCGTAGACAGAGAGCGATCGCAGACAGTGAGCGATCGCAGACAGTGAGCGATCGCAGACAGGGAGCGACCGCAGACAGGGAGCGATCGCAGACAGGGAGCGATCGCAGACAGGGAGCGATCACAGACAGAGAGCGATCACAGACAGAGAGCGATCACAGACAGAGAGCGATCACAGACAGAGAGAGATCGTAGACAGAGAGCGATCGTAGACAGAGAGCGATCACAGACAGAGAGAGATCGTAGACAGAGAGCGATCGTAGACAGAGAGAGATCACAGACAGGGAGAGATCACAGACAGAGAGTGATCACAGACAGGGAGAGATCACAGACAGAGAGAGATCGTAGACAGAGAGAGATCGTAGACAGGGAGAGATCACAGACAGAGAGAGATCGCAGACAGAGAGCGATCGCAGACAGAGAGCGATCGCAGACAGAGAGCGATCGCACACAGAGAGAAATCACAGACAGAGAGAGATCGTAGACAGAGAGATCGTAGACAGGGAGCGATCGCAGACAGGGAGCGATCGCAGACAGGGAGCGATCGCAGACAGGGAGCGATCGCAGACAGGGAGCGATCGCAGACAGGGAGCGATCGCAGACAGGGAGCGATTGCAGACAGGGAGCGATCGCAGACAGGGAGCGATCGCAGACAGGGAGCGATCGCAGACAGGGAGCGATCGCAGACAGGGAGCGATCGCAGACAGAGAGCGATCGCAGACAGAGAGCGATCGCAGACAGAGAGCGATCGCAGACAGAGAGCGATCGCAGACAGAGAGCGATCACAGACAGAGAGCGATCACAGACAGAGGGCGATCACAGACAGAGAGCGATCACAGACAGAGGGCGATCACAGACAGAGAGCGATCACAGACAGAGAGCGATCACAGACAGAGAGAAATCACAGACAGAGAGAGATCGTAGACAGAGAGAGATCGTAGACAGAGAGAGATCGCAGACAGAGAGCGATCGCAGACAGAGAGCGATCGCAGACAGAGAGCGATCGCAGACAGAGAGCGATCGCAGACAGAGAGCGATCGCAGACAGAGAGCGATCGCAGACAGGGAGCGATCGCAGACAGGGAGCGATCGCAGACAGAGAGCGATCGCAGACAGGGAGCGATCGCAGACAGAGAGCGATCGCAGACAGAGAGCGATCGCAGACAGAAAGCGAACGCAGACAGAGAGCGATCGCAGACATAGGGCGATCGTAGACAGAGGGCGATCGTAGACAGAGAGCGATCGTAGAAAGAGAGCGATCACAGACAGAGAGCGATCGTAGAAAGAGAGCGATCACAGACAGAGAGCGATCACAGACAGAGAGCGATCGTAGACAGAGAGCGATCACAGACAGAGAGCGATCACAGACAGAGAGCGATCACAGTCAGGGAGCGATCACAGACAGAGGGCGATCACAGTCAGGGAGCGATCACAGACAGAGGGCGATCACAGTCAGGGAGCGATCACAGACAGAGGGCGATCACAGTCAGGGAGCGATCACAGACAGAGGGCGATCACAGTCAGGGAGCGATCACAGACAGGGAGCGATCAAAGACAGAGAGCGATCACAGTCAGGGAGCGATCGTAGTCAGGGAGCGATCGTAGACAGAGAGCGATCGCAGACAGAGAGCGATCGTAGACAGAGGGCGATCGTAGACAGAGAGCGATCGTAGAAAGAGAGCGATCACAGACAGAGAGCGATCACAGACAGAGAGCGATCACAGACAGAGAGCGATCGTAGACAGAGAGCGATCACAGACAGAGAGCGATCACAGACAGAGAGCGATCACAGACAGAGGGCGATCACAGTCAGGGAGCGATCACAGACAGAGGGCGATCACAGTCAGGGAGCGATCACAGACAGAGGGCGATCACAGTCAGGGAGCGATCACAGTCAGGGAGCGATCACAGACAGAGGGCGATCACAGACAGGGAGCGATCACAGACAGAGAGCGATCGCAGTCAGGGAGCGATCGTAGACAGAGAGCGATCGCAGACAGAGAGCGATCGCAGACAGAGAGCGATCGCAGACAGAGAGCGATCGCAGACAGGGAGCGATCGCAGACAGGGAGCGATCGCAGACAGGGAGCGATCGCAGACAGAGAGCGATCGCAGACAGAGAGCGATCGCAGACAGAGAGCGATCGCAGACAGAGAGCGATCGCAGACAGAGAGCGATCGCAGACAGAGAGCGATCGCAGACAGAGAGCGATCGCAGACAGAGGGCGATCACAGACAGAGAGCGATCACAGACAGAGGGCGATCACAGACAGAGAGCGATCACAGACAGGGAGCGATCACAGACAGAGAGCGATCACAGACAGGGAGCGATCACAGACAGAGAGCGATCACAGACAGGGAGCGATCACAGACAGGAGGGAGCGATCACAGACAGAGAGCGATCACAGACAGAGAGCGATCGTAGACAGAGAGCGATCGTAGACAGAGAGCGATCACAGACAGAGAGCGATCACAGACAGAGAGCGATCACAGACAGAGAGCGATCTCAGACAGAGAGCGATCTCAGACAGAGATTGATCGTAGACAGAGAGTGATCGCAGACAGAGAGCGATCGCAGACAGAGAGCGATCGCAGACAGAGAGCGATCGCAGACAGAGAGCGATCGCAGACAGAGATTGATCGTAGACAGAGAGCGATCACAGACAGGGAGCGATCACAGACCGGGAGCGATCACAGACAGGGAGCGATCGCAGATAGAGAGCGATCGCAGACAGGGAGCGATCGCAGACAGAGAGCGATCACAGACAGAGAGCGATCACAGACCGAGAGAGATCACAGACAGAGAGCGATCAGAGACAGAGAGCGATCAGAGACAGTGAGCGATCGTAGACAGGTTTTCGATCGTAGAGAGTGAGCGATCGTAGACAGAGAGCTATCGTAGACCGAGAGCTATCGTAGACCGAGAGCGATCACAGACAGAGAGTGATCACAGACAGAGAGCGATCACAGTCAGAGGGCGATCACAGTCAGGGAGCGATCACAGACAGAGGGCGATCACAGTCAGGGAGCGATCACAGACAGAGAGCGATCGCAGACAGAGAGCGATCGCAGACAGAGAGCGATCAAAGAAACAGAGCGATCACCGACAGAGAGCGATCACAGACAGGGAGCGATAACACATAGAGAGCGATAACACATAGAGAGCGATCGCAGACAGAGAGCGATCGCAGACAGAGAGCGATCGCAGACAGAGAGCGATCGCAGACAGAGAGCGATCGCAGACAGAGAGCGATCGCAGACAGAGAGCGATCGCAGACAGAGAGCGATCGCAGACAGAGAGCGATCGCAGACAGAGAGCGATCGCAGACAGGGAGCGATCTCAGACAGGGAGCGATCTCAGACAGGGAGCGATCTCAGACAGAGATTGATCGTAGACAGAGAGCGATCACAGACAGAGAGCGATCGCAGACAGAGAGCGATCGCAGACAGAGAGCGATCGCAGACAGAGAGCGATCACAGACAGAGATTGATCGTAGACAGAGAGCGATCACAGACAGGGAGCGATCACAGACAGGGAGCGATCGCAGACAGGGAGCGATCGCAGACAGAGAGCGATCACAGACAGAGAGCGATCACAGACCGAGAGAGATCACAGACAGAGAGCGATCAGAGACAGTGAGCGATCGTAGACAGGTTTTCGATCGTAGACAGTGAGCGATCGTAGACAGAGAGCTATCGTAGACAGAGAGCTATCATAGACAGGGAGCTATGGTAGACAGGGAGCGATTGTAGACAGAGAGCGAACGTAGACAGAGAGGGATCGTAGACAGAGAGCGATCGTAGACAGGGAGCTATCGTAGACAGAGTGCGATCGTAGACAGAGTGCGATCGTAGACAGGGAGCTATCATAGACAGGGAGCTATCGTAGACAGAGAGCGATCACAGACAGAGAGCGATCACAGACAGAGAGCGATCACAGACAGAGAGCGATCACAGACAGAGAGCGATCACAGTCAGAGGGCGATCACAGTCAGGGAGCGATCACAGTCAGAGGGCGATCACAGACAGGGAGCGATCACAGACAGGGAGCGATCACAGTCAGGGAGCGATCACAAACAGAGAGCGATCGTAGACAGAGAGAGATCGTAGACAGAGAGAGATCATAGACCGAGAGCGATCGTAGACCGAGAGCGATCGTAGACCGAGAGCGATCACAGACAGAGAGCGATCACAGACAGAGAGCGATCACAGTCAGAGGGCGATCACAGACAGAGGGCGATCACAGACAGAGGGCGATCACAGTCAGGGACCGATCACAGACAGAGAGCGATCGCAGACATGGAGAGATCACCGACAGAGAGTGATCACAGACAGGGAGCGATCACACACAGAGAGCGATCACAGACAGAGAGCGATCACAGACAGAGAGCGATCGCAGACAGAGAGCGATCAAAGACAGAGAGCGATCGCAGACAGAGAGCGATCGCAGACAGAGAGCGATCGCAGACAGAGAGCGATCGCAGACAGAGAGCGATCGCAGACAGAGAGCGATCGCAGACAGAGAGCGATCGCAGACAGAGAGCGATCGTAGACAGAGAGCGATCGTAGACAGAGAGCGATCGTAGACAGAGAGCGATCACAGACAGGGAGCGATCTCAGACAGAGATTGATCGTAGACAGAGAGCGATCACAGACAAAGAGCGATCGCAGACAGAGAGCGATTGCAGACAGAGAGCGATCGCAGACAGAGAGCGATCGCAGACAGAGAGCGATCACAGACAGGGAGCGATCGCAGACAGGGAGCGATCGCAGACAGAGAGCGATCGCAGACAGGGAGCGATCGCAGACAGGGAGCGATCGCAGACAGAGAGCGATCACAGACAGAGAGCGATCACAGACCGAGAGAGATCACAGACAGAGAGCGATCAGAGACAGTGAGCGATCGTAGACAGGTTTTCGATCGTAGACAGTGAGCGATCGTAGACAGAGAGCTATCGTAAACAGAGAGCTATCATAGACAGGGAGCTATGGTAGACAGGGAGCTATGGTAGACAGGGAGCGATTGTAGACAGAGAGCGAACGTAGACAGAGAGGGATCGTAGACAGGGAGCGATCGTAGACAGAGTGCGATCGTAGACAGAGTGCGATCGTAGACAGGGAGCTATCATAGACAGGGAGCTATCGTAGACAGAGAGCGATCACAGACAGAGAGCGATCACAGACAGAGAGCGATCACAGACAGAGAGCGATCACAGACAGAGAGCGATCACAGTCAGAGGGCGATCACAGTCAGAGGGCGATCACAGTCAGGGAGCGATCACAGACAGGGAGCGATCACAGTCAGGGAGCGATCACAAACAGAGAGCGATCGTAGACAGAGAGAGATCGTAGACAGAGAGAGATCATAGACAGAGAGCGATCGTAGACCGAGAGCGATCGTAGACCGAGAGCGATCACAGACAGAGAGTGATCACAGTCAGAGGGCGATCACAGTCAGGGAGCGATCACAGACAGAGGGCGATCACAGACAGAGGGCGATCGCAGTCAGGGACCGATCACAGACAGAGAGCGATCGCAGACAGAGAGCGATCGCAGACAGAGAGCGATCACAGACAGAGGGCGATCGTAGAAAGAGAGCGATCGTACAAAGAGAGCGATCGTACAAAGAGAGCGATCGCAGACAGAGAGCGATCGCAGACAGAGAGCGATCGCAGACAGAGAGCGATCGCAGACAGAGAGCGATCGCAGACAGAAAGCGATCGCAGACAGGGATCGATCGCAGACAGGGATCGATCGCAGACAGGGATCGATCGCAGACAGAGAGCGTTCGCAGACAGAGAGCGTTCGCAGACAGAGAGCGTTCGCAGACAGAGAGCGTTCGCAGACAGAGAGCGTTCGCAGACAGAGAGCGAACGCAGACAGAGAGCGATCACAGACAGAGGGCGATCGTAGACAGAGAGCGATCACAGTCAGGGAGCGATCACAGACAGAGGGCGATCACAGTCAGGGAGCGATCACAGACAGAGGGCGATCACAGTCAGGGAGCGATCACAGACAGAGGGCGATCACAGTCAGGGAGCGATCACAGACAGGGAGCGATCACAGTCAGGGAGCGATCGTAGACAGAGAGCGATCGCAGACAGAGAGCGATCGCAGACAGAGAGCGATCGTAGACAGAGGGCGATCGTAGACAGAGGGCGATCGTAGACAGAGAGCGATCGTAGAAAGAGAGCGATCACAGACAGAGAGCGATCGTAGACAGAGAGCGATCACAGACAGAGAGCGATCACAGACAGAGAGCGATCGTAGACAGAGGGCGATCGTAGACAGAGAGCGATTGTAGAAAGAGAGCGATCACAGACAGAGAGCGATCACAGACAGAGAGCGATCGTAGACAGAGAGCGATCACAGACAGAGAGCGATCACAGACAGAGAGCGATCGCAGACAGAGAGCGATCGCAGACAGAGAGCGATCGCAGACAGAGAGCGATCACAGACAGAGAGCGATCTCAGACAGAGAGCGATCTCAGACAGAGAGCGATCGTAGCCAGAGAGCGATCGTAGACAGAGAGCGATCGTAGACAGAGAGCGATCACAGACAGAGAGCGATCACAGACAGAGAGCGATCACAGACAGAGAGCGATCTCAGACAGAGAGCGATCGTAGACAGAGAGCGATCGTAGACAGAGAGCGATCGTAGACAGAGAGCGATCGCAGACAGAGAGCGATCGCAGACAGGGAGCGATCGCAGACAGGGAGCGATCGCAGACAGAGAGCGATCGCAGACAGAGAGCGATCACAGACAGAGAGCGATCACAGACAGAGGGCGATCACAGACAGAGAGCGATCACAGACAGAGGGCGATCACAGACAGAGGGCGATCACAGACAGAGGGCGATCACAGACAGAGGGCGATCACAGACAGAGGGCGATCACAGACAGGGAGCGATCACAGACAGGGAGCGATCACAGACAGAGAGCGATCACAGACAGGGAGCGATCACAGACAGAGAGCGATCACAGACAGAGAGCGATCACAGACAGAGAGCGATCGTAGACAGAGAGCGATCGTAGACAGAGAGCGATCGTAGACAGAGAGCGATCGTAGACAGAGAGCGATCGCAGACAGAGAGCGATCGCAGACAGAGAGCGATCGCAGACAGAGAGCGATCGCAGACAGGGAGCGATCGCAGACAGGGAGAGATCACAGACAGAGAGAGATCACAGACAGAGAGAGATCGTAGACAGAGAGCGATCACAGACAGAGAGCGATCACAGACAGAGAGCGATCACAGACAGAGAGAGATCACAGACAGAGAGAGATCGTAGACAGAGAGAGATCGTAGACAGAGAGAGATCGCAGACAGAGAGCGATCGCACACAGAGAGCGATCGCAGACAGAGAGCGATCGCACACAGAGAGCGATCGCACACAGAGAGCGATCGCAGACAGAGAGCGATCGCAGACAGAGAGCGATCGCAGACAGAGAGCGATCGCAGACAGAGAGCGATCGCACACAGAGAGCGATCGCAGACAGAGAGCGATCGCAGACAGGGAGCGATCGCAGACAGGGAGCGATCGCAGACAGGGAGCGATCGCAGACAGGGAGCGATCGCAGACAGGGAGCGATCGCAGACAGAGAGCGATCGCAGACAGAGAGCGATCGCAGACAGGGAGCGATCGCAGACAGGGAGCGATCGCAGACAGGGAGCGATCGCAGACAGGGAGCGATCGCAGACAGGGATCGATCGCAGACAGAGAGCGATCGCAGACAGAGAGCGTTCGCAGACAGAGAGCGTTCGCAGACAGAAAGCGAACGCAGACAGAGAGCGATAGCAGACAGAGGGTGATCGTAGAAAGAGAGCGATCGTAGACAGAGAGCGATCACAGACAGAGAGCGATCTCAGACAGAGAGCGATCTCAGACAGAGAGCGATCGTAGCCAGAGAGCGATCGTAGACAGAGAGCGATCGTAGACAGAGAGCGATCACAGACAGAGAGCGATCACAGACAGAGAGCGATCACAGACAGAGAGCGATCTCAGACAGAGAGCGATCGTAGACAGAGAGCGATCGTAGACAGAGAGCGATCGTAGACAGAGAGCGATCGCAGACAGAGAGCGATCGCAGACAGGGAGCGATCGCAGACAGGGAGCGATCGCAGACAGGGAGCGATCGCAGACAGAGAGCGATCGCAGACAGAGAGCGATCGCAGACAGAGAGCGATCACAGACAGAGGGCGATCACAGACAGAGAGCGATCACAGACAGAGGGCGATCACAGACAGAGGGCGATCACAGACAGAGGGCGATCACAGACAGAGGGCGATCACAGACAGGGAGCGATCACAGACAGGGAGCGATCACAGACAGAGAGCGATCACAGACAGGGAGCGATCACAGACAGAGAGCGATCACAGACAGAGAGCGATCACAGACAGAGAGCGATCGTAGACAGAGAGCGATCGTAGACAGAGAGCGATCGCAGACAGAGAGCGATCGCAGACAGAGAGCGATCGCAGACAGGGAGCGATCGCAGACAGGGAGAGATCACAGACAGAGAGAGATCACAGACAGAGAGAGATCGTAGACAGAGAGCGATCACAGACAGAGAGCGATCACAGACAGAGAGCGATCACAGACAGAGAGAGATCACAGACAGAGAGAGATCGTAGACAGAGAGAGATCGTAGACAGAGAGAGATCGCAGACAGAGAGCGATCGCACACAGAGAGCGATCGCAGACAGAGAGCGATCGCACACAGAGAGCGATCGCACACAGAGAGCGATCGCAGACAGAGAGCGATCGCAGACAGAGAGCGATCGCAGACAGAGAGCGATCGCACACAGAGAGCGATCGCAGACAGAGAGCGATCGCAGACAGAGAGCGATCGCAGACAGGGAGCGATCGCAGACAGGGAGCGATCGCAGACAGGGAGCGATCGCAGACAGAGAGCGATCGCAGACAGAGAGCGATCGCAGACAGGGAGCGATCGCAGACAGGGAGCGATCGCAGACAGGGAGCGATCGCAGACAGGGAGCGATCGCAGACAGAGAGCGATCGCAGACAGAGAGCGTTCGCAGACAGAGAGCGTTCGCAGACAGAAAGCGAACGCAGACAGAGGGCGATCGCAGACAGAGGGTGATCGTAGAAAGAGAGCGATCACAGACAGAGAGCGATCACAGACAGAGAGCGATCGCAGACAGAGAGCGATCGCAGACAGAGAGCGATCGCAGACAGAGAGCGATCGCAGACAGAGAGCGATCGCAGACTGAGAGAGATCGCAGACAGAGAGCGATCGCACACAGAGAGCGATCGCACACAGAGAGCGATCGCAGACAGAGAGCGATCGCACACAGAGAGCGATCGCAGACAGAGAGCGATCGCACACAGAGAGCGATCGCACACAGAGAGCGATCGCAGACAGAGAGCGATCGCAGACAGAGAGCGATCGCAGACAGAGAGCGATCGCAGACAGGGAGCGATCGCAGACAGGGAGCGATCGCAGACAGGGATCGATCGCAGACAGGGATCGATCGCAGACAGAGAGCGATCGCAGACAGAGAGCGTTCGCAGACAGAGAGCGAACGCAGACAGAGAGCGATCACAGACAGAGGGCGATCGTAGACAGAGAGCGATCGTAGAAAGAGAGCGATTGTACAAAGAGAGCGATCGCAGACAGAGAGCGATCGCAGACAGAGAGCGATCGCAGACAGAGAGCGTTCGCAGACAGAAAGCGATCGCAGACAGAGAGCGATCACAGACAGAGGGCGATCGTAGACAGAGAGCGATCGTAGAAAGAGAGCGATCACAGACAGAGAGCGATCACAGACAGAGAGCGATCACAGACAGAGAGCGATCACAGAGAGCAATCGTAGACAGAGAGCGATCACAGTCAGAGGGCGATCACAGACAGAGAGCGATCACAGTGAGGGAGCGATCACAGTGAGGGAGCGATCACAGACAGAGAGCGATCACAGACAGAGAGCGATCACAGTCAGGGAGCGATCACAGACAGAGAGCGATCACAAACAGGGAGCGATCACAGTCAGAGAGCGATCACAGACAGGGAGCGATCACAGACAGAGAGCGATCGTAGACAGAGAGCGATCGTAGACAGAGAGCGATCGTAGACAGAGAGCGATCACAGACAGAGAGCGATCACAGACAGAGAGCGATCACAGTCAGAGGGCGATCACAGTCAGGGAGCGATCACAGTCAGGGAGCGATCACAGACAGAGAGCGATCACAGTCAGAGAGCGATCACAGACAGAGAGCGATCACAGTCAGAGGGCGAACACAGTCAGGGAGCGATCACAGACAGAGAGCGATCACAGTCAGGGAGCGATCACAGACAGAGAGCGATCACAGACAGAGAGCGATCACAAACAGGGAGCGATCACAGACAGAGAGCGATCACAGACAGAGAGCGATCACAAACAGGGAGCGATCACAGACATGGAGCGATCGTAGACAGAGAGCGAACACAGACAGAGAGCGATCACAGACAGAGAGCGAACACAGACAGAGAGCGATCACAGACAGAGAGCGAACACAGACAGAGAGCGATCACAGACAGAGAGCAATCGTAGACAGAGAGCGATCACAGTCAGAGAGCGATCACAGTCAGAGAGCGATCACAGACAGAGAGCGATCACAGACAGAGAGCGATCACAGACAGAGAGCGATCACAGACAGAGAGCGATCACAGACAGAGAGCGATCACAGTCAGAGGGCGATCACAGTCAGGGAGCGATCACAGACAGAGAGTGATCACAGACAGAGGGCGATCACAGACAGGGAGCGATCACAGACAGAGAGCGATCACAAACAGGGAGCGCTCATAGACAGAGAGCGATCACAGACAGAGATCAATTACAGACAGAGAGCGATCGTAGAGAGAGAGAGATCACAGACAGAGAGTGATCACAGACAGGGAGAGATCACAGACAGAGAGAGATCACAGACAGAGAGAGATCACAGACAGAGAGAGATCGTAGACAGAGAGCGATCGCAGACAGTGAGCGATCGCAGACAGGGAGCGATCACAAACAGGGAGCGATCACAGACAGGGAGCGATCACAGACAGGGAGCGATCACAGACAGGGAGCGATCACAGACAGGGAGCGATCACAGACAGAGAGCGATCACAGACAGAGAGCGATCACAGACAGAGAGCGATCACAGACAGAGAGAGATCGTAGACAGAGAGCGATCGTAGACAGAGAGCGATCACAGACAGAGAGAGATCATAGACAGAGAGCGATCACAGACAGAGAGAGATCGTAGACAGAGAGCGATCGTAGACAGAGAGAGATCACAGACAGGGAGAGATCACAGACAGAGAGAGATCGCAGACAGAGAGAGATCGCAGACAGAGAGCGATCGCAGACAAAGAGCGATCGCAGACAGAGAGAGATCGCAGACAGAGAGAGATCGCAGACAGAGAGCGATCGCAGACAGAGAGCGATCGCAGACAGAGAGAGATCGCAGACAGAGAGAGATCGCAGACAGAGAGAGATCGCAGACAGAGAGCGATCGCAGACAGAGAGCGATCGCAGACAGAGAGAGATCGCAGACAGAGAGAGATCGCAGACAGAGAGCGATCGCAGACAGAGAGCGATCGCAGACAGGGAGCGATCGCAGACAGGGAGCGATCGCAGACAGGGAGCGATCGCAGACAGGGAGCGATCGCAGACAGGGAGCGATCGCAGACAGAGAGCGATCGCAGACAGGGAGCGATCGCAGACAGGGAGCGATCGCAGACAGAGAGCGATCGCAGACAGGGAGCGATCGCAGACAGGGAGCGATCGCAGACAGGGAGCGATCACAGACAGGGAGAGATCACAGACAGAGAGAGATCACAGACAGAGAGAGATCGTAGACAGAGAGCGATCACAGACAGAGAGCGATCACAGACAGAGAGCGATCACAGACAGAGAGCGATCACAGACAGAGAGCGATCACAGACAGAGAGCGATCACAGACAGAGAGCGATCACAGACAGAGAGCGATCGTAGACAGAGAGCGATCGTAGACAGAGAGCGATCGCACACAGAGAGCGATCGCAGACAGAGAGCGATCGCAGACAGAGAGCGATCGCAGACAGAGAGCGATCGCAGACAGAGAGCGATCGCAGACAGAGAGGGATCGCACACAGAGAGAAATCACAGACAGAGAGAGATCGTAGACAGAGAGAGATCGTAGACAGGGAGCGATCGCAGACAGGGAGCGATCGCAGACAGGGAGCGATCGCAGACAGGGAGCGATCGCAGACAGGGAGCGATCGCAGACAGGGAGCGATCGCAGACAGGGAGCGATCGCAGACAGGGAGCGATCGCAGACAGAGAGCGATCGCAGACAGAGAGCGATCACAGACAGAGAGCGATCACAGACAGAGAGCGATCACAGACAGAGAGCGATCTCAGACAGAGAGCGATCTCAGACAGAGAGCGATCGTAGCCAGAGAGCGATCGTAGACAGAGAGCGATCGTAGACAGAGAGCGATCACAGACAGAGAGCGATCACAGACAGAGAGCGATCACAGACAGAGAGCGATCACAGACAGAGAGCGATCTCAGACAGAGAGCGATCGTAGACAGAGAGCGATCGTAGACAGAGAGCGATCGCAGACAGAGAGCGATCGCAGACAGGGAGCGATCGCAGACAGGGAGCGATCGCAGACAGAGAGCGATCGCAGACAGAGAGCGATCGCAGACAGAGAGCGATCACAGACAGAGGGCGATCACAGACAGAGAGCGATCACAGACAGAGGGCGATCACAGACAGAGGGCGATCACAGACAGAGGGCGATCACAGACAGAGGGCGATCACAGACAGAGGGCGATCACAGACAGGGAGCGATCACAGACAGGGAGCGATCACAGACAGAGAGCGATCACAGACAGGGAGCGATCACAGACAGAGAGCGATCACAGACAGAGAGCGATCACAGACAGAGAGCGATCGTAGACAGAGAGCGATCGTAGACAGAGAGCGATCGTAGACAGAGAGCGATCGCAGACAGAGAGCGATCGCAGACAGAGAGCGATCGCAGACAGAGAGCGATCGCAGACAGGGAGCGATCGCAGACAGGGAGAGATCACAGACAGAGAGAGATCACAGACAGAGAGAGATCGTAGACAGAGAGCGATCACAGACAGAGAGCGATCACAGACAGAGAGCGATCACAGACAGAGAGAGATCACAGACAGAGAGAGATCGTAGACAGAGAGAGATCGTAGACAGAGAGAGATCGCAGACAGAGAGCGATCGCACACAGAGAGCGATCGCAGACAGAGAGCGATCGCACACAGAGAGCGATCGCACACAGAGAGCGATCGCAGACAGAGAGCGATCGCAGACAGAGAGCGATCGCAGACAGAGAGCGATCGCAGACAGAGAGCGATCGCACACAGAGAGCGATCGCAGACAGAGAGCGATCGCAGACAGAGAGCGATCGCAGACAGGGAGCGATCGCAGACAGGGAGCGATCGCAGACAGAGAGCGATCGCAGACAGAGAGCGATCGCAGACAGGGAGCGATCGCAGACAGGGAGCGATCGCAGACAGGGAGCGATCGCAGACAGGGAGCGATCGCAGACAGGGATCGATCGCAGACAGAGAGCGATCGCAGACAGAGAGCGTTCGCAGACAGAGAGCGTTCGCAGACAGAAAGCGAACGCAGACAGAGAGCGATAGCAGACAGAGGGTGATCGTAGAAAGAGAGCGATCGTAGACAGAGAGCGATCACAGACAGAGAGCGATCTCAGACAGAGAGCGATCTCAGACAGAGAGCGATCGTAGCCAGAGAGCGATCGTAGACAGAGAGCGATCGTAGCCAGAGAGCGATCACAGACAGAGAGCGATCACAGACAGAGAGCGATCACAGACAGAGAGCGATCTCAGACAGAGAGCGATCGTAGACAGAGAGCGATCGTAGACAGAGAGCGATCGTAGACAGAGAGCGATCGCAGACAGAGAGCGATCGCAGACAGGGAGCGATCGCAGACAGGGAGCGATCGCAGACAGAGAGCGATCGCAGACAGAGAGCGATCGCAGACAGAGAGCGATCACAGACAGAGGGCGATCACAGACAGAGAGCGATCACAGACAGAGGGCGATCACAGACAGAGGGCGATCACAGACAGAGGGCGATCACAGACAGAGGGCGATCACAGACAGAGGGCGATCACAGACAGGGAGCGATCACAGACAGGGAGCGATCACAGACAGAGAGCGATCACAGACAGGGAGCGATCACAGACAGAGAGCGATCACAGACAGAGAGCGATCACAGACAGAGAGCGATCGTAGACAGAGAGCGATCGTAGACAGAGAGCGATCGCAGACAGAGAGCGATCGCAGACAGAGAGCGATCGCAGACAGAGAGCGATCGCAGACAGGGAGCGATCGCAGACAGGGAGAGATCACAGACAGAGAGAGATCACAGACAGAGAGAGATCGTAGACAGAGAGCGATCACAGACAGAGAGCGATCACAGACAGAGAGCGATCACAGACAGAGAGAGATCACAGACAGAGAGAGATCGTAGACAGAGAGAGATCGTAGACAGAGAGAGATCGCAGACAGAGAGCGATCGCACACAGAGAGCGATCGCAGACAGAGAGCGATCGCACACAGAGAGCGATCGCACACAGAGAGCGATCGCAGACAGAGAGCGATCGCAGACAGAGAGCGATCGCAGACAGAGAGCGATCGCACACAGAGAGCGATCGCAGACAGAGAGCGATCGCAGACAGAGAGCGATCGCAGACAGGGAGCGATCGCAGACAGGGAGCGATCGCAGACAGGGAGCGATCGCAGACAGAGAGCGATCGCAGACAGAGAGCGATCGCAGACAGGGAGCGATCGCAGACAGGGAGCGATCGCAGACAGGGAGCGATCGCAGACAGGGAGCGATCGCAGACAGGGATCGATCGCAGACAGAGAGCGATCGCAGACAGAGAGCGTTCGCAGACAGAGAGCGTTCGCAGACAGAAAGCGAACGCAGACAGAGAGCGATCGCAGACAGAGGGTGATCGTAGAAAGAGAGCGATCACAGACAGAGAGCGATCACAGACAGAGAGCGATCGCAGACAGAGAGCGATCGCAGACAGAGAGCGATCGCAGACAGAGAGCGATCGCAGACAGAGAGCGATCGCAGACTGAGAGAGATCGCAGACAGAGAGCGATCGCACACAGAGAGCGATCGCACACAGAGAGCGATCGCAGACAGAGAGCGATCGCACACAGAGAGCGATCGCAGACAGAGAGCGATCGCACACAGAGAGCGATCGCACACAGAGAGCGATCGCACACAGAGAGCGATCGCACACAGAGAGCGATCGCAGACAGAGAGCGATCGCAGACAGAGAGCGATCGCAGACAGAGAGCGATCGCAGACAGGGAGCGATCGCAGACAGGGAGCGATCGCAGACAGGGATCGATCGCAGACAGGGATCGATCGCAGACAGAGAGCGATCGCAGACAGAGAGCGTTCGCAGACAGAGAGCGAACGCAGACAGAGAGCGATCACAGACAGAGGGCGATCGTAGACAGAGAGCGATCGTAGAAAGAGAGCGATTGTACAAAGAGAGCGATCGCAGACAGAGAGCGATCGCAGACAGAGAGCGATCGCAGACAGAGAGCGTTCGCAGACAGAAAGCGATCGCAGACAGAGAGCGATCACAGACAGAGGGCGATCGTAGACAGAGAGCGATCGTAGAAAGAGAGCGATCACAGACAGAGAGCGATCACAGACAGAGAGCGATCACAGACAGAGAGCGATCACAGAGAGCAATCGTAGACAGAGAGCGATCACAGTCAGAGGGCGATCACAGTGAGGGAGCGATCACAGTGAGGGAGCGATCACAGACAGAGAGCGATCACAGACAGAGAGCGATCACAGTCAGGGAGCGATCACAGACAGAGAGCGATCACAAACAGGGAGCGATCACAGTCAGAGAGCGATCACAGACAGGGAGCGATCACAGACAGAGAGCGATCGTAGACAGAGAGCGATCGTAGACAGAGAGCGATCGTAGACAGAGAGCGATCACAGACAGAGAGCGATCACAGACAGAGAGCGATCACAGTCAGAGGGCGATCACAGTCAGGGAGCGATCACAGTCAGGGAGCGATCACAGACAGAGAGCGATCACAGTCAGAGAGCGATCACAGACAGAGAGCGATCACAGTCAGAGGGCGAACACAGTCAGGGAGCGATCACAGACAGAGAGCGATCACAGTCAGGGAGCGATCACAGACAGAGAGCGATCACAGACAGAGAGCGATCACAAACAGGGAGCGATCACAGACAGAGAGCGATCACAGACAGAGAGCGATCACAAACAGGGAGCGATCACAGACATGGAGCGATCGTAGACAGAGAGCGAACACAGACAGAGAGCGATCACAGACAGAGAGCGAACACAGACAGAGAGCGATCACAGACAGAGAGCGAACACAGACAGAGAGCGATCACAGACAGAGAGCAATCGTAGACAGAGAGCGATCACAGTCAGAGAGCGATCACAGACAGAGAGCGATCACAGACAGAGAGCGATCACAGACAGAGAGCGATCACAGACAGAGAGCGATCACAGTCAGAGGGCGATCACAGTCAGGGAGCGATCACAGACAGAGAGTGATCACAGACAGAGGGCGATCACAGACAGGGAGCGATCACAGACAGAGAGCGATCACAAACAGGGAGCGCTCATAGACAGAGAGCGATCACAGACAGAGATCAATTACAGACAGAGAGCGATCGTAGAGAGAGAGAGATCACAGACAGAGAGTGATCACAGACAGGGAGAGATCACAGACAGAGAGAGATCACAGACAGAGAGAGATCACAGACAGAGAGAGATCGTAGACAGAGAGCGATCGCAGACAGTGAGCGATCGCAGACAGGGAGCGATCACAGACAGGGAGCGATCACAGACAGGGAGCGATCACAGACAGGGAGCGATCACAGACAGGGAGCGATCACAGACAGAGAGCGATCACAGACAGAGAGCGATCACAGACAGAGAGCGATCACAGACAGAGAGAGATCGTAGACAGAGAGCGATCGTAGACAGAGAGCGATCACAGACAGAGAGAGATCACAGACAGAGAGCGATCACAGACAGAGAGAGATCGTAGACAGAGAGCGATCGTAGACAGAGAGAGATCACAGACAGGGAGAGATCACAGACAGAGAGAGATCACAGACAGAGAGAGATCGCAGACAGAGAGCGATCGCAGACAAAGAGCGATCGCAGACAGAGAGAGATCGCAGACAGAGAGAGATCGCAGACAGAGAGCGATCGCAGACAGAGAGCGATCGCAGACAGAGAGAGATCGCAGACAGAGAGAGATCGCAGACAGAGAGAGATCGCAGACAGAGAGAGATCGCAGACAGAGAGCGATCGCAGACAGAGAGCGATCGCAGACAGAGAGAGATCGCAGACAGAGAGAGATCGCAGACAGAGAGAGATCGCAGACAGAGAGCGATCGCAGACAGAGAGCGATCGCAGACAGGGAGCGATCGCAGACAGGGAGCGATCGCAGACAGGGAGCGATCGCAGACAGGGAGCGATCGCAGACAGGGAGCGATCGGAGACAGAGAGCGATCGCAGACAGGGAGCGATCGCAGACAGGGAGCGATCGCAGACAGAGAGCGATCGCAGACAGGGAGCGATCGCAGACAGGGAGCGATCGCAGACAGGGAGCGATCACAGACAGGGAGAGATCACAGACAGAGAGAGATCACAGACAGAGAGAGATCGTAGACAGAGAGCGATCACAGACAGAGAGCGATCACAGACAGAGAGCGATCACAGACAGAGAGCGATCACAGACAGAGAGCGATCACAGACAGAGAGCGATCACAGACAGAGAGCGATCGTAGACAGAGAGCGATCGTAGACAGAGAGCGATCGCACACAGAGAGCGATCGCACACAGAGAGCGATCGCAGACAGAGAGCGATCGCAGACAGAGAGCGATCGCAGACAGAGAGCGATCGCAGACAGAGAGGGATCGCACACAGAGAGAAATCACAGACAGAGAGAGATCGTAGACAGAGAGAGATCGTAGACAGGGAGCGATCGCAGACAGGGAGCGATCGCAGACAGGGAGCGATCGCAGACAGGGAGCGATCGCAGACAGGGAGCGATCGCAGACAGGGAGCGATCGCAGACAGGGAGCGATCGCAGACAGGGAGCGATCGCAGACAGGGAGCGATCGCAGACAGGGAGCGATCGCAGACAGAGAGCGATCGCAGACAGAGAGCGATCACAGACAGAGAGCGATCACAGACAGAGGGCGATCACAGACAGAGAGCGATCACAGACAGAGGGCGATCACAGACAGAGAGCGATCACAGACAGAGAGCGATCACAGACAGAGAGAGATCGTAGACAGAGAGAGATCGTAGACAGAGAGCGATCGCAGACAGAGAGCGATCGCAGACAGAGAGCGATCGCAGACAGAGAGCGATCGCAGACAGAGAGCGATCGCAGACAGAGAGCGATCGCAGACAGAGAGCGATCGCAGACAGAGAGCGATCGCAGAAGGGAGCGATCGCAGACAGAGAGCGATCGCAGACAGGGAGCGATCGCAGACAGAGAGCGATCGCAGACAGAGAGCGATCGCAGACAGAAAGCGAACGCAGACAGAGAGCGATCGCAGACATAGGGCGATCGTAGACAGAGGGCGATCGTAGACAGAGAGCGATCGTAGACAGAGAGCGATCGTAGAAAGAGAGCGATCACAGACAGAGAGCGATCGTAGAAAGAGAGCGATCACAGACAGAGAGCGATCACAGACAGAGAGCGATCGTAGACAGAGAGCGATCACAGACAGAGAGCGATCACAGACAGAGAGCGATCACAGACAGAGAGCGATCACAGACAGAGAGCGATCACAGACAGAGAGCGATCACAGACAGAGAGCGATCACAGTCAGGGAGCGATCACAGACAGAGGGCGATCACAGTCAGGGAGCGATCACAGACAGAGGGCGATCACAGTCAGGGAGCGATCACAGACAGAGGGCGATCACAGTCAGGGAGCGATCACAGACAGAGGGCGATCACAGTCAGGGAGCGATCACAGACAGGGAGCGATCAAAGACAGAGAGCGATCACAGTCAGGGAGCGATCGTAGACAGAGAGCGATCGCAGACAGAGAGCGATCGTAGACAGAGGGCGATCCTAGACAGAGGGCGATCGTAGACAGAGAGCGATCGTAGACAGAGAGCGATCGTAGACAGAGAGCGATCACAGACAGAGAGCGATCACAGACAGAGAGCGATCACAGTCAGGGAGCGATCACAGACAGAGGGCGATCACAGTCAGGGAGCGATCACAGACAGAGGGCGATCACAGTCAGGGAGCGATCACAGACAGAGGGCGATCACAGACAGAGGGCGATCACAGACAGGGAGCGATCACAGACAGAGAGCGATCACAGTCAGGGAGCGATCGCAGACAGAGAGCGATCGTAGACAGAGAGCGATCGCAGACAGAGAGCGATCGCAGACAGGGAGCGATCGCAGACAGGGAGCGATCGCAGACAGGGAGCGATCGCAGACAGAGAGCGATCGCAGACAGAGAGCGATCGCAGACAGAGAGCGATCGCAGACAGAGAGCGATCGCAGACAGAGAGCGATCGCAGACAGAGAGCGATCACAGACAGAGATCGATCGTAGACAGAGAGTGATCGCAGACAGAGAGTGATCGCAGACAGAGAGCGATCGCAGACAGAGAGCGATCGCAGACAGAGGGCGATCACAGACAGAGATTGATCGTAGACAGAGAGCGATCACAGACAGGGAGCGATCACAGACGGGGAGCGATCACAGACAGGGAGCGATCGCAGATAGAGAGCGATCGCAGACAGGGAGCAATCGCAGACAGAGATTGATCGTAGACAGAGAGCGATCACAGACAGGGAGCGATCACAGACCGGGAGCGATCACAGACAGGGAGCGATCACAGACCGGGAGCGATCACAGACAGTGAGCGATCGCAGATAGAGAGCGATCGCAGACAGGGAGCGATCGCAGACAGAGAGCGATCACAGACAGAGAGCGATCACAGACCGAGAGAGATCACAGACAGAGAGCGATCAGAGACAGTGAGCGATCGTAGACAGGTTTTCGATCGTAGACAGTGAGCGATCGTAGACAGAGAGCTATCGTAGACAGAGAGCTATCGTAGACCGAGAGCGATCACAGACAGAGAGTGATCACAGTCAGAGGGCGATCACAGTCAGGGAGCGATCACAGACAGAGGGCGATCACAGTCAGGGAGCGATCACAGACAGAGAGCGATCACAGACAGAGAGCGATCACAGTCAGGGAGCGATCACAGACAGAGAGCGATCGCAGACAGAGAGCGATCAAAGAAACAGAGCGATCACCGACAGAGAGCGATCACAGACAGGGAGCGATAACACATAGAGAGCGATCACAGACAGAGAGCGATCGCAGACAGAGAGCGATCGCAGACAGAGAGCGATCGCAGACAGAGAGCGATCGCAGACAGAGAGCGATCGCAGACAGAGAGCGATCGCAGACAGAGAGCGATCGCAGACAGAGAGCGATCGCAGACAGAGAGCGATCGCAGACAGGGAGCGATCGCAGACAGGGAGCGATCTCAGACAGGGAGCGATCTCAGACAGGGAGCGATCTCAGACAGAGATTGATCGTAGACAGAGAGCGATCGCAGACAGAGAGCGATCGCAGACAGAGAGCGATCACAGACAGAGATTGATCGTAGACAGAGAGCGATCACAGACAGGGAGCGATCACAGACAGGGAGCGATCGCAGACAGGGAGCGATCGCAGACAGAGAGCGATCACAGACAGAGAGCGATCACAGACCGAGAGAGATCACAGACAGAGAGCGATCAGAGACAGTGAGCGATCGTAGACAGGTTTTCGATCGTAGACAGTGAGCGATCGTAGACAGAGAGCTATCGTAGACAGAGAGCTATCGTAGACAGGGAGCTATGGTAGACAGGGAGCGATTGTAGACAGAGAGCGAACGTAGACAGAGAGGGATCGTAGACAGAGAGCGATCGTAGACAGGGAGCTGTCGTAGACAGAGTGCGATCGTAGACAGGGAGCTATCATAGACAGGGAGCTATCGCAGACAGAGAGCGATCACAGACAGAGAGCGATCACAGACAGAGAGCGATCACAGACAGAGAGCGATCACAGACAGAGAGCGATCACAGACAGAGAGCGATCACAGTCAGAGAGCGATCACAGTCAGAGGGCGATCACAGTCAGGGAGCGATCACAGACAGGGAGCGATCACAGTCAGGGAGCGATGACAAACAGAGAGCGATCGTAGACAGAGAGAGATCGTAGACAGAGAGCGATCGTAGACCGAGAGCGATCACAGACAGAGAGCGATCACAGACAGAGAGCGATCACAGTCAGGGAGCGATCACAGACAGAGGGCGATCACAGTCAGGGACCGATCGCAGACAGAGAGCGATCGCAGACATGGAGAGATCACAGACAGAGAGCGATCGCAGACAGAGAGCGATCGCAGACAGAGAGCGATCGCAGACAGAGAGCGATCGCAGACAGAGAGCGATCGCAGACAGAGAGCGATCGCAGACAGAGAGCGATCGCAGACAGAGAGCGATCGCAGACAGAGCGATCGCAGACAGAGAGCGATCGTAGACAGAGAGCGATCACAGACAGGGAGCGATCTCAGACAGGGAGCGATCTCAGACAGGGAGCGATCTCAGACAGAGATCGATCGTAGACAGAGAGCGATCGCAGACAGGGAGCGATCGCAGACAGGGAGCGATCGCAGACAGGGAGCGATCGCAGACAGGGAGCGATCGCAGACAGGGAGCGATCGCAGACAGGGAGCGATCGCAGACAGGGAGCGATCGCAGACAGAGAGCGATCGCAGACAGAGAGCGATCGCAGACAGAGAGCGATCGCAGACAGAGAGCGATCGCAGGCAGAGAGCGATCACAGACAGAGAGCGATCACAGACAGAGAGCGATCACAGACAGAGAGCGATCGCAGACAGAGAGCGATCGCAGACAGGGAGCGATCGCAGACAGGGAGCGATCGCAGACAGGGAGCGATCGCAGACAGGGAGCGATCGCAGACAGAGAGCGATCGCAGACAGAGAGCGATCGCAGACAGAGAGCGAACGCAGACAGAGAGCGATCGCAGACAGAGGGCGATCACAGACAGAGGGCGATCACAGACAGAGGGCGATCACAGACAGAGAGCGATCACAGACAGAGAGAAATCACAGACAGAGAGAGATCGTAGACAGAGAGAGATCGGAGACAGAGAGCGATCGCAGACAGAGAGCGATCGCAGACAGAGAGCGATCGCAGACAGAGAGCGATCGCAGACAGAGAGCGATCGCAGAAAGAGAGCGATCGCAGACAGAGAGCGATCGCAGACAGAGAGCGATCGCAGAGAGAGAGCGATCGCAGACAGAGAGCGATCGCAGACAGAGAGCGATCGCAGACAGAGAGCGATCGCAGACAGGGAGCGATCGCAGACAGGGAGCGATCGCAGACAGGGAGCGATCGCAGACAGAGAGCGATCGCAGACAGGGAGCGATCGCAGACAGAGAGCGATCGCAGACAGAGAGCGATCGCAGACAGAAAGCGAACGCAGACAGAGAGCGATCGCAGACATAGGGCGATCGTAGACAGAGGGCGATCGTAGACAGAGAGCGATCGTAGACAGAGAGCGATCGTAGAAAGAGAGCGATCACAGACAGAGAGCGATCGTAGACAGAGAGCGATCACAGACAGAGAGCGATCAAAGACAGAGAGCGATCAAAGACAGAGAGCGATCACAGACAGAGAGCGATCACAGTCAGGGAGCGATCACAGTCAGGGAGCGATCACAGACAGAGGGCGATCACAGTCAGGGAGCGATCACAGACAGAGGGCGATCACAGTCAGGGAGCGATCACAGACAGAGGGCGATCACAGTCAGGGAGCGATCACAGACAGGGAGCGATCACAGACAGAGAGCGATCACAGTCAGGGAGCGATCGTAGACAGAGAGCGATCGTAGACAGAGAGCGATCGCAGACAGAGAGCGATCGCAGACAGGGAGCGATCGCAGACAGAGAGCGATCGCAGACAGAGAGCGATCGCAGACAGAGAGCGATCGCAGACAGAGAGCGATCGCAGACAGAGAGCGATCGCAGACAGAGAGCGATCGCAGACAGAGAGCGATCGCAGACAGAGAGCGATCGCAGACAGAGAGCGATCACAGACAGAGAGCGATCTCAGACAGAGAGCGATCGTAGACAGAGAGCGATCGTAGACAGAGAGCGATCACAGACAGAGAGCGATCTCAGACAGAGAGCGATCGTAGACAGAGAGCGATCGTAGACAGAGAGCGATCGTAGACAGAGAGCGATCGCAGAAAGGGAGCGATCGCAGACAGGGAGCGATCGCAGACAGGGAGCGATCGCAGACAGAGAGCGATCGCAGACAGAGAGCGATCGCAGACAGAGAGCGATCACAGACAGAGAGCGATCACAGACAGAGAGCGATCACAGACAGAGGGCGATCACAGACAGAGGGCGATCACAGACAGAGGGCGATCACAGACAGAGGGCGATCACAGACAGGGAGCGATCACAGACAGAGAGCGATCACAGACAGGGAGCGATCACAGACAGAGAGCGATCACAGACAGAGAGCGATCACAGACAGGGAGCGATCACAGACCGGGAGCGATCACAGACAGGGAGCGATCGTAGACAGGGAGCGATCGCAGACAGAGAGCGATCACAGACAGAGAGCGATCACAGACAGAGAGCGATCACAGACAGAGAGCGATCACAGACCGAGAGAGATCACAGACAGAGAGCGATCAGAGACAGTGAGCGATCGTAGACAGGTTTTCGATCGTAGACAGTGAGCGATCGTAGACAGAGAGCTATCGTAGACAGAGAGCTATCGTAGACCGAGAGCGATCACAGACAGAGAGCGATCACAGTCAGGGAGCGATCACAGACAGAGAGCGATCACAGACAGAGAGCGATCACAGACAGAGAGCGATCGCAGACAGAGAGCGATCAAAGAAAGAGAGCGATCACCGACAGAGAGCGATCACAGACAGGGAGAGATAACACACAGAGAGCGATCGCAGACAGAGAGCGATCGCAGACAGAGAGCGATCGCAGACAGAGAGCGATCGCAGACAGAGAGCGATCGCAGACAGGGAGCGATCGCAGACAGAGAGCGATCGCAGACAGGGAGCGATCGCAGACAGGGAGCGATCGCAGACAGGGAGCGATCGCAGACAGGGAGCGATCGCAGACAGGGAGCGATCTCAGACAGGGAGCGATCTCAGACAGGGAGCGATCTCAGACAGGGAGCGATCTCAGACAGAGATTGATCGTAGACAGAGAGCGATCGCAGACAGAGAGCGATCGCAGACAGAGAGCGATCGCAGACAGAGAGCGATCGTAGACAGAGATCGATCACAGACAGGGAGCGATCGCAGACAGGGAGCGATCGCAGACAGGGAGCGATCGCAGACAGGGAGCGATCGCAGACAGGGAGCGATCGCAGACAGAGAGCGATCACAGACCGAGAGAGATCACAGACAGAGAGCGATCAGAGACAGTGAGCGATCGTAGACAGGTTTTCGATCGTAGACAGTGAGCGATCGTAGACAGAGAGCTATCGTAGACAGAGAGCTTTCGTAGACAGAGAGCTATCATAGACAGGGAGCTATGGTAGACAGGGAGCGATCGTAGACAGAGAGCGAACGTAGACAGAGTGCGATCGTAGACAGAGTGCGATCGTAGACAGGGAGCTATCGTAGACAGGGAGCTATCATAGACAGGGAGCTATGGTAGACAGGGAGCGATCGTAGACAGAGAGCGAACGTAGACAGAGTGCGATCGTAGACAGAGTGCGATCGTAGACAGGGAGCTATCATAGACAGAGAGCGATCACAGTCAGAGGGCGATCACAGTCAGGGAGCGATCACAAACAGAGAGCGATCGTAGACAGAGAGAGATCGTAGACAGAGAGAGATCATAGACCGAGAGCGATCACAGACAGAGAGCGATCACAGTCAGAGGGCGATCACAGACAGAGAGCGATCACAGTCAGAGGGCGATCACAGTCAGAGGGCGATCACAGTCAGGGAGCGATCACAGACAGAGGGCGATCACAGTCAGGGACCGATCGCAGACAGAGAGCGATCGCAGACAATGAGAGATCACCGACAGAGAGTGATCACAGACAGGGAGCGATCACAGACAGAGAGCGATCAAAGACAGAGAGCGATCGCAGACAGAGAGCGATCGCAGACAGAGAGCGATCGCAGACAGAGAGCGATCGCAGACAGAGATCGATCGCAGACAGAGAGCGATCGCAGACAGAAAGCGATCGCAGACAGGGAGCGATCGCAGACAGGGAGCGATCGCAGACAGGGAGCGATCGCAGACAGGGAGCGATCGCAGACAGGGAGCGATCACAGACAGGGAGCGATCACAGACAGGGAGCGATCTCAGACAGGGAGCGATCTCAGACAGAGAGCGATCGCAGACAGAGAGCGATCGCAGACAGAGAGCGATCGCAGACAGAGAGCGATCGCAGACAGAGAGCGATCGCAGACAGAGAGCGATCGCAGACAGAGAGCGATCACAGACAGAGATTGATCGTAGACAGAGAGCGATCACAGACAGGGAGCGATCACAGACCGGGAGCGATCGTAGACAGGGAGCGATCGCAGACAGAGAGCGATCGCAGACAGAGAGCGATCGCAGACAGAGAGCGATCACAGACAGAGAGCGATCACAGACAGAGAGCGATCACAGACAGGGAGCGATCACAGACCGGGAGCGATCACAGACAGGGAGCGATCGTAGACAGGGAGCGATCGCAGACATAGAGCGATCACAGACAGAGAGCGATCACAGACAGAGAGCGATCACAGACCGAGAGAGATCACAGACAGAGAGCGATCAGAGACAGTGAGCGATCGTAGACAGGTTTTCGATCGTAGACAGTGAGCGATCGTAGACAGAGAGCTATCGTAGACAGAGAGCTATCGTAGACCGAGAGCGATCACAGACAGAGAGCGATCACAGTCAGAGGGCGATCACAGTCAGGGAGCGATCACAGACAGAGGGCGATCACAGTCAGGGAGCGATCACAGACAGAGAGCGATCACAGTCAGGGAGCGATCACAGACAGAGAGCGATCGCAGACAGAGAGCGATCAAAGAAAGAGAGCGATCACCGACAGAGAGCGATCACAGACAGGGAGAGATAACACACAGAGAGCGATCGCAGACAGAGAGCGATCGCAGACAGAGAGCGATCGCAGACAGAGAGCGATCGCAGACAGGGAGCGATCGCAGACAGGGAGCGATCGCAGACAGGGAGCGATCGCAGACAGGGAGCGATCGCAGACAGGGAGCGATCGCAGACAGGGAGCGATCACAGACAGAGATCGATCGTAGACAGAGAGCGATCGCAGACAGGGAGCGATCGCAGACCGGGAGCGATCGCAGACAGGGAGCGATCGCAGACAGGGAGAGATCGCAGACAGGGAGAGATCGCAGACAGGGAGCGATCGCAGACAAAGAGGGATCGCAGACAGGGAGCGATCGTAGACAGAGAGCGATCGCAGACAGAGAGCGATCGCAGACAGAGAACGATCGCAGACAGAGAGCTATCGCAGACAGAGAGCTATCGCAGACAGGGAGCGATCGCAGACAGGGAGCGATCGCAGACAGGGAGCGATCGCAGACAGGGAGCGATTGCAGACAGGGAGCGATCGCAGACCGGGAGCGATCGCAGACAGAGAGCGATCGTAGACAGGGAGCGATCGCAGACAGAGAGCGATCGCAGACAGAGAGCGATCGCAGACAGAGAGCGATCGCAGACAGAAAGCGATCGCAGACAGAGAGCGATCACAGACAGAGAGCGATCACAGACAGAGAGTGATCGTAGATAGGCAGTGATCACAGACAGAGAGCGATCACAGACAGGGAGCGATCACAGACAGAGAGAGATCACAGACAGAGAGAGATCACAGACAGAGAGTCATCACAGACAGAGTGATCACAGACAGAGGGCGATCACAGACAGGGAGCGATCACAGACAGGGAGCGATCGCAGACAGAGAGAGATCGCAGACAGGGAGCGATCGCAGACAAAGAGGGATCGCAGACAGGGAGCGATCGTAGACAGAGAGCGATCGCAGACAGAGAGCGATCGCAGACAGAGAACGATCGCAGACAGAGAGCTATCGCAGACAGGGAGCGATCGCAGACAGGGAGCGATCGCAGACAGGGAGCGATTGCAGACAGGGAGCGATCGCAGACCGGGAGCGATCGCAGACCGGGAGCGATCGCAGACAGAGAGCGATCGTAGACAGGGAGCGATCGCAGACAGAGAGCGATCGTAGACAGGGAGCGATCGCAGACAGAGAGCGATCGCAGACAGAGAGCGATCGCAGACAGAGAGCGATCGCAGACAGAAAGCGATCGCAGACAGAGAGCGATCACAGACAGAGAGCGATCACAGACAGAGAGCGATCGTAGATAGGCAGTGATCACAGACAGAGAGCGATCACAGACAGGGAGCGATCACAGACAGAGAGAGATCACAGACAGAGAGTCATCACAGACAGAGTGATCACAGACAGAGGGCGATCACAGACAGGAAGCGATCACAGACAGGGAGCGATCACAGACAGGGAGCGATCACAGACAGGGAGCGATCGCCGACAGAGAGCGATCGCAGACAGAGAGCGATCGCAGACAGAGGGCGAACACAGACAGAGAGCGATCACCGACAGAGAGCGATCACAAACAGGGAGCGATCACAGACAGAGAGAGAACGTAGACAGAGAGCAATCGTAGACAGGGAGCTATCGTAGACAGGGAGCGATCGTAGACAGAGAGCGAACGTAGACAGAGAGCGATCGTAGACAGGGAGCTATCATAGACAGAGAGCGATCGTAGACAGAGAGCGATCGTAGACAGGGAGCTATCGTAGAAAGAGAGCGATCGTAGAAAGAGAGCGATCGTAGACAGAGAGCGATCGTAGACAGAGAGTGATCGTAGAGAGGGAGCTATCGTAGACAGAGAGCCATCGTAGAAAAATAGTGATCACAGACAGAGAGCGATCGCAGACAGAGAGCGATCGCAGACAGAGAGCGATCGCAGACAGAGAGCGATCGCAGACAGAGAGCGATCGTAGACAGAGAGCGATCGTAGACAGACAGCGATCACAGACCGGGAGCGATCACAGACCGGGAGCAATCACAGACAGAGAGAGATCGTAGACAGACAGCGATCACAGACCGGGAGCGATCGCAGACAGGGAGCGATCGCAGACAGAGAGCGATCGTAGACAGAGAGAGATCACAGACAGAGAGAGATCACAGACAGAGAGTGATCACAGACAGGGAGAGATCACAGACAGAGAGTGATCACAGACAGGGAGAGATCACAGACAGGGAGAGATCACAGACAGAGAGAGATCGTAGACAGAGAGCGATCACAGACAGAGAGGGATCACAGACAGAGAGGGATCACAGACAGAGAGTGATCACAGACAGGGAGAGATCACAGACAGAGAGAGATCGTAGACAGAGAGCGATCACAGACAGAGAGAAATCGCAGACAGAGAGAGATCGTAGACAGAGAGAGATCGCAGACACAGAGCGATCGCAGACAGAGAGCGATCGCAGAGAGAGAGCGATCGCAGACAGGGAGCGATCGCAGACAGGGAGCGATCGCAGACAGGGAGCGATCGCAGACAGGGAGCGATCGCAGACAGGGAGCGATCGCAGACAGGGAGCGATCGCAGACAGGGAGCGATCGCAGACAGGGAGCGATCGCAGACAGAGTGCGTTCGCAGACAGAAAGCGAACGCAGACAGAGAGCGATCGCAGACAGAGAGCGATCGCAGACAGAGAGCGATCGTAGACAGACAGCGATCACAGACCGGGAGCGATCACAGACCGGGAGCAATCACAGACAGAGAGAGATCGTAGACAGACAGCGATCACAGACCGGGAGCGATCACAGACAGAGAGCGATCACAGACAGAGAGAGATCACAGAGAGAGATCACAGACAGAGAGAGATCACAGACAGAGAGTGATCACAGACAGGGAGAGATCACAGACAGAGAGTGATCACAGACAGGGAGAGATCACAGACAGGGAGAGATCACAGACAGGGAGAGATCACAGACAGAGAGAGATCGTAGACAGAGAGGGATCACAGACAGAGAGTGATCACAGACAGGGAGAGATCACAGACAGAGAGAGATCGTAGACAGAGAGCGATCACAGACAGAGAGAAATCACAGACAGAGAGAGATCGTAGACAGAGAGAGATCGCAGACAGAGAGCGATCGCAGACAGAGAGCGATCGCAGACAGAGAGCGATCGCAGACAGAGAGCGATCGCAGACAGAGAGCGATCGCAGAGAGAGAGCGATCGCAGACAGAGAGCGATCGCAGACAGAGAGCGATCGCAGACAGGGAGCGATCGCAGACAGGGAGCGATCGCAGACAGGGAGCGATCGCAGACAGGGAGCGATCGCAGACAGGGAGCGATCGCAGACAGGGAGCGATCGCAGACAGGGAGCGATCGCAGACAGGGAGCGATCGCAGACAGAGTGCGTTCGCAGACAGAAAGCGAACGCAGACAGAGAGCGATCACAGACAGAGAGCGATCGCAGACAGAGAGCGATCGCAGACAGAGAGCAATCACAGACAGAGAGCGATCACAGTCAGAGGGCGATCACAGTCAGGGAGCGATCACAGACAGAGGGCGATCACAGACAGAGGGCGATCACAGTCAGGGAGCGATCACAGACAGAGGGCGATCACAGTCAGGGAGCGATCACAGACAGAGAGCGATCACAGTCAGGGAGCGATCACAGACAGAGAGCGATCACAGTCAGGGAGCGATAACAGACAGAGAGCGATCACAGACAGAGAGCGATCGTAGACAGAGAGCGATCGTAGACAGAGAGCGATCACAGACAGAGAGCGATCACAGTCAGAGGGCGATCACAGTCAGGGAGCGATCACAGACAGAGAGCGATCACAGACAGAGAGCGATCACAGACAGAGAGCGATCGTAGACAGAGAGAGATCGTAGACAGAGAGCGATCGCAGACAGAGAGCGATCGCAGACAGAGAGCGATCGCAGACAGGGAGCGATCGCAGACAGGGAGCGATCGCAGACAGGGAGCGATCGCAGACAGGGAGCGATCGCAGACAGAGAGCGATCGCAGACAGAGAGCGATCAGAGACAGAGATGGATCGTAGACAGAGAGTGATCACAGACAGAGAGCGATCACAGACAGAGAGCGATCACAGACAGAGAGCGATCACAGACAGAGAGCGATCACAGACAGAGAGCGATCACAGACAGAGAGCGATCACAGTCAGGGAGCGATCACAGACAGAGAGCGATCACAGTCAGGGAGCGATCACAGACAGAGAGCGATCACAGTCAGGGAGCGATCACAGACAGAGGGCGATCACAGTCAGGGAGCGATCACAGACAGAGGGCGATCACAGTCAGGGAGTGATCACAGACAGAGGGCGATCACAGTCAGGGAGCGATCACAGTCAGGGAGCGATCACAGACAGGGAGCGATCACAGACAGGGAGCGATCACAGACAGAGAGCGATCACAGTCAGGGAGCGATCGTAGACAGAGAGCGATCGTAGACAGAGAGCGATCGCAGACAGAGAGCGATCGCAGACAGAGAGCGATCGCAGACAGAGAGCGATCGCAGACAGAGAGCGATCGCAGACAGGGAGCGATCGCAGACAGGGAGCGATCGCAGACAGAGAGCGATCGCAGACAGAGAGCGATCGCAGACAGAGAGCGATCACAGACAGAGAGCGATCACAGACAGAGGGCGATCACAGACAGAGACCGATCACAGACAGAGGGCGATCACAGACAGAGAGCGATCACAGACAGAGGGCGATCACAGACAGAGGGCGATCACAGACAGGGAGCGATCACAGACAGAGAGCGATCACAGACAGGGAGCGATCACAGACAGGAGGGAGCGATCACAGACAGAGAGCGATCACAGACAGAGAGCGATCGTAGACAGAGAGCGATCGTAGACAGAGAGCGATCGGAGACAGAGAGCGATCACAGACAGAGAGCGATCACAGACAGAGAGCGATCTCAGACAGAGATTGATCGTAGACAGAGAGTGATCGCAGACAGAGAGCGATCGCAGACAGAGAGCGATCGCAGACAGAGAGCGATCACAGACAGAGATTGATCGTAGACAGAGAGCGATCACAGACCGGGAGCGATCACAGACAGGGAGCGATCGCAGATAGAGAGCGATCGCATACAGGGAGCGATCGCAGACAGAGAGCGATCACAGACAGAGATTGATCGTAGACAGAGAGCGATCACAGAGAGAGAGCTATCGTACACAGAGAGCGATCACAGACAGAGAGCGATCACAGACAGAGAGCGATCACAGACAGAGAGCGATCACAGTCAGAGGGCGATCACAGTCAGGGAGCGATCACAGACAGAGGGCGATCACAGTCAGGGAGCGATCACAGACAGAGAGCGATCACAGTCAGGGAGCGATCGCAGACAGAGAGCGATCGCAGACATGGAGAGATCACCGACAGAGAGTGATCACAGACAGGGAGCGATAACACACAGAGAGCGATCACAGACAGAGAGCGATAACACACAGAGAGCGATCACAGACAGAGAGCGATCACAGACAGAGAGCGATCACAGACAGAGAGCGATCAAAGAAAGAGAGCGATCGCAGACAGAGAGCGATCGCAGACAGAGAGCGATCGCAGACAGGGAGCGATCGCAGACAGGGAGCGATCGCAGACAGGGAGCGATCTCAGACAGGGAGCGATCTCAGACAGGGAGCGATCTCAGACAGGGAGCGATCTCAGACAGGGAGCGATCTCAGACAGAGATTGATCGTAGACAGAGAGTGATCGTAGACAGAGAGTGATCGCAGACAGAGAGCGATCGCAGACAGAGAGCGATCACAGACAGAGATTGATCGTAGACAGAGAGCGATCACAGACAGGGAGCGATCACAGACCGGGAGCGATCACAGACAGGGAGCGATCGCAGATAGAGAGCGATCGCAGACAGGGAGCGATCGCAGACAGAGAGCGATCGCAGACAGGGAGCGATCGCAGACAGAGAGCGATCACAGACAGAGAGCGATCACAGACAGAGAGCGATCACAGACCGAGAGAGATCACAGACAGAGAGCGATCAGAGACAGTGAGCGATCGTAGACAGGTTTTCGATCGTAGACAGTGAGCGATCGTAGACAGAGAGCTATCGTAGACAGAGAGCTATCGTAGACAGAGAGCTATCATAGACAGGGAGCTATGGTAGACAGGGAGCGATCGTAGACAGAGAGCGAACGTAGACAGAGAGGGATCGTAGACAGAGAGCGATCGTAGACAGGGAGCTATCGTAGACAGAGTGCGATCGTAGACAGAGTGCGATCGTAGACAGGGAGCTATCGTAGACAGGGAGCTATCGTAGACAGGGAGCGATCACAGACAGAGAGCGATCACAGACAGAGAGCGATCACAGACAGGGAGCGATCACAGTCAGGGAGCGATCATAGACAGAGAGCGATCGTAGACCGAGAGCGATCACAGACAGAGAGCGATCACAGACAGAGAGCGATCACAGACAGAGGGCGATCACAGTCAGAGGGCGATCACAGTCATGGAGCGATCACAGACAGAGGGCGATCACAGTCAGGGAGCGATCACAGACAGAGAGCGATCGCAGACATGGAGAGATCACCGACAGAGAGTGATCGCAGACATGGAGAGATCACCGACAGAGAGTGATCACAGACAGGGAGCGATCACAGACAGGGAGCGATCACAGACAGGGAGCGATCACAGACAGGGAGCGATCACAGACAGAGAGCGATCGCAGACAGAGAGCGATCGCAGACAGAGAGCGATCGCAGACAGCGATCGCAGACAGAGAGCGATCGCAGACAGGGAGCGATCGCAGACAGGGAGCGATCGCAGACAGAGAGCGATCGCAGACAGGGAGCGATCGCAGACAGAGAGCGATCACAGACAGAGAGCGATCACAGACAGAGAGCGATCAGAGACAGTGAGCGATCGTAGACAGGTTTTCGATCGTAGACAGTGAGCGATCGCAGACAGTGAGCGATCGCAGACAGAGAGCGATCGCAGACAGAGAGCGATGGCAGACAGAGAGCGATCGCAGACAGAGAGCGATCACAGTCAGAGGGCGATCACAGACAGAGGGCGATCACAGTCAGAGGGCGATCACAGTCAGGGGGCGATCACAGTCAGGGAGCGATCACAGACAGAGAGCGATCACCGACAGAGAGCGATCACCGACAGAGAGCGATCACCGACAGAGAGCGATCACAGACAGGGAGCGATCACAGACAGGGAGCGATCACAGACAGGGAGCGATCACAGACAGGGAGCGATCACAGACAGGGAGCGATCACAGACAGGGAGCGATCACAGACAGAGAGCGATCACAGACAGAGAGCGATCACAGACAGAGAGCGATCACAGACAGAGAGCGATCACAGACAGGGAGCGATCACAGACAGGGAGCGATCACAGACAGGGAGCGATCACAGACAGGGAGCGATCTCAGACAGGGAGCGATCACAGACAGGGAGCGATCACAGACAGGGAGCGATCACAGACAGGGAGCGATCACAGACAGGGAGCGATCACAGACAGGGAGCGATCACAGACAGGGAGCGATCACAGACAGGGAGAGATCACAGACAGAGAGAGATCACAGACAGAGAGAGATCACAGACAGAGAGAGATCACAGACAGAGAGAGATCACAGACAGAGAGCGATCGTAGACAGAGAGCGATCGTAGACAGGGAGCGATCGCAGACAGGGAGCGATCGCAGACAGGGAGCGATCGCAGACAGGGAGCGATCGCAGACAGGGAGCGATCGCAGACAGGGAGCGATCGCAGACAGGGAGCGATCGCAGACAGGGAGCGATCGCAGACAGGGAGCGATCGCAGACAGGGAGCGATCGCAGACAGAGAGCGATCGCAGACAGGGAGCGATCGCAGACAGGGAGCGATCACAGACAGGGAGCGATCACAGACAGAGAGAGATCGTAGACAGAGAGAGATCGTAGACAGAGAGAGATCGCAGACAATGAGCGATCGCAGACAATGAGCGATCGCAGACAATGAGCGATCGCAGACAGACAGCGATCGCAGACAGACAGCGATCGCAGACAGAGAGCGATCGTAGACAGAGAGAGATCACAGACAGAGAGAGATCACAGACAGAGAGTGATCACAGACAGGGAGAGATCACAGACAGAGAGTGATCACAGACAGGGAGAGATCACAGACAGAGAGAGATCACAGACAGAGAGGGATCACAGACAGAGAGGGATCGCAGACAGGGAGAGATCGCAGACAGAGAGAGATCGCAGACAGAGAGCGATCGCAGACAGAGAGAGATCGCAGACAGAGAGCGATCGCAGACAGGGAGCGATCGCAGACAGGGAGCGATCGCAGACAGGGAGCGATCGCAGACAGGGAGCGATCGCAGACAGGGAGCGATCGCAGACAGGGAGCGATCGCAGACAGGGAGCGATCGCAGACAGGGAGCGATCGCAGACAGGGAGCGATCGCAGACAGGGAGCGATCGCAGACAGGGAGCGATCGCAGACAGGGAGCGATCGCAGACAGGGAGCGATCGCAGACAGGGAGCGATCGCAGACAGGGAGCGATCGCAGACAGGGAGCGATCGCAGACAGGGAGCGATCGCAGACAGGGAGCGATCGCAGACAGAGAGCGATCGCAGACAGAGTGCGTTCGCAGACAGAAAGCGAACGCAGACAGAGAGCGATCACAGACAGAGAGCGATCACAGACAGAGAGCGATCACAGTCAGAGGGCGATCACAGTCAGGGAGCGATCACAGACAGAGGGCGATCACAGTCAGGGAGCGATCACAGACAGAGAGCGATCGCAGACAGAGAGCGATCACAGTCAGAGGGCGATCACAGTCAGGGAGCGATCACAGACAGAGGGCGATCACAGTCAGGGAGCGATCACAGACAGAGAGCGATCGTAGACAGAGAGCGATCGTAGACAGAGAGCGATCACAGACAGAGAGCGATCACAGTCAGAGGGCGATCACAGTCAGAGGGCGATCACAGTCAGAGGGCGATCACAGAGAGAGAGCGATCACAGAGAGAGAGCGATCACAGAGAGAGAGCGATCACAGAGAGAGAGCGATCACAGAGAGAGAGCGATCGTAGACAGAGAGCGATCGTAGACAGAGAGCGATCGTAGACAGAGAGCGATCGTAGACAGAGAGCGATCACAGACAGAGAGCGATCACAGACAGAGGGCGATCACAGTCAGGGAGCGATCACAGACAGAGAGCGATCGTAGACAGAGAGCGATCACAGACAGAGAGCGATCACAGACAGAGAGCGATCACAGACAGAGAGCGATCACAGACAGAGAGCGATCGTAGACAGAGAGCGATCGTAGACAGAGAGCGATCGCAGACAGAGAGCGATCGCAGACAGAAAGCGATCGCAGACAGAGAGCGATCGCAGACAGAGAGCGATCGCAGACAGGGAGCGATCGCAGACAGGGAGCGATCGCAGACAGGGAGCGATCGCAGACAGGGAGCGATCGCAGACAGAGAGCGATCGCAGACAGAGAGCGATCGCAGACAGAGAGCGATCGCAGACAGAGAGCGATCGCAGACAGAGAGCGATCACAGACAGGGAGCGATCATAGACAGAGAGCGATCGTAGACCGAGAGCGATCACAGACAGAGAGTGATCACAGACAGAGGGCGATCACAGTCATGGAGCGATCACAGACAGAGGGCGATCACAGTCAGGGAGCGATCACAGACAGAGAGCGATCGCAGACATGGAGAGATCACCGACAGAGAGTGATCACAGACAGGGAGCGATAACAGACAGAGAGCGATCGCAGACAGAGAGCGATCAAAGACAGAGAGCGATCGCAGACAGAGAGCGATCGCAGACAGAGAGCGATCGCAGACAGAGAGCGATCGCAGACTGAGAGCGATCGCAGACAGGGAGCGATCGCAGACAGGGAGCGATCGCAGACAGGGAGCGATCTCAGACAGGGAGCGATCTCAGACAGGGAGCGATCTCAGACAGGGAGCGATCGTAGACAGAGAGCGATCGCAGACAGAGAGCGATCGCAGACAGAGAGCGATCGCAGACAGAGAGCGATCGCAGACAGAGAGCGATCGCAGACAGCGATCGCAGACAGAGAGCGATCGCAGACAGGGAGCGATCGCAGACAGGGAGCGATCGCAGACAGAGAGCGATCGCAGACAGGGAGCGATCGCAGACAGAGAGCGATCACAGACAGAGAGCGATCACAGACAGAGAGCGATCAGAGACAGTGAGCGATCGTAGACAGGTTTTCGATCGTAGACAGTGAGCGATCGCAGACAGTGAGCGATCGCAGACAGAGAGCGATCGCAGACAGAGAGCGATCGCAGACAGAGAGCGATCGCAGACAGAGAGCGATCACAGTCAGAGGGCGATCACAGACAGAGGGCGATCACAGTCAGAGGGCGATCACAGTCAGGGGGCGATCACAGTCAGGGAGCGATCACAGACAGAGAGAGATCACCGACAGAGAGTGATCACCGACAGAGAGCGATCACAGACAGGGAGCGATCACAGACAGGGAGCGATCACAGTCAGGGAGCGATCACAGACAGAGAGCGATCGCAGACATGGAGAGATCACCGACAGAGAGTGATCACAGACAGGGAGCGATAACAGACAGAGAGCGATCGCAGACAGAGAGCGATCAAAGACAGAGAGCGATCGCAGACAGAGAGCGATCGCAGACAGAGAGCGATCGCAGACAGAGAGCGATCGCAGACTGAGAGCGATCGCAGACAGGGAGCGATCGCAGACAGGGAGCGATCTCAGACAGGGAGCGATCTCAGACAGGGAGCGATCTCAGACAGGGAGCGATCGCAGACAGAGAGCGATCGCAGACAGAGAGCGATCGCAGACAGCGATCGCAGACAGAGAGCGATCGCAGACAGGGAGCGATCGCAGACAGGGAGCGATCGCAGACAGAGAGCGATCGCAGACAGGGAGCGATCGCAGACAGAGAGCGATCACAGACAGAGAGCGATCACAGACAGAGAGCGATCAGAGACAGTGAGCGATCGTAGACAGGTTTTCGATCGTAGACAGTGAGCGATCGCAGACAGTGAGCGATCGCAGACAGTGAGCGATCGCAGACAGAGAGCGATCGCAGACAGAGAGCGATCGCAGACAGAGAGCGATCACAGTCAGAGGGCGATCACAGTCAGAGGGCGATCACAGACAGAGGGCGATCACAGTCAGAGGGCGATCACAGTCAGGGGGCGATCACAGACAGGGAGCGATCACAGACAGGGAGCGATCACAGACAGGGAGCGATCACAGACAGGGAGCGATCACAGACAGGGAGCGATCACAGACAGGGAGCGATCACAGACAGGGAGCGATCACAGACAGGGAGCGATCGCAGACAGAGAGCGATCGCAGACAGAGAGCGATCGCAGACAGAGAGCGATCGCAGACAGCGATCGCAGACAGAGAGCGATCGCAGACAGGGAGCGATCGCAGACAGGGAGCGATCGCAGACAGAGAGCGATCGCAGACAGGGAGCGATCGCAGACAGAGAGCGATCACAGACAGAGAGCGATCACAGACAGAGAGCGATCAGAGACAGTGAGCGATCGTAGACAGGTTTTCGATCGTAGACAGTGAGCGATCGCAGACAGTGAGCGATCGCAGACAGAGAGCGATCGCAGACAGAGAGCGATGGCAGACAGAGAGCGATCGCAGACAGAGAGCGATCACAGTCAGAGGGCGATCACAGACAGAGGGCGATCACAGTCAGAGGGCGATCACAGTCAGGGGGCGATCACAGTCAGGGAGCGATCACAGACAGAGAGCGATCACCGACAGAGAGCGATCACCGACAGAGAGCGATCACAGACAGGGAGCGATCACAGACAGGGAGCGATCACAGACAGAGAGCGATCGTAGACAGAGAGCGATCGTAGACAGAGAGCGATCACAGACAGAGAGCGATCTCAGACAGAGAGCGATCTCAGACAGAGATTGATCGCAGACAGAGAGCGATCGCAGACAGAGAGCGATCGCAGACAGAGAGCGATCGCAGACAGAGAGCGATCACAGACAGAGATTGATCGTAGACAGAGAGCGATCACAGACAGGGAGCAATCACAGACAGGGAGCGATCGCAGACAGAGAGCGATCACAGACAGAGAGCGATCACAGACCGAGAGAGATCACAGACAGAGAGAGATCACAGACAGTGAGCGATCGTAGACAGGTTTTCGATCGTAGACAGTGAGCGATCACAGACAGGGAGCGATCACAGACCGGGAGCGATCACAGACAGGGAGCGATCGCAGATAGAGAGCGATCGCAGACAGGGAGCGATTGCAGACAGAGATTGATCGTAGACAGAGAGCGATCACAGACAGGGAGCGATCACAGACCGGGAGCGATCGCAGACAGGGAGCGATCGCAGATAGAGAGCGATCGCAGACAGGGAGCGATCGCAGACAGGGAGCGATCGCAGACAGAGAGCGATCACAGACAGAGAGAGATCACAGACAGAGAGAGATCGTAGACAGAGAGCGATCACAGACAGAGAGCGATCACAGACAGAGAGCGATCACAGACAGAGAGCGATCACAGACAGAGAGCGATCACAGACAGAGAGAGATCACAGACAGAGAGAGATCGTAGACAGAGAGAGATCGCAGACAGAGAGCGATCGCACACAGAGAGCGATCGCACACAGAGAGCGATCGCAGACAGAGAGCGATCGCAGACAGAGAGCGATCGCAGACAGAGAGCGATCGCACACAGAGAGCGATCGCACACAGAGAGCGATCGCAGACAGAGAGCGATCGCAGACAGAGAGCGATCGCAGACAGGGAGCGATCGCAGACAGGGAGCGATCGCAGACAGGGATCGATCGCAGACAGAGAGCGATCGCAGACAGAGAGCGTTCGCAGACAGAGAGCGTTCGCAGACAGAAAGCGAACGCAGACAGAGAGCGATCACAGACAGAGGGCGATCGTAGACAGAGAGCGATCGTAGACAGAGAGCGATCGTAGAAAGAGAGCGATCGTACAAAGAGAGCGATCGCAGACAGAGAGCGATCGCAGACAGAGAGCGATCGCAGACAGAGAGCGATCGCAGACAGAGAGCGATCGCAGACAGAGAGCGATCGCAGACAGAGAGCGTTCGCAGACAGAAAGCGATCGCAGACAGAGAGCGATCACAGACAGAGGGCGATCGTAGACAGAGAGCGATCGTAGAAAGAGAGCGATCACAGACAGAGAGCGATCACAGACAGAGAGCGATCACAGACAGAGAGCAATCGTAGACAGAGAGCGATCACAGTCAGAGAGCGATCGTAGACAGAGAGCGATCGTAGACAGAGAGCGATCGTAGACAGAGAGCGATCACAGACAGAGAGCGATCACAGACAGAGAGCGATCACAGTCAGAGGGCGATCACAGTCAGAGGGCGATCACAGTCAGGGAGCGATCACAGTCAGGGAGCGATCACAGACAGAGAGCGATCACAGACAGAGAGCGATCACAGTCAGAGAGCGATCACAGACAGAGAGCGATCACAGACAGAGAGCGATCACAGACAGAGAGCGATCACAGACAGAGAGCGATCACAGACAGAGAGAGATCACAGACAGAGAGAGATCACAGACAGAGAGAGATCGTAGACAGAGAGAGATCGCAGACAGAGAGCGATCGCACACAGAGAGCGATCGCACACAGAGAGCGATCGCACACAGAGAGCGATCGCAGACAGAGAGCGATCGCAGACAGAGAGCGATCGCAGACAGAGAGCGATCGCAGACAGAGAGCGATCGCAGACAGAGAGCGATCGCACACAGAGAGCGATCGCAGACAGAGAGCGATCGCAGACAGAGAGCGATCGCAGACAGAGAGCGATCGCACACAGAGAGCGATCGCAGACAGAGAGCGATCGCAGACAGAGAGCGATCGCAGACAGGGAGCGATCGCAGACAGGGAGCGATCGCAGACAGGGAGCGATCGCAGACAGAGAGCGTTCGCAGACAGAGAGCGTTCGCAGACAGAAAGCGAACGCAGACAGAGAGCGATCACAGACAGAGGGCGATCGTAGACAGAGAGCGATCGTAGAAAGAGAGCGATCGTACAAAGAGAGCGATCGCAGACAGAGAGCGATCGCAGACAGAGCGATCGCAGACAGAGAGCGATCGCAGACAGAGAGCGATCGCAGACAGAGAGCGTTCGCAGACAGAAAGCGATCGCAGACAGAGAGCGATCACAGACAGAGGGCGATCGTAGACAGAGGGCGATCGTAGACAGAGAGCGATCGTAGAAAGA